>NC_068438.1:49816548-49889048 GCF_023373465.1 Oncorhynchus keta
TACTCCAATATATACTGATACTACTCCAACACATACTGCTACTACTCCAACACATACTGAGACTACTGCCTTCCTGTACTATACTAATGATAAAATGTTTATTATATTATACTGAGCATTTGACTTTATATTCGTTTTAAATTCAACTGGTTTTACAAGTTCTAAATTGTTATTGCATTGCGGAGAAGGAACCTGCCAACACGTTGTTGGAAGATTTATACTACACTGTACATACGACTAATACAACTCCCAAAACACTGCCACTGTTCCAGGAACAGCACGGACAGGATCCTAGAAAAATACACTTTAATTGAATGAATTAGAGCCAAAACAAAGCAGTGGCTTCCGTTTACTGACCGAGACGACATTATTCCTAATTACAGAGATGATCAAAGATGTGAGACAATAATAAGTGCTTTAATTAATCATGACCAGGGAGGGGGGTGTCATCCACGACTCATTTAATGTATTGTGTTTGTGTGTGTTTTGGATGAGAGTCAGGACTCCTGCAGGGTGTGTTTTGATGTAGAGTCAGGACTCCTGCAGTGTGTGTTTTGGATGTAGAGTCAGGACTCCTGCAGGGTGTGTTTTGATGAGAGTCAGACTCCTGCAGTGTGTGTTCTGGATGTAGAGTCAGGACTCCTGCAGTGTGTGTTTTGATGTAGAGTCAGGACTCCTGCAGGGTGTGTTTTGGATGTAGAGTCAGGACTCCTGCAGGGTGTGTTTTGGATGTAGAGTCAGGACTCCTGCAGGGTGTGTTTTGGGATGTAGAGTCAGGACTCTGCAGGGTGTGTTTTGGATGAGAGTCAGGACTCCTGCAGGGTGTGTTTTGGGATGTAGAGTCAGGACTCCTCCAGTGTGTGTTTTGGATGTAGAGTCAGGACTCCTGCAGTGTGTGTTCTGGATGTAGAGTCAGGACTCCTCCAGTGTGTGTTTTGGATGTAGAGTCAGGACTCCTCTAGTGTGTGTTTGGACGTAGAGTCAGGACTCCTGCAGGGTGTGTTCTGGATGTAGAGTCAGGACTCCTGCAGGGTGTGTTCTGGATGTAGAGTCAGGACTCCTGCAGGGTGTGTTTTGGATGTAGAGTCAGGACTCCTGCAGGGTGTGTTTTGGTTGTAGAGTCAGGACTCCTCCAGTGTGTGTTTTGGATGTAGAGTCAGGACTCCTGCAGTGTGTGTTCTGGATGTAGAGTCAGGACTCCTCCAGTGTGTGTTTTGGATGTAGAGTCAGGACTCCTCTAGTGTGTGTTTTGGATGTAGAGTCAGGACTCCTCTAGTGTGTGTTTTGGATGTAGAGTCAGGACTCCTGCAGGGTGTGTTTTGGATGTAGAGTCAGGACTCCTGCAGTGTGTGTTCTGGATGTAGAGTCAGGACTCCTGCAGTGTGTGTTTTGGATGTAGAGTCAGGACTCCTGCAGTGTGTGTTTTGGATGTAGAGTCAGGACTCCTCCAGTGTGTGTTCTGGATGTAGAGTCAGGACTCCTGCAGTGTGTGTTCTGGATGTAGAGTCAGGACTCCTCCAGTGTGTGTTCTGGATGAGAGTCAGGACTCCTGCAGTGTGTGTTCTGGATGTAGAGTCAGGACTCCTGCAGGGTGTGTTTTGGATGTAGAGTCAGGACTCCTGCAGGGTGTGTTTTGGATGTAGAGTCAGACTCCTGCAGTGTGTGTTTTGGATGTAGAGTCAGGACTCCTCTAGTGTGTGTTTTGGATGTAGAGTCAGGACTCCTGCAGTGTGTGTTTTGGATGTAGAGTCAGGACTCCTGCAGGGTGTGTTCTGGATGTAGAGTCAGGACTCCTGCAGGGTGTGTTCTGGATGTAGAGTCAGGACTCCTGCAGGGTGTGTTCTGGATGTAGAGTCAGGACTCCCACAGTGTGTGTTTTGGATGTAGAGTCAGGACTCCCGCAGTGTGTGTTCTGGATGTAGAGTCAGGACTCCTGCAGTGTGTGTTCTGGATGTAGAGTCAGGACTCCTGCAGTGTGTGTTCTGGATGTAGAGTCAGGACTCCTGCAGTGTGTGTTTTGGATGTAGAGTCAGGACTCCTGCAGTGTGTGTTCTGGATGTAGAGTCAGGACTCCTGCAGGGTGTGTTTTGGATGTAGAGTCAGGACTCCTGCAGTGTGTGTTTTGGATGTAGAGTCAGGACTCCTCCAGTGTGTGTTCTGGATGTAGAGTCAGGACTCCTCCAGTGTGTGTTTTGGATGTAGAGTCAGACTCCTGCAGTGTGTGTTTTGGATGTAGAGTCAGGACATCCTGCAGTGTGTGTTCTGGATGTAGAGTCAGACTACTCCAGTGTGTGTTTTGATGTAGAGTCAGGACTCCTCCAGTGTGTGTTTTGGACGAGAGTCAGGACTCCTGCAGTGTGTGTTCTGGATGTAGAGTCAGACTCCTGCAGTGTGTGTTCTGGATGTAGAGTCAGACTCCTGCAGGGTGTGTTTTAGATGTAGAGTCAGACTCCTGCAGGGTGTGTTTTGGATGTAGATTCAGGACTCCTGCAGTGTGTGTTTTGGATGTAGAGTCAGACTCCTCCAGTGTGTGTTTTGGATGTAGAGTCAGGACTCCTGCAGTGTGTGTTCTGGATGTAGAGTCAGGACTCCTGCAGTGTGTGTTCTGGATGTAGAGTCAGGACTCCTGCAGTGTGTGTTTTGGACGTAGAGTCAGGACTCCTCCAGTGTGTGTTCTGGATGTAGAGTCAGGACTCATGCAGTGTGTGTTCTGGATGTAGAGTCAGGACTCCTGCAGTGTGTGTTTTGGATGTAGAGTCAGGACTCCTGCAGTGTGTGTTTTGGACGTAGAGTCAGGACTCCTCCAGTGTGTGTTCTGGATGTAGAGTCAGGACCCTGCAGTGTGTGTTCTGGATGTAGAGTCAGGACTCCTGCAGTGTGTGTTTTGGATGTAGAGTCAGGACTCCTCCAGTGTGTGTTTTGGATGTAGAGTCAGGACTCCTCCAGTGTGTGTTTTGGACGTAGAGTCAGGACTCCTGCAGTGTGTGTTCTGGATGTAGAGTCAGGACTCCTGCAGTGTGTGTTCTGGATGTAGAGTCAGGACTCCTGCAGTGTGTGTTTTGGATGTAGAGTCAGGACTCCTGCAGTGTGTGTTCTGGATGTAGAGTCAGGACTCCTCCAGTGTGTGTTTTGGATGTAGAGTCAGACTCCTCCAGTGTGTGTTTTGGATGTAGAGTCAGGACTCCTGCAGGGTGTGTTTTGGATGTAGAGTCAGGACTCCTGCAGGGTGTGTTTGGATGTAGAGTCAGGACTCCTGCAGGGTGTGTTTTGGGATGTAGAGTCAGGACTCCTGCAGGGTGTGTTTTGGATGTAGAGTCAGGACTCCTGCAGGGTGTGTTTTGGGATGTAGAGTCAGGACTCCTGCAGGGTGTGTTCTGGATGTAGAGTCAGGACTCCTGCAGTGTGTGTTTTGGATGTAGAGTCAGGACTCCTGCAGGGTGTGTTTTGGATGTAGAGTCAGGACTCCTGCAGGGTGTGTTTTGGATGTAGAGTCAGGACTCCTGCAGGGTGTGTTTTGGGATGTAGAGTCAGGACTCCTGCAGGGTGTGTTCTGGATGTAGAGTCAGGACTCCTCCAGTGTGTGTTCTGGATGTAGAGTCAGGACTCCTGCAGGGTGTGTTCTGGATGTAGAGTCAGGACTCCTCCAGTGTGTGTTCTGGATGTAGAGTCAGGACTCCTGCAGGGTGTGTTTTGGATGTAGAGTCAGGACTCCTGCAGTGTGTGTTTTGGATGTAGAGTCAGGACTCCTCCAGTGTGTGTTCTGGATGTAGAGTCAGGACTCCTCCAGTGTGTGTTTTGGATGTAGAGTCAGGACTCCTGCAGTGTGTGTTTTGGATGTAGAGTCAGGACTCCTGCAGTGTGTGTTCTGGATGTAGAGTCAGGACTCCTCCAGTGTGTGTTTTGGATGTAGAGTCAGGACTCCTCTAGTGTGTGTTTTGGACGTAGAGTCAGGACTCCTGCAGGGTGTGTTCTGGATGTAGAGTCAGGACTCCTGCAGGGTGTGTTCTGGATGTAGAGTCAGGACTCCTGCAGGGTGTGTTTTGGATGTAGAGTCAGGACTCCTGCAGGGTGTGTTTTGGTTGTAGAGTCAGGACTCCTCCAGTGTGTGTTTTGGATGTAGAGTCAGGACTCCTGCAGTGTGTGTTCTGGATGTAGAGTCAGGACTCCTCCAGTGTGTGTTTTGGATGTAGAGTCAGGACTCCTGCAGTGTGTGTTTTGGATGTAGAGTCAGGACTCCTCTAGTGTGTGTTTTGGATGTAGAGTCAGGACTCCTGCAGGGTGTGTTTTGGATGTAGAGTCAGGACTCCTGCAGTGTGTGTTCTGGATGTAGAGTCAGGACTCCTGCAGTGTGTGTTTTGGATGTAGAGTCAGGACTCCTGCAGTGTGTGTTTTGGATGTAGAGTCAGGACTCCTGCAGTGTGTGTTCTGGATGTAGAGTCAGGACTCCTGCAGTGTGTGTTCTGGATGTAGAGTCAGGACTCCTCCAGTGTGTGTTCTGGATGTAGAGTCAGGACTCCTGCAGTGTGTGTTCTGGATGTAGAGTCAGGACTCCTGCAGGGTGTGTTTTGGATGTAGAGTCAGGACCCCTGCAGGTGTGTTTTGGATGTAGAGTCAGGACTCCTGCAGTGTGTGTTTTGGATGTAGAGTCAGGACTCCTCTAGTGTGTGTTTTGGATGTAGAGTCAGGACTCCTGCAGTGTGTGTTTTGGATGTAGAGTCAGACTCCTGCAGGGTGTGTTCTGGATGTAGAGTCAGGACTCCTGCAGGGTGTGTTCTGGATGTAGAGTCAGGACTCCTGCAGGGTGTGTTCTGGTTGTAGAGTCAGTGATAACCAACAGTGTGTGTGTTTTGGATGTAGAGTCAGGACTACCGCAGTGTGTGTTCTGGATGTAGAGTAAGGACTCCTGCAGTGTGTGTTCTGGATGCAGAGTCAGGACTACTGCAGTGTGTGTATCTGGATTTAGAGTCAGGACTCCTGCAGTGTGTGTGTTTGGATGTTAAAGTCAGGATCCTGCAGTGTGGACAGTCGATGATAGAGTCAGGACTCCTGCAGGGTGTGTTTTGGCTGTAGAGTCAGGACTCCTGCAGTGTGTGTTTTGATGTAGAGTCAGGACTCCTCCAGTGTGTGTTCTGGATGTAGAGTCAGGACTCCTCCAGTGTGTGTTTTGGATGTGAGAGTCAGTGACTCCTGCAGTGTGTGTTTTGGATGTAGAGTCAGGACTCCTGCAGTGGTGTTCTGGATGTAGAGTCAGGATGGCCTCCAGTGTGTGTTTTGGAGTCTCTCAGGACTCCTCCAGTGTGTGTTTGGACGTGAGTCAGGACCCTGCAGTGTGTGTTCTGGATGTAGAGTCAGGACTCCTGCAGTGTGTGTTCTGGATGTAGAGTCAGACTCCTGCAGTGTGTGTTTTGGATGTAGAGTCAGGAGAGCAGTGTGTGTTTTGGACGTAGAGTCAGGACTCCTCCAGTGTGTGTTCTGGTTGAGAGTCAGGACTTGCCTGCAGGGTGTGTTCTGATGTAGAGTCAGGACTGCTCCAGTGTGTGTGTTCTGGATGTAGAGTCAGACTCCTGCAGGGTGTGTTTTGGTGTAGAGTCAGGAACTTCTTCAGTGTCCTTTGGATGTAGAGTCAGCTGTTCCAGTGTGATGTGTCTGGATGTAGAGTCAGGACTCCTCCAGTGTGTGTTTTGATGAAGTCAGGACTCCTCTCCTGTGTTTTGGATGTAGAGTCAGGACTCCTGCAGTGTGTTTCTGGATGTAGAGTCAGGGCCCTCCTCCAGTGTGTGTTTTGGATGTTGAGTCAGGACTCCTCTAGTGTGTGTTTTGGACGAGAGTCAGGACTCCTGCAGGGTGTGTTCTGGATGTAGAGTCAGACTCCTGCAGGGTGTGTTCTGGATGTAGAGTCAGGACTCCTGCAGGGTGTGTTTTGGATGTAGAGTCAGGACTCCTGCAGGGTGTGTTTTGGTGTAGAGTCAGGACTCCTGCAGGGTGTGTTTTGGCTGTAGAGTCAGGACTCCTCCAGTGTGTGTTTTGGCCCCAGTGTAGAGTCAGCTCCTGCAGTGATGTTCTGTGTAGAGTCAGGACTCCTCCAGTGTGTGTTTTGGATGTAGAGTCAGGACTATGCAGTGTGTGTTTTGGATGTAGAGTCAGCACTCTCACTAGTGTGTGTTTTGTCCAGATGTAGAGTCAGGGCAGTGTGCAGGGTGTGTTTTGAGATGTGAGTCAGTGGACTCCTGCAGTTGTGTTCTGGCAAATAGAGTCAGGTCCTGCAGTGTGTGTTTTGGATGTAGAGTCAGGCCACTCCTGCAGTGTGTGTTTTGGCCCAGGACTCCTGCAGTGTGTGTTCTGGATGTAGAGTCAGGACTCCTGCAGTGTGTTTCTGGATGTAGAGTCAGGACTCCTCCAGTGTGTTTCTGGATGTAGAGTCAGGACAGTGTTGACCTGTTGTTAGAGTCAGGATTTCCTGCAGGGTGTAATTTTGGATGTAGAGTCAGGTCTCCTTAAGGGTGTGTTTGGAAATGAGTCAGGACTCCTGCAGTGTGGTTTTGAAAGTAGAGTCAGGACTCCTAGTGTGTGTTTTGGATGTAGAGTGGACTCCTGCAGTGTTTTTGGACTGAGAGTCAGACTCCTGCGGGTGTATTCTGATGTGCCAGGACTGTTGCAGGGTGTTTCTGGATGTAGAATCATCCTGCAGGGTGTGTTCTGGATGTAGATCAAACTATGCAGTGTGTGTCTGGATGTAGAGTCAGGCTACTGCAGTGTTTGGCAGCTGGATTTAGAGTCAGGACTCCTGCAGTGTGTGTTCTGATGGAGTCAGAACTTTTTTGCAGTGTGTGTTCTGCAATGTCAAGAGTCAGTAGGACTCCTGCAGTGTGTGTTTGGCATGTCAGAGTCAGCAAAGGCTGCAAGCCTGTTTTGGATCCGAGTCAGGACTCCTGCAAATGCATGGATAGAGAGTCAGGTCCTCTGTGTGTTCTGGATGTAGAGTCAGGACTCCTCCAGTGTGTGTTTTGGATGTAGAGTCAGGACTCCTCCAGTGTGTGTTTTGATGATAGAGTCAGCGAGTTAAACAAAAAGGCGTGTGTGTTTTGATTAGAGTCATATTCACTCCAGTGGATGAAAGTGGATGTAGAGTCAGGCTCCTCCAGTGTGTTTTTGGATCCGAGTCAGGACTAACTCAGTTTTTGGATGATAGAGTCAGGAGCTTTTGCAGTGTGGAATCTGGATGAGAGGGAAAACCTGAGTGAGGACTTTTTGGATGAGACAGGTGTCTGCTGTCAGTGTGTGTTTTGGACCTTGAGTCAGGACTCCTCCAGTGTGTGTTCTGGATGTAGAGTCAGGACTCCTGCAGTGTGTGTTCTGGACGAGAGTCAGGAAAACTCCTCGGGCTGCTTTGGATGTAGAGTCAGAAAAAACCTCCAGTGATGTTATTTTGTAGACTCAGCTCCTCCAGTGTGTGTTTTGGACGTAGAGTCTGTACTGCAGCAATGTGTTCTGGATGTAGTTGTAAAACTTGCAGTGTAACTTCATACGAGTCAGGGGACTCCTGCAGTGTGTGTTTTGGAAGAGTCAGGACTCCTGCAGTGTGTCACCAGAGTCAGGACTCCTCCAGTGTGTGTTCTGGGGAAAGAGTCAGGACTCCTGCAGTGTGGGGAGCTAAAGTCAGAGATTCCTGCAGTTGTTTTTGGATGGGGAAGAGTCAGGACTCCTCCAGTGTGTGTTTTGGATGTAGAGTCAGGCTCCTCCAGTGTGTGTTTTGGATGTAGAGTCATATTTTCCAGTGTGTGCTGTACTGTTTTAGTAGAGTCCTACAGAGTCAAATCAAATCATCAAATCAAATTTTATTTGTCACACGACATACACATGGTTAGCAGATGTTAATGCAAGCTGGTGCTTCTAGTCTCCAATGCAGTAATAACAAACAAGTAATCTAACTAACAATTCCCCTACTGTCTTATAGCACAGTGTAGGGGAAAAGAATATGTACATAAGGATATATGAATGATCACTGGACGAGCTGCACAGAGAATTTTGCCGTATCGGTTCAGTATATTTGAAAAAATTGAAACAAGTCACTTCAACTGGTGTCCTGTCCCCTGTCACCTAAGGATGCAGTCGATGATATAGAGTACAGAATGATCGATCTATCAGATGAATAATGTCTCAAGTAGAATTATATAAGTCTTGTTAAAGTGGCTGAATGATTTTACGCTTCATTTCCAACAACCCATTATTAAAGTGGAGGACGGCGAGTCAGATGCTGGTGTTGTTTGGCAGCAGCCACGTGTGTTAGTGGTGCTGTTTAACAGTCTGATGGCCTTCAGATAAAGCCCAGTCACAGATCCCAGCTTTGATGCACCTGTACTGACCTCGCCTGTCTGGATGATAGCCACAACAAAACTGGCTCCAGACTGGTTGATGTCCTGGAAAAAAAGAGACTTTACTGTTCCTTCCTGTAACATCGGGTGAGTAGGTGTCCTGTGGGCAGTTTGCCTCCGGGAAAGTTTGGAGACCTCTTTACCCTCTGAGAGCCTTGCGGTTGAGGGCGGAGCAGCGGTACCAGGCTTAATTAACACGCCAGGATGCTCTTAATTTTAAATTAAAATTTTCAGCTGCAGGTAGGATTTGGTACAGCCTATGTCTGTCTTCAGCCTCCGTGAGGTTTGAAGAGGCGCTGCTGCGCCTTCTTCACAATGCTGTCTGTGTGAGTGGACCAATCCATCCATGATGTGTATGCCGAGGAACTTAAAGTAGATATTACTACTGTTCCATCGATGTGGGACAATCCAATTCTATGATTTTGATAGGATATTATTGAGGGTGTTGTCCTAATATGTTTTGAATGTTGAAAGTGATTCCATTTTTTGTTAAATGTTGAGTTGAGGTTATTTGCACCTTCTTGAAACCACACTCCAGGGCCCTCAATCTCCCTGATAAATCACAGTGCGTATGTTATTTTAATCTATTTACATTTCCTCCTCCCAGTATCTGATGAAATAGTATGTAAATGCCATATCTTGCATATTCCTTGAGACAAAGTTATTAACTGATAAGGGCTAACGCACATTTGAAAGACCCAGTTAATAAGGATCAGGGTTGTAGATGTTCTTACTGCTATGAGGTTTGCACACACTACATTTAATGCTTTAGAATGCCGAGCTGTAGTCGAAACAGCATTCTCACATAGGTATTCCTCCAGATGGGTTAGGCAGTCTGTCAGATTGCATTTTGGACCTATTTGGCCCGCGAGTCAAAAAAGTTTGCCCACCTCTGGTCTAGGGTGTCAGGTAGGGTGGAGGTGATATGGTCCTTGACTAGTCTCTCAAAGCACTTCATGATGACGGAAGTGAGTGCTACGGGGCGGTAGTCGTTTAGCTAAGTTACCTTAGCTTTCTTGGGAACAGGAACAATGGTGGCCCTCTTGAAGCATGTGGGAACAGCAGACTGGTATAGGGATTGATTGAATATGTCCGTAAACACACCGGCCAGCTGGTCTGCGCATGCTCTGAGGGCGCGGCTGGGGATGCCGTCTGGGCCTGCAGCCTTGCGAGGGTTAACACGTTTAAATGTCTTACTCACCTCGGCTGCAGTGAAGGAGAGACCGCATGTTTTCGTTGCAGGCCGTGTCAGTGGCACTGTATTGTCCTCGAAGCGGGCAAAAAAGTTATTTAGTCTGCCTGGGAGCAAGACATTCTGGTCCGTGACGGGGCTGGATTTCTTCCTGTAGTCCGTGATTGACTGTAGACCCTGCCACATGCCTCTTGTGTCTGAGCCGTTGAATTGAGATTCTACTTTGTCTCTGTAATGACGCTTAGATTGTTTAATAGCCTTGCGGAGGGAATATCTGCATTGTTTATATTCGGACATGTTACCAGACACCTTGCCCTGATTAAAAGCAGTGGTTCGCGCTTTCAGTTTCACGCGAATGCTGCCATTAATCCACGGTTTCTGGTTAGGGAATGTTTTAATCGTTGCTATGGGAACGACATCTTCAACGCACGTTCTAATGAACTCGCACACCGAATCAGCGTATTCGTCAATATTGTTAACTGACGCAATACGAAACATATCCCAGTCCACGTGATGGAAGCAGTCTTGGAGTGTGGAGTCAGCTTGGTCGGACCAGCGTTGGACAGACCTCAGCGTGGGAGCTTCTTGTTTTAGTTTCTGTCTGTAGGCAGGGATCAACAAAATGGAGTCGTGGTCAGCTTTTCCAAAAGGGTGGCGGGGCAGGGCCTTATATGCGTCGCGGAAGTTAGAGTAACAATGATCCAAGATTTTTCCACCCCTGGTTGCGCAATCGATATGCTGATAAAATTTAGGGAGTCAGTGTTGTTCACTGTGGGGTGGTCTGAAGCTAAAGCCTGGACCCGGATCTAGATGTGATTTCATACTACTAATTCCTCTCACCATTGTTGCCATGACATTCAGGACAGCATACTGATTTTACATATCAACAAACTTTGGTACATATTGAAGTGCCTAAGGACCAGTGTTACCTCTGCGATGGTGATGCAGTCAGGATACAGGGTGTGCAGGACATGATTAGCTGTCATCAGATAGACCAGGGAATCTTCATCCACCTGAAGACCAAAGTACTCAGAGTAGTCTCCTGAAAACATACTGCCTGAGGACAGAGAAAGAGCAAGGCTATCACCTAGGGAGCTAGGGTGTAGGGGTTAAGAGGTACAGTAAGAGCTAGTACGTGGACGGAGGTACAACACCCACACTGAATAAAAAAACAATTTATGACCATCATCCACAATGAATAAAAAAAACAATTTATGACCATAATCCACAATGAATATATAACCATAACACACAATGATACGTAATCAATATACAACAATAACCCACACTACACATAACCAATACATGACTATAACCCACACTGAATACACAGACAATGTAAACTATAACCCACACTGAATACATAACTATAACTCACACTGAATACACAGACAATGTAAACTATAACCCACACTGAATACATAAATATAACTCACACTGAATACACAGACAATGTAAACTATAACCCACACTGAATACACAGACAATGTAAACTATAACCCACACTGAATACACAGACAATGTAAACTATAACCCACACTGAATACACAGACAATGTAAACTATAACCCACACTGAATACACAACTATAACCCACACTGAATACATAACTATAACCCACACTGAATACACAGACAATGTAAACTATAACCCACACTGAATACACAGACAATGTAAACTATAACCCACACTGAATACACAACTATAACCCACACTGAATACACAGACAATGTAAACTATAACCCACACTGAATACATAACTATAACCCACACTGAATACACAGACAATGTAAACTATAACCCACACTGAATACACAGACAATGTAAACTATAACCCACACTGAATACATAACTATAACCCACACTGAATACATAGACAATGTAAACTATAACCCACACTGAATACACAACTATAACCCACACTGAATACACAACTATAACCCACACTGAATACATAGACAATGTAAACTACAACCCACACTGAATACATAACTATAACCCACACTGAATACATAACTATAACCCACACTGAATACATAGACAATGTAAACTATAACCCACACTGAATACACAACTATAACCCACACTGAATACACAGACAATGTAAACTATAACCCACACTGAATACACAGACAATGTAAACTATAACCCACACTGAATACATAACTATAACCCACACTGAATACACAGACAATGTAAACTATAACCCACACTGAATACACAGACAATGTAAACTATAACCCACACTGAATACATAACTATAACCCACACTGAATACACAGACAATGTAAACTATAACCCACACTGAATACATAACTATAACCCACACTGAATACACAGACAATGTAAACTATAACCCACACTGAATACACAGACAATGTAAACTATAACCCACACTGAATACATAACTATAACCCACACTGAATACATAGACAATGTAAACTATAACCCACACTGAATACACAACTATAACCCACACTGAATACACAACTATAACCCACACTGAATACATAGACAATGTAAACTATAACCCACACTGAATACATAACTATAACCCACACTGAATACATAACTGTAACCCACACTGAATACATAACTATAACCCACACTGAATACACAACTATAACCCACACTGAATACACAACTATAACCCACACTGAATACACAACTATAACCCACACTGAATACATAGACAATGTAAACTACAACCCACACTGAATACATAACTATAACCCACACTGAATACATAACTGTAACCCACACTGAATACATAGACAATGTAAACCATAACCCACACTGAATACATAACTATAGCCCACACTGAATACACAGTCAATGTAAACCAAAAACTCTACTGTTGTTAGTGCACTTCGTATGAAATGCGTTATGTACCCTCTGTACATAGTGACAATAACATTAAACCATTGGGTTTTATTTAAAAGCACATAAGCCATGACGGTGCAGGTGCTTGGGAACACTGCTCTGGCATGTTTATACATGTTGTGTCAGCGTCTATTTAGAAAGCTCTGACGAAGGCCAAGAGGTCGACGCATAAGCTTGAATAAACAAAGTGATATGAGCAATATCAGTGTGTGGGATTTTCGCTTAACAATACCAGAAACTCTACACTGCTGCTAGTGTAAAGAATATGAAGTGATTATGAGAGCACTATAATTCATCTCCAGTTTGAACAGGAGTCTTAGGATGCCCAATATGAATCCCTACAGCCCTTACCAATGCCATGGTGATGCCCAATATGAATCCCTACAGCCCTTACCAATGCCATGATGATGCCCAATATGAATCCCTATAGCCCTTACCAATGCCATGGTGATGCCCAATATGAATCCCTACAGCCCTTACCAATGCCATGGTGATGCCCAATATGAATCCTACAGCCCTTACCAATGCCATGATGATGCCCAATATGAATCCCTATAGCCCTTACCAATGCCATGGTGATGCCCAATATGAATCCCTACAGCCCTTACCAATGCCATGATGATGCCCAATATGAATCCCTACAGCCCTTACCAATGCCATGGTGATGCCCAATATGAATCCCTACAGCCCTTACCAATGCCATGGTGATGCCCAATATGAATCCCTATAGCCCTTACCAATGCCATGGTGATGCCCAATATGAATCCCTATAGCCCTTACCAATGCCATGATGATGCCCAATATGAATCCCTATAGCCCTTACCAATGCCATGGTGATGCCCAATATGAATCCCTATAGCCCTTACCAATGCCATGGTGATGCCCAATATGAATCCCTACAGCCCTTACCAATGCCATGGTGATGCCCAATATGAATCCCTATAGCCCTTACCAATGCCATGGTGATGCCCAATATGAATCCCTATAGCCCTTACCAATGCCATGATGATGCCCAATATGAATCCCTATAGCCCTTACCAATGCCATGGTGATGCCCAATATGAATCCCTACAGCCCTTACCAATGCCATGGTGATGCCCAATATGAATCCCTACAGCCCTTACCAATGCCCAATATGAATCCCTACAGCCCTTACCAATGCCATGGTGATGCCCAATATGAATCCCTATAGCCCTTACCAATGCCATGGTGATGCCCAATATGAATCCCTATAGCCCTTACCAATGCCATGATGATGCCCAATATGAATCCCTACAGCCCTTACCAATGCCATGGTGATGCCCAATATGAATCCCTATAGCCCTTACCAATGCCATGATGATGCCCAATATGAATCCCTATAGCCCTTACCAATGCCATGATGATGCCCAATATGAATCCATAGCCCTTACCAATGCCATGGTGATGCCCAATATGAATCCCTACAGCCCTTACCAATGCCATGATGATGCCCAATATGAATCCCTACAGCCCTTACCAATGCCATGGTGATGGTACATCATGGACGTCACCCCATCGAACCTGAAGCCATCAAAACGATACTCCTCCATCCACCAACGCAGGTTAGACAGCAGGAACCTCAGCACCTCCCAGCTGACGCATGCACGGACAGACACACACACACACACACACACACACACACACACACACACACACACACACACACACACACACACACACACACACACACACACACACACACACACACACACACACACACACACACACACACACACACACACACACACACACACACACACGAGCAAGGTCAGGAAAACAAGAAGTATTTAATAATTGAAACGTGTGATGTTGCTGGTTGGAGGTTTGTTCTACAGCGCTACAGGTCATTCCCATCTGATGTTGATGCTTAGGCACAGGTGTGTGTGTGTGTGTGTGTGTGATAGACGCATGCGCGCGCGCACACACAGACACACACACAGACACAGACACACACACACATTGGGCCACAGTGTCCAGTTCTCTCTGGCTCTCTATCTGGCTGAGTAAATCAATGTCTTACAGTAGGTAACTGAGCACTCCTCCTGGTCTACATCCCAAATAGCACCATATTCCCTATTTTAGTGCACTTCTTTTGACCAGGGACCATAGGGATCTGGTCAAAACTAGTGTGCCAAATAGGGAATAGGGTGCTATTTGGGATGGAGGCCTGATCTCTATCAGAGCGCATGGCCACTGGCTAAGTGTTTAGTATGGCCACCGTCTCACTGTGTCTCAGTCTGATAGGATTTCATGTAACACTTGGGTAAACAAACACCAAGCGAGGGAATTGAGTTCCTACTCCTGAGAATGAGATCAGCGATACTCTCTAACGTGCTTTGTGGCCTCTCTCCTTCTAACGTAGCACGTCCCAAATGGCACAATGTTTCCTATTTAGTGCACTACTTTTGATCACGGCTCATAGGGTTCTGGTCAAAAGTAGTGCACTATATATATATATATAGGGATATAGGGTGCTATTTGAGAGACGCACAACGTGACTCCCTCCTCCGTCCAACATAGCAAACCGATACTCAGAATAAACACAGGAAAAGAAAGACAGAGCCAAGGTCCTTTTAAAGCACTGCAATATCAAAACTACACTACTTCAACAACTTCGGGAGGACTGGACAGAGAAAGTGTAATTGAGGTGATTCGGTCAAGGTGAACCACGCTCACATGACAAGTTGCCTCGACCCCCCACATCCCCCATCAAGTTAATACCTGGGCGTTAGCTCAGCGGGGCAGTACAATCTAGTTTAGCGGCACGCAGGAGACCCAGGTTCGAACCCAAGTCAGACACGCAAGATACTGAGCTAAGTGTTAGATGAAACAAAATATAGGACATCATGATTATGCAGAGAGACACTGGCCCCAATTACCTCCCCTACAACCCAAAGTGTGCATTTGAAAGAGCACGGACTGGTATAAGAAATATGCTAGCCAAGCTAGCCCTTGCCTCCACCAATCAAATGATTTCAGATGTGTGGGAAATAGTGAACGAGTGTACACTTCAGGAAAAAGGAGATATTATTAGGAAACATCCTGTATTCTTCCTTCCTCGTTCACCGTGGCGATGAGGAGGGATTAGAACATGCTGATTCTATCCTTAAAATAGTATTGTATCCTGGGGAGGCTCAAGGATCTGAGAGTGCTCCTGAAGTAAGCAGGCTCTTAAAGCTCGAGGTCTCTCTCTGTGCTGCCATCACTTCTAATTCAGCAAGGGCACGTTGCCATAGAAACTTAACATGGCAGAGCTAGTTGGTGGCTGGCTTGCTGTGTAGAGGCTCATTGAGCTAGCTGGTGGCTGACTTGCTGTGTAGAGCCTCATTGAGCTAGCTGGTGACTGGCCTGCTGTGTAGAGTCTCATTGAGCTAGCTGGTGGCTGACTTGCTGTGTAGAGCCTCATTGAGCTAGCTGGTGACTGGCCTGCTGTGTAGAGGCTCTGCTGTGTAGAGCTTTATTGAGCTAGCTGGTGGTTGACTTGCTGTGTAGAGCCTCATTGAGCTAGCTGGTGACTGGCCTGCTGTGTCGAGGCTCATTGAGCTAGCTGGTGGCTGACTTGCTGTGTAGAGCCTCATTGAGCTAGCTGGTGGCTGACTTGCTGTGTAGAGCCTCATTGAGCTAGCTGGTGGCTGGCCTGTTGTGTAGCCTCATTGTGTAAAGAACACTATCTGTGTGCAGCTGTGCAGGCCATGGACATTGTGGAGGTCATTGCCGAGACCATGGACATTGTGGAGGTCATCGCCGAGACCAAGGACATTGTGGAGGTCATCGCCGAGACCAAGGACATTGTGGAGGTCATCGCCGAGACCATGGAGATTGTGGAGGTCATTGTCGAGACCATGGACATTGTGGAGGTCATCGCCGAGACCATGGACATTGTGGAGGTCATCGCCGAGACCATGGAGATTGGAGGTCATCGCCGAGACCAGGGACATTGTGGAGGTCATCGCCGAGACCAAGGACATTGTGGAGGTCATTGCCGGGATCATGGAGATTGTGGAGGTCATCACTGAGAGCATGGAGATTGTGGAGGTCATCACTGAGAGCATGGAGATTGTGGAGGTCATCACTGAGAGCATGGAGATTGTGGAGGTCATCACTGAGAGCATGGAGATTGTGGAGGTCATCACTGAGAGCATGGAGATTGTGGAGGTCATCACTGAGAGCATGGAGATTGTGGAGGTCATCACTGAGAGCATGGAGATTGTGGAGGTCATCACTGAGAGCATGGAGATTGTGGAGGTCATCACTGAGAGCATGGAGATTGTGGAGGTCATCACTGAGAGCATGGAGATTGTGGAGGTCATCACTGAGAGCATGGAGATTGTGGAGGTCATCACTGAGAGCATGGAGATTGTGGAGGTCATCACTGAGAGCATGGAGTTTGTGGAGGTCATCACTGAGAGCATGGAGATTGTGGAGGTCATCACTGAGAGCATGGAGATTGTGGAGGTCATCACTGAGAGCATGGAGATTGTGGAGGTCATCACTGAGAGCATGGAGATTGTGGAGGTCATCACTGAGAGCATGGAGATTGTGGAGGTCATCACTGAGAGCATGGAGATTGTGGAGGTCATCACTGAGAGCATGGAGATTGTGGAGGTCATGGACATTATGAGACGTCAGTCAGGTATATGAAAAAATATATTTTTTTTATGTGCCTTCAGCTGTGCTCTTTCTAGAAACCAGGGCTTTAATTATAACAGTGAAGATAGGTGAGCAGAGTTCACACTCAATGGAAGACAATTTCTTAAAACCAATATCCAAAAGCCATGTATTTATTTAGAGATGGTACTGAAATATTGCATTACTTGAAGTGCCATCGGCAAAAATAGCACCCGACACAGGCACCATTGACAACTACTGTATAACAGATCTGTGGAACATATTCTAAAGGGACACAGATTTAATCCCTCCAATGCATTATCTATACCGTGGTGTCGACGCCATTATCCACACCGTGGTGTCGACACCATTATCCACACCGTGGTGTCAACGTCATTATCCACACCGTGGTGTCGACGCCATTATCCACACCGTGGTGTCGACGCCATTATCCACACCGTGGTGTCGACACCATTATCCACACCGTGGTGTCAACACCATTATCCACACCGTGGTGTCGACACCATTATCCACACCGTGGTGTCGACACCATTATCCACACCGTGGTGTCGACACCATTATCCACACCGTGGTGTCGACGCCATTATCCACACTGTGGTGTCGACGCCATTATCCACACCGTGGTGTCGACGTCATTATCCACGCCGTGGTGTCGACGTCATTATCCACGCCGTGGTGTCGACGTCATTATCCACGCCGTGGTGTCGACACTATTATCCACACCGTGGTGTCAACGCCATTATCCACACCGTGGTGTCGACGCCATTATCCACACTGTGGTGTCTACGTCATTATCCACGCCGTGGTGTCGACGTCATTATCCACGCCGTGGTGTCGACGTCATTATCCACACTGTGGTGTCGACACCATTATCCACACAGTGGTGTCGACACCATTATCCACACCGTGGTGTCGACGCCATTATCCACACCGTGGTGTCGACACCATTATCCACACCGTGGTGTCAACACCATTATCCACACCGTGGTGTCGACACCATTATCCACACCGTGGTGTCGACACCATTATCCACACTGGTGTCGACGCCATTATCCACACTATTATCCACACCGTGGTGTCGACACCATTATCCACACCGTGGTGTCGACGCCATTATCCACACTGGTGTCGACGCCATTATCCACACTGTGGTGTCGACACCATTATCCACACCGTGGTGTCGACGCCATTATCCACACCATTATCCACACCGTGGTGTCGACGCCATTATCCACACCGTGGTGTCGACACTATTATCCACACTGTGGTGTCGACACCATTATCCACACTGGTGTCGACGCCATTATCCACACCATTATCCACACCGTGGTGTCGACGACATTATCCACACTATTATCCACACCGTGGTGTCGACACATTCTCCACACCATTATCCACACCGTGGTGTCGACACCATTATCCACACCGTGGTGTCGACACCATTATCCACACCGTGGTGTCGACACCATTATCCACACCATTATCCACACCGTGGTGTCGACACTATTATCCACACCGTGGTGTCGACACCATTATCCACACCGTGGTGTCGACACCATTATCCACACCGTGGTGTCGACACCATTATCCACACCGTGGTGTCGACGCCCTTATCCACACCGTGGTGTCGACACCATTATCCACACCGTGGTGTCGACACCATTATCCACACCGTGGTGTCGACGCCATTATCCACGCCGTGGTGTCGACGTCATTATCCACGCCGTGGTGTCGACGCCATTATCCACACCGTGGTGTCGACGCCATTATCCACACCGTGGTGTCGACGTCATTATCCACGCCGTGGTGTCGACGTCATTATCCACACCGTGGTGTCGACGTCATTATCCACACTGTGGTGTCGACGTCATTATCCACGCCGTGGTGTCGACGTCATTATCCACGCCGTGGTGTCGACGCCATTATCCACACCGTGGTGTCGACGCCATTATCCACACCGTGGTGTCGACACTATTATCCACACTGTGGTGTCGACACTATTATCCACACCGTGGTGTCGACACTATTATCCACACCGTGGTGTCGACACTATTATCCACACCGTGGTGTCGACACTATTATCCACACCGTGGTGTCGACACCATTATCCACACCGTGGTGTCGACACCATTATCCACACCATTATCCACACCGTGGTGTCGACACCATTATCCACACCGTGGTGTCGACACCATTATCCACACCGTGGTGTCGACACCATTATCCACACCGTGGTGTCGACACCATTATCCACACCGTGGTGTCGACACTATTATCCACACCGTGGTGTCGACACTATTATCCACACTGTGGTGTCGACACTATTATCCACACCGTGGTGTCGACACCATTATCCACACCGTGGTGTCGACACCATTATCCACACTGTGGTGTCGACGCCATTATCCACACCGTGGTGTCGACACTATTATCCACACTGTGGTGTCGACGCCATTATCCACACCATTATCCACACTGTGGTGTCGACGCCATTATCCACACCGTGGTGTCGACACTATTATCCACACCGTGGTGTCGACGCCATTATCCACACTGTGGTGTCGACACTATTATCCACACTGTGGTGTCGACACCATTATCCACACCGTGGTGTCGACGCCATTATCCACACCGTGGTGTCGACGCCATTATCCACACCGTGGTGTCGACGCCATTATCCACACCGTGGTGTCGACACCATTATCCACACCGTGGTGTCGACACCATTATCCACACTGTGGTGTCGACACCATTATCCACACCGTGGTGTCGACACCATTATCCACACCGTGGTGTCGACACCATTATCCACACTGTGGTGTCGACACCATTATCCACACCGTGGTGTCGACGCCATTATCCACACTGTGGTGTCGACACCATTATCCACACTGTGGTGTCGACGCCATTATCCACACCGTGGTGTCGACACCATTATCCACACCGTGGTGTCGACACCATTATCCACACTGTGGTGTCGACACTATTATCCACACCGTGGTGTCGACGCCATTATCCACACTGTGGTTTCGACGCCATTATCCACACCGTGGTGTCGACGCCATTATCCACACTGTGGTGTCGGGAAGGTCGTATTTGGGAAAGTCGTATTCCTGGTCGTAATGCTCTGAGGACAGGCTATAGGAGCCTGGTTAGAAAGGACAGGCTATAGGAGCCTGGTTAGAAAGGACAGGCGGTAGGAGCCTGGTTAGAAAGGACAGGCTGTAGGAGCCTGGTTAGAAAGGACAGGCTGTAGGAGCCTGGTTAGAAAGGACAGGCTGTAGGAGCCTGGTTAGAAAGGACAGGCTGTAGGAGCCTGGTTAGAAAGGACAGGCTGTAGGAGCCTGGTTAGAAAGGACAGGCTGTAGGAGCCTGGTTAGAAAGGACAGGCTGTAGGAGCCTGGTTAGAAAGGACAGGCTGTAGGAGCCTGGTTAGAAAGGACAGGCTGTAGGAGCCTGGTTAGAAAGGACAGGCTGTAGGAGCCTGGTTAGAAAGGACAGGCTGTAGGAGCCTGGTTAGAAAGGACAGGCTATAGGAGCCTGTTTAGAAAGGCAATTTTTTTGTTATACCAAGAAAGCTCAAGCCTTTTCTTGTAACCGCTTTGGAGACGTGGATGTAGAAGGTGTCTGACAGGAAGCGGTTCATTAGAACATAGGGACGGTAAACACAACGCTACGTAATGATGCATAGCACTGCCGTGTCACTCCAGCACACACACACACACACACAGACGTCATATGAACCCATTTATATACACTAGCTGAGGCTACACGCCAGCTACACGTGTGTACAGTAATCATGTCAAGGACCACATTGTGTCAATGGTCCGAAGCAATCATGATCCTTCTGGACAGACCAGAACATCATGGAAGTGATCGACGATTCTTCTGGACAGACCAGAACATCATGGAAGAGATCGCCGATTCTTCTGGACAGACCAGAACATCATGGAAGAGATCGCCGATTCTTCTGGACTGACCAGAACATCATGGAAGAGATCGACGATTCTTCTGGACTGACCAGAACATCATGGAAGAGATCGCCGATTCTTCTGGACTGACCAGAACATCATGGAAGAGATCGCCGATTCTTCTGGACTGACCAGAACATCATGGAAGAGATCGCCGATTCTTCTGGACAGACCAGAACATCATGGAAGAGATCGCCGATTCTTCTGGACAGACCAGAACATCATGGAAGAGATCGACGATTCTTCTGGACAGACCAGAACATCATGGAAGAGATCGCCGATTCTTCTGGACAGACCAGAACATCATGGAAGAGATCGACGATTCTTCTGGACAGACCAGAACATCATGGAAGAGATCGACGATTCTTCTGGACAGACCAGAACATCATGGAAGAGATCGCCGATTCTTCTGGACAGACCAGAACATCATGGAAGAGATCAACGATTCTTCTGGACAGACCAGAACATCATGGAAGAGATCGACGATTCTTCTGGACAGACCAGAACATCATGGAAGAGATCGACGATTCTTCTGGACAGACCAGAACATCATGGAAGAGATCGACGATTCTTCTGGACAGACCAGAACATCATGGAAGAGATCGACGATTCTTCTGGACAGACCAGAACATCATGGAAGAGATCAGAGAAGAGATCGAAGATAATTCAGACCACAAAGCCCTGGCCTCTGGCCTCTCTCTTTTCACATGTAAAAACTTCATACAGAGATGGATGCAAATGATCCACAATATAGGCTGAATGTAAGAGAGAGAGAGAGAGAGAGAGAGAGGGAGGAGAGAAACAGAGAGAGGGAGAGACAGGGGGAGAGAAAGAGCGGGAGGGAGAGACAGTGGGGAGAGAAAGGGATGGGGGAACAGAGAGAGGGAGAGACAGTGGGGAGAGAAAGAGGGAGGGAGAGACAGGGGAGAGAAAGGGATGGGGGAACAGAGAGGGGAGAGACAGGGGGAGAGAAAGGGATGGGGGAACAGAGAGAGGGAGAGACAGGGGGAGAGAAAGGGATGGGGGAACAGAGAGATGGGACAGACTGTAGGGGGAGAGAAAGGGGGGGCATATATTATTATTATTATTATTATATTATTATTATATTTATTATTATATTATATATTATGAGACAGAGGGGAGAGAAAGAGAGGGAGGGAGAGACAGGGGGGAGAAAGGAATGGGGGAACAGAGAGAGAGAGAGAGGGGGGAGAGAAACAGAGAGAGGAGAGACAGAGGCAGAGAAACAGAGAGGGAGGGAGAGACAGGGGGCAGAGAAAGGGATGTGGGAACAGAGACAGGGGGAGAGAAAGGGATGTGGGAACAGAGAGAGGGAGAGACAGGGGGAGAGAAAGGGGGGGGGCAGAGAGAGGAAGAGGGGGGACAGAGAGAGGAAGAGACAGGGGGAGAGAAAGGGAGGGGGAACAGATCAAACCTAATAGAAGTATCACATCTGAAGACCCCTGTTCAAGGTAACAGGTGGCTTCATTAACTGCCTGACAGGAAGTCTTACCATGCCCTGAGCTGTTCAATGTAATAGGTAGCTTCAGTAACGGCCTGACAGGAAGTCTTGCTATGCCCTGAGTTGTTCAAGGTAATAGGTAGCTTCATTAACTGCCTGACAGGAAGTCTTGCCATGCCCTGAGCTGTTCAAGGTAATAGGTAGCTTAATTAACTGCCTGACAGGAAGTCTTGCCACACCCTGAGCTGTTCAAGGTAATAGGTAGCTTCAGTAACTGCCTGACAGGAAGTCTTGCCACACCCTGAGCTGTTCAAGGTAATAGGTAGCTTCATTAACTGCCTGACAGGAAGTCTTGCTATGCCCTGAACCATGTAACTTACAGTCCTGGTTCATTTATTCTCTATCTGTCACAATGTCTGCGTCTGAAATGGCACCCTGTGTCCTCCTATATAGTGCATTGTTCCTTGTACAGGAAGCAGCTAGGGCCTAATACAGGAAGCAGCTAGGTCCTAATACAGGAAGCAGCTAGGTCCTAATACAGGAAGCAGCTAGGGCCTAATACAGGAAGCAGCTAGGGCCTAATACAGGAAGCAGCTAGGGCCTAATACAGGAAGCAGCTAGGGCCTAATACAGGAAGCAGCTAGGGCCTAATACAGGAAGCAGCTAGGGCCTAATACAGGAAGCAGCTAGGGCCTAATACAGGAAGCAGCTAGGGCCTAATACAGGAAGCAGCGAGGGTGGGAGGGCTCCTGTAGCTACATGTCTGCTTCTCTGGCTAGCTACTGTTCGCCTGACAACTCACCTTGAATTAAATTCCGCTGCTCTATGGATTTAGCTTTTCATACATTGCCGTTCCCGAATCTGCCGTCCTAGAAGTGGTCTGTGTGACGCCAACATGAGGTCGGGAGAAGAATCCATTATGGAAAATAAGTTTGGCCAGAGCCCCTGGTGGATGGGTCGCCAGGCAAGACTACAGGTCCATTGATAAACGGTTATAAATATTAATAGAAATGTATGAAAAATCAGCCTTCCGTGTTCCTGTGAAGCACCGAGGCGCCGGTTTAGATTCCTGACGTTTCTATTTGTTGTGTTTTTCATCCAACAGGAAAACATAGCAGACGTGTTTATCGCTGATTCTATTACTGTAGACGCGTTCAAATATTCCAGACAGTTTTGATCTGTTCCCAAATGGCACCCTACTCCCTATGGGCCCCGGTCAATAGTAATGCCCTATATGGGGCGGCAGGCAGCACAGCGGTTAGAGCGTTGGATTAGTAACCGAAAGGCTGCAAAATCAAAACCCCGAGCTGAACAAGGTAAAAATCTGAACTGTTCCTAGGCCAGTTAACCCACTGTTCCTAGGCCAGTTAACCCACTGTTCCTAGGCCAGTTAACCCACTGTTCCTAGGCCAGTTAACCCACTGTTCCTAGACCAGTTAACCCACTGTTCCTAGACCAGTTAACCCACTGTTCCTAGTCCAGTTAACCCACTGTTCCTAGACCAGTTAACCCACTGTTCCTAGGCCAGTTAACCCACTGTTCCTAGGCCAGTTAACCCACTGTTCCTAGGCCAGTTAACCCACTGTTCCTAGGCCAGTTAACCCAGGCCAGTTAACCCACTGTTCCTAGGCCAGTTAACCCACTGTTCCTAGGCCAGTTAACCCACTGTTCCCAGTTAACCCACTGTTCCTAGGCCAGTTAACCCACTGTTCCTAGGCCAGTTAACCCACTGTTCCTAGGCTTAACCCACTGTTCCTAGGCCAGTTAACCCACTGTTCCTAGGCCAGTTAACCCACTGTTCCTAGGCCAGTTAACCCACTGTTCCTTAACCCACTGTTCCTAGCCAGTTAACCCACTGTTCCTAGACCAGTTAACCCACTGTTCCTAGACCAGTTAACCCACTGTTCCTAGGCCAGTTAACCCACTGTTCCTAGACCAGTTAACCCACTGTTCCTAGGCCAGTTAACCCACTGTTCCTAGACCAGTTAACCCACTGTTCCTAGGCCAGTTAACCCACTGTTCCTAGGCCAGTTAACCCACTGTTCCTAGGCCAGTTAACCCACTGTTCCTAGACCAGTTAACCCACTGTTCCTAGACCAGTTAACCCACTGTTCCTAGGCCAGTTAACCCACTGTTCCTAGACCAGTTAACCCACTGTTCCTAGTTAACCCACTGTTCCTAGGCCAGTTAACCCACTGTTCCTAGGCCAGTTAACCCACTGTTCCTAGTTCCTAGCCAGTTAACCCACTGTTCCTAGGCCAGTTAACCCACTGTTCCTAGGCCAGTTAACCCACTGTTCCTAGGCCAGTTAACCCACTGTTCCTAGGCCAGTTAACCCACTGTTCCTAGGCCAGTTAACCCACTGTTCCTAGACCAGTTAACCCACTGTTCCTAGGCCAGTTAACCCACTGTTCCTAGGCCAGTTAACCCACTGTTCCTAGACCAGTTAACCCACTGTTCCTAGGCCAGTTAACCCACTGTTCCTAGACCAGTTAACCCACTGTTCCTAGACCAGTTAACCCACTGTTCCTAGACCAGTTAACCCACTGTTCCTAGACCAGTTAACCCACTGTTCCTAGACCAGTTAACCCACTGTTCCTAGGCCAGTTAACCCACTGTTCCTAGAGTTAACCCAGTTAACCCACTGTTCCTAGGCCAGTTAACCCACTGTTCCTAGACCAGTTAACCCACTGTTCCTAGGCCAGTTAACCCACTGTTCCTAGGCCAGTTAACCCACTGTTCCTAGGTTAACCCACTGTTCCTAACCCCCACTGTTCCTAGACCAGTTAACCCACTGTTCCTACCAGTTAACCCACTGTTCCTAGACCAGTTAACCCACTGTTCCTAGACCAGTTAACCCACTGTTCCTAGACCAGTTAACCCACTGTTCCTAGACCAGTTAACCCACTGTTCCTAGACCAGTTAACCCACTGTTCCTAGACCAGTTAACCCACTGTTCCTAGACCAGTTAACCCACTGTTCCTAGACCGTCATTGAAAATAAGGATTTGTTCTTAACTGACTTGACCTAGTAAAATAAATCAAATACAAATATATGGTGCTATGGGCCCTGGTCAAAACCTAGTGCCCTATATAGATAGGGAATAGGGTGCCACTTGGGACCCAAGAGGTTTGAATAGCTCACGCTGCTGGTTTGAGGGCAGGAACAAGAGGAAGGATTTTCTTGACAAATAACCATTATAGAACACAGACTGCTAGGTTTCCTTTTGTTGGCAGAACCTGAAGCCTCACCTTACCAGCGAAAGGTGGGAATTTCCAATAGCAGCATTCTGATACATACACACTCAGCCACACGGAACACAGGCAACACTCCTCTGGGCTTTATCTAATGGCTCATCAGAAGCCTCCCAGCAGTGACATATGTCTGCTCCCTTTTAGTCTCTCTCTCCCTCCGTCTCTAATGAGTCCTTGTGATACCAGGAGAGTTCAATAAGTAATGGAAGAAGCAGCCCTGCTCTCGCTCTGTCTTGTTATAGTGTTATAATAGCCTTCACGGCGGACTCTAAACATCACTATAATGTATTGTAAGAGAGCGGCGCGAGCTGTGATGAGGCCAAACGGGCTCCGATGGCGTGCATATCAAATGTGAGCTCAAAAAGGCCTTTAATAGACAACAGAGGACTGAGTCTGGTACCTAATCTAATAGAGAACAGAGGACTGAGTCTGGTACCTCATTAAATAGACAACAGAGGACTGAGTCTGGTACCTGATCTAATAGAGAACAGAGGACTGAGTCTGGTACCTCATTAAATAGAGAACAGAAGACTGAGTCTGGTACCTTATTGAATAGACAGAGGACTGAGTCTGGTACCTCATTTAATAGACAGCAGAGGACTGAGTCTGGTACCTCATTGAATAGACAACAGAGGACTGAGTCGGGTACCTCATTGAATAGACAAGAGGACTGAGTCTGGTACCTCATTAAATAGACAACAGAGGACTGAGTCTGGTACCTCATTTAATAGACAACAGAGGACTGAGTCTGGTACCTAATCTAATAGAGAACAGAGGACTGAGTCTGGTACCTCATTTAATAGACAACAGAGGACTGAGTCTGGTACCTCATTGAATAGACAACAGAGGACTGAGTCTGGTACCTCATTGAATAGACAGAGGACTGAGTCTGGTACCTCATTTAATAGACAACAGAGGACTGAGTCTGGTACCTCATTTAATAGACAGCAGAGGACTGAGTCTGGTACCTCATTTAATAGACAACAGAGGACTGAGTCTGGTATCTCATTTAATAGACAACAGAGGACTGAGTCTGGTACCTCATTTAATAGACAGCAGAGGACTGAGTCTGGTACCTCATTTAATAGACAACAGAGGACTGAGTCTGGTACCTCATTTAATAGACAACAGAGGACTGAGTCTGGTACCTAATCTAATAGAGAACAGAGGACTGAGTCTGGTACCTCATTTAATAGACAGCAGAGGACTGAGTCTGGTACCTCATTGAATAGACAACAGAGGACTGAGTCGGGTACCTCATTGAATAGACAAGAGGACTGAGTCTGGTACCTCATTTAATAGACAACAGAGGACTGAGTCTGGTACCTCATTTAATAGACAACAGAGGACTGAGTCTGGTACCTAATCTAATAGACAACAGAGGACTGAGTCTGGTACCTCATTGAATAGACAACAGAGGACTGAGTCTGGTAACTCATTGAATAGACAACAGAGGACTGAGTCTAGTACCTCATTTAATAGACAACAGAGGATTGAGTCTGGTACCTCATTTAATAGACAACAGAGGACTGAGTCTGGTACCTCATTTAATAGACAACAGAGGACTGAGTCTGGTACCTCATTTAATAGACAACAGAGGACTGAGTCTGGTACCTCATTTAATAGACAACAGAAGACTGAGTGTCCAGAGTCTGGTACCTAATTTAATAGACAACAGAGGACTGAGTCTGGTACCTCATTTAATAGACAACAGAAGACTGAGTGTCCAGAGTCTGGTACCTCATTTAATAGACAACAGAGGACTGAGTCTGGTACCTCATTTAATAGACAACAGAGGACTGAGTCTGGTACCTCATTGAATAGACAACAGAGGACTGAGTCTGGTACCTCATTTAATAGACAACAGAGGATTGAGTCTGGTACCTCATTTAATAGACAACAGAGGACTGAGTCTGGTACCTCATTTAATAGACAGCAGAGGACTGAGTCTGGTACCTAATCTAATAGACAACAGAGGACTGAGTCTGGTACCTCATTGAATAGACAACAGAGGACTGAGTCTGGTACCTCATTTAATAGACAACAGAGGATTGAGTCTGGTACCTCATTGAATAGACAACAGAGGACTGAGTCTGGTACCTCATTTAATAGACAACAGAAGAGTGTCCAGAGTCTGGTACCTCATTTAATAGACAACAGAAGACTGAGTGTCCAGAGTCTGGTACCTCATTTAATAGACAACAGAGGACAGAGTCTGGTACCTCATTTAATAGACAACAGAAGACTGAGTGTCCAGAGTCTATAATGTGTGAATGGGGATGATTTCACAGAGACAGAATGAAAGGAAGATCAGAGAAGAGAAAGAGACAGTTTAATACCAGATCCTACAACAACACCAAATCAATAGAGTTAGAGTATGTCCAAAATGACATCCTATTCTCTATAGGGCCCTGGTCTAAAGTAGTGCACTACATAGTGGATAGGGTCCCATACGGTTCTGGTCTAAAGTAGTGCACATACATAGGGTATAGGGTCCCATACGGTTCTGGTCAAAAGTAGTGCACTCCATAGGGTATAGGGTCCCATACGGTTTTGGTCAAAAGTAGTGCACTACATAGGTTATAGGGTCCCATTTGGGATCCAGCCTTAGTGAGGACCATTAGGGTCAGTCGCAGTGGATTTTACCCACAGACAGTTTCCTTCATGTCCCTGTAATTACATGAAAACTAACGCCGAGCATAGCAGAGATCTCCGAGCAACCAACAGTGGATTATCGTCATCGTTATTTATGAATAATTGATACAACCGTCTAGTACCGAAGGCTAGACACCTAATGGTAGGATCAAAGAGAAACAAGGAGGAACCTTAAATTGGCCTCCATAACTAAAGTAAGAGACTGTGGGTATTAGGTAAACAGAACAGCTAAACTGATGGTCTATTTGACTAAAAGATGTCTTTTAATCTCAGGCTCGTGGTTTTGCCCTCAGTCTTCTGCTCCGGTCTCAGACACTTGTCAGCTAGAGAAATATATATATGTGTATGAGCTTTAGGCCAGTAACATAGGTCACTGGTTCGAATCCCCTAGCCGGCAAGGTGAAAAAGCTGTCGCTGTGCCCTTGAGCAAGGCACTTAACCCTAATTGCTCCTGTTAGTCGCTCTGGATAAATGTCTAAAATGTTGTGTTTTTTTTAAAGTAGATATCTGAGAGGATTTAAAAGAAGCTGAGATGTAGATTTTTGTTTTATTCCACC
This sequence comes from Oncorhynchus keta, assembly GCF_023373465.1. Taxonomy (NCBI): domain Eukaryota; kingdom Metazoa; phylum Chordata; class Actinopteri; order Salmoniformes; family Salmonidae; genus Oncorhynchus; species Oncorhynchus keta. Next base: position 49,845,544 of record NC_068438.1, read on the forward strand.
TCGATCTTTATCCACCGTAGTATTCCCCTGCGTTCTGAGTTGGCACCCTTATTTCCCTATGGGCCCCGGTCAAAAGTAGTGCCATTTGGAACGCACCCTGGATAGTACACATACAGATGTTCTTTGTCTGCTATACCGTTTAGCTTCTAGCAGTGTATTCACCTCAGGTGAGTCAGTATGCTAACCTTGGCTATGTATGAGCCAAACAGAGCTGCCGATGCTGCTGTTGCACTTACAAAGCACAGACACACACACACACCACTACCTTCCTTTGCCTTTACTTCTCAGGCAGCGTTCTGCTGCCGCAGATCTTCAGACACAAATGTATCTTCAGGACTACAGTGAGCAGGTCTCCCCTGAATACCAACTCAAGCTGAGAGAGGAAGAGGCTGCAAAATAAATCTCCCAAGGACAGAAAAATACTTTTATATGTGTGCTAGCAGTTCTATGTCTCTGTGTGTGTGTGTGTGTGTGTGTGTACGTGTGTACGTGTGTACGTGTGTGTGTGTGTGTGTGTGTGTGTCAGCCAAGTCTTTCCTACTTCTTCACGTTCTGAAGATGAATGACATCAGGTTGCCGCGAGACCCTGGTCACAATTAACGGTCTGTTTTTTAATCAACCAGGCCTCTGCTATCAATGAAGAATCAGGAGATGATACAACTCCTTCCAGAGAACCAGGATGCATCCCAAAGTGTACCCTATTCCCTATACAGTGCACTCTTTGTGTTCACATCCTTATATTTTCCGTTTTGTATCTATCATTTAAAAGAAAATTCAACTGCTGTTCAACTGAATTCTATTCATCTAATCATAGATTCTTCTCAACCAGGGCTTCAGTTTCACAGTTACAGTGTTTCCTTTTAAATCTAGGCACTGGCCGTGATCCGAAATCTACATTTGGAAAGACGGTTTTGGAGTAAAACTTGAGTTTACAGCAAGTAAAGGGTGGCCTAGTGGTTAGAGCGTTGGACTAGTAACCGGAAGGTTGCAAGTTCAAACCCCCGAGCTGACAAGGTACAAATTTGTCGTTCTGCCCCTGAACGAGGCAGTTAACCCACTAGGCCATCATTGAAAATAAGAATTTGTTCTTAACTGACTTGCCTGGTTAAATAAAATTAAAAAGTAACATGCATCAATTGAAGAGTCACCAGAAGCTTAATTGCAAATTCCACACCAAAAACTATTAGTCCCATTGTTGGTATAGTCCCAAAAATGTGTTGCATGTCAGCAATCAAGTTAATGTATAGTATATATCTTTCAAAATACAGAAATACTGACGGTAAATGCTGCGTTTTGCATCAAATTATGCAAAAAGCAGCATACTGTGTTTATTCTGAAAGTTCTAGATCTTCAGAACTTCATTGATTTAAAATATTTTGGAACTATATCAACAATGGACTAATGAAACAAATACCAGAAGATATATCAACAATGGACTAATGAAACAAATACCAGAAGATATATCAACAATGGACTAATGAAACAAATACCAGAAGATATATCAACAATGGACTAATGAAACAAATACCAGAAGATATATCAACAATGGACTAATGAAACAAATACCAGAAGATATATCAACAATGGACTAATGAAACAAATACCAGAAGATATATCAACAATGGACTAATGAAACAAATACCAGAAGATATATCAACAATGGACTAATGAAACAAATACCAGAAGATATATCAACAATGGACTAATGAAACAAATACCAGAAGATATATCAACAATGGACTAATGAAACAAATACCAGAAGATATATCAACAATGGACTAATGAAACAAATACCAGAAGATATATCAACAATGGACTAATGAAGACATGAACTGTCCCCCTACATCTCTCTGACCAAGACATGAACTGTCCCTCTACATCTCTCTGACCAAGACATGAACTGTCCCCCTACATCTCTCTGACCAAGACATGAACTGTCCCCCTCCATCTCTCTGACCAAGACATGAACTGTCCCTCTCCATCTCTCTGACCAAGACATGAACTGTCCCCCTACATCTCTCTGACCAAGACATGAACTGTCCCTCTCCATCTCTCTGACCAAGACATGAACTGTCCCTCTACATCTCTCTGACCAAGACATGAACTGTCCCCCTACATCTCTCTGACCAAGACATGAACTGTCCCTCTACATCTCTCTGACCAAGACATGAACTGTCCCCCTACATCTCTCTGACCAAGACATGAACTGTCCCTCTACATCTCTCTGACCAAGACATGAACTGTCCCCCTACATCTCTCTGACCAAGACATGAACTGTCCCTCTACATCTCTCTGACCAAGACATGAACTGTCCCTCTACATCTCTCTGACCAAGACATGAACTGTCCCCCTCCATCTCTCTGATCAAGACATGAACTGTCCCCCTACATCTCTATGACCAGGACATGAACTGTCCCCTACATCTCTATGACCAAGACATGAACTGTCCCCCTACATCTCTATGACCAAGACATGAACTGTCCCCCTACATCTCTATGACCAAGACATGAACTGTCCCCCTACATCTCTATGACCAAGACATTAACTGTCCCTCTCCATCTCTATGACCAAGACATGAACTGTCCCCCTACATCTCTCTGACCAAGACATGAACTGTCCCTCTACATCTCTCTGACCAAGACATGAACTGTCCCTCTACATCTCTCTGACCAAGACATGAACTGTCCCTCTACATCTCTCTGACCAAGACATGAACTGTCCCTCTACATCTCTCTGACCAAGACATGAACTGTCCCTCTACATCTCTCTGACCAAGACATGAACTGTCCCTCTACATCTCTCTGACCATCCTTCCTCTGACCAAGACATGAACTGTCCCTCTCCATCTCTCTGACCAAGACATGAACTGTCCCTCTCCATCTCTCTGACCAAGACATGAACTGTCCCTCTCCATCTCTCTGACCAAGACATGAACTGTCCCTCTCCATCTCTCTGACCAAGACATGAACTGTCCCCCTCCATCTCTCTGACCAAGACATGAACTGTCCCCCTCCATCTCTCTGACCAAGACATGAACTGTCCCTCTCCATCTCTCTGACCAAGACATGAACTGTCCCCCTCCATCTCTATGACCAAGACATGAACTGTCCCTCTCCATCTCTCTGACCAAGACATGAACTGTCCCTCTCCATCTCTATGACCAAGACATGAACTGTCCCTCTACATCTCTCTGACCAAGACATGAACTGTCCCTCTCCATCTCTCTGACCAAGACATGAACTGTCCCCCTCCATCTCTCTGACCAAGACATGAACTGTCCCCCTCCATCTCTATGACCAAGACATGAACTGTCCCTCTCCATCTCTCTGACCAAGACATGAACTGTCCCCCTCCATCTCTCTGACCAAGACATGAACTGTCCCTCTCCATCTCTCTGACCAAGACATGAACTGTCCCTCTCCATCTCTCTGACCAAGACATGAACTGTCCCTCTACATCTCTCTGACCAAGACATGAACTGTCCCCCTCCATCTCTCTGACCAAGACATGAACTGTCCCCCTCCATCTCTCTGACCAAGACATGAACTGTCCCTCTCCATCTCTATGACCAAGACATGAACTGTCCCTCTACATCTCTATGACCAAGACATGAACTGTCCCCCTCCATCTCTCTGACCAAGACATGAACTGTCCCTCTCCATCTCTCTGACCAAGACATGAACTGTCCCTCTACATCTCTCTGACCAAGACATGAACTGTCCCTCTACATCTCTCTGACCAAGACATGAACTGTCCCTCTCCATCTCTCTGACCAAGACATGAACTGTCCCTCTACATCTCTCTGACCAAGACATGAACTGTCCCTCTCCATCTCTCTGACCAAGACATGAACTGTCCCTCTCCATCTCTCTGACCAAGACATGAACTGTCCCCCTCCATCTCTCTGATCAAGACATGAACTGTCCCCCTCCATCTCTCTGACCAAGACATGAACTGTCCCTCTCCATCTCTCTGACCAAGACATGAACTGTCCCTCTACATCTCTCTGACCAAGACATGAACTGTCCCTCTCCATCTCTCTGACCAAGACATGAACTGTCCCCCTACATCTCTCTGACCAAGACATGAACTGTCCCTCTACATCTCTCTGACCAAGACATGAACTGTCCCTCTACATCTCTCTGACCAAGACATGAACTCTCCCTTTGATCAAGACAAAGCAAATGGCGCCGGAGGAGTTCCACCACAGACAGATGCTGGCGCTAAGACCGCACTCAGCCAGCTGGATAAGGAAATAAGCAAACAGGAAACCACTCACCCAGAGGCGGCGCTCCTAGTGGCCGGAGACTTTAATGCAGGGAAACTTAAATCAGTTCTACCAAACCTCTATCAATATGTTAAATGTGCCACCAGAGGGAAGACAATTCTAATCACCTGTACTCCACACACACAGAGATGCATACAGAGCTCTCCCTCACCCTCCATTTGCTAAATCCGACCACAATTCTATCCTCCTGATTACTGCTTACAAGCAAAAATTAAAGCAGGAAGCACCAGTGACTCGGTCTATAAAAAAAGTGGTCAAATGAAGCAGATGCTAAACTACAGGACTGTTTTGCTAGAACAGACTGGAACATGTTCCGGAATTCTTCCGATGACATTGAGGAGTACACCACATCAGTCATTGGCTTTATCAATAAGTGCATTGAGGACGTCGTCCCCACAGTGACTGTACGTACATACCCCAACCAGAAGCCATGGATTACAGGCAACAGCTCTACCCTGAGCTAAAGGGTAGAACTGCCACTTTCAAGGTGTGGGACTCTAACCCAAAAGCTTACAAGAAATCCCGCTATGACCTGCGACGAACCATCAAACAGGCAAAGTGTCAATACAGGGCTAAGTTTGAATCATACTACACCGGCTCCGACGCTTGATGGATGTGGCAGGGCTTGCAAACTATTACAGACTACAAAGGGAAACACAGCCGCGAACTGCCCAGTGACACGAGCCTACCAGACGTGCTAAACCACTTCTAAATAAAATAAATTAATTAATTAATACATACTTTCTATTTCCTTGTTCAGCCACGACTCGGAGAAACACAGGACATTACGGTTTTTCAGATCATGTCGATAGGATAGTCTCGAAACGGAGCTCTTCCAGTTTATTCTCCTGTGATTTCCCTTTGGCCAATAGAATGGAGGGTAGAGGAGGTTTATCCCCTCTCCGATGTCGTCTCGTCAGGCACACGCCGGCCTCTTTAGCACCACCTCCTCCGAGGGTCAGGGATACGGGCCTGGTCAGGGATAATCAATAATGTCCTTCGCATCCAATTCATTGAAGTATAAGTCCTCATCCAAATCGAGTTTAGTGATAGCTGTTCTGATGTCCAGAAGCTCTTTTTTGCTCATAGGAAATGATGGTAGAAACATAAATATATATTTATTTAAGTTAAGAAAAAAGTTAAAGTTAAAAAATATATTTTTTAAATGTTTAAAAAATTGTACAATTGGTCAGTAAAACGGCAGCTATTCCCCCATGCGCCATTTTGTGAAATGTGATTATTTAGGACAGAAGTATTCGGACCACTGTCACTGTCTTGAGCTCTGCTGCTTGGCTGCCCTCCAGTGGTGCTGCTAATAGTTCTACAGAACCTGCTAATAGTTCTACAGAACCTGCTAATAGTTCTACAGAACCTGCTAATAGTTCCACAGAACCTGCTAATAGTTCCACAGAACCTGCTAATAGCTCTACAGAACCTGTCTCGAAGGACAGGTTCTCTAAGGACCACTGCTTGAAATAGGACGCCTCGGTCTGAACTGTGAGAGGGTAAGCTTTAGTTAAGGGATTCAGAACAAGGCATACATACCATTCACAAGTACACCAAACTGTAATATGGGGGGGGGACTGAGAATCTTTCAAAACACAACCTCGAACAGGGCGCCGCCTTCAACCTAGAACAGGCCGTGCCTTCAACCTAGAACAGGCCGTGCCTTCAACCTAGAACAGGCCGTGCCTTCAACCTAGAACAGGGCGCCGCCTTCAACCTAGAACAGGGCGCCGCCTTCAACCTAGAACAGGGCGCCGCCTTCAACCTAGAACAGGGCGCCGCCTTCAACCTAGAACAGGGCGCCGCCTTCAACCTAGAACAGGGCGCCGCCTTCAACCTAGAACAGGCCGTGCCTTCAACCTAGAACAGGGCGCCGCCTTCAACCTAGAACAGGGCGCCGCCTTCAACCTAGAACAGGGCGCCGCCTTCAACCTAGAACAGGGCGCCGCCTTCAACCTAGAACAGGCCGTGCCTTCAACCTAGAACAGGGCGCCGCCTTCAACCTAGAACAGGCCGTGCCTTCAACCTAGAACAGGCCGTGCCTTCAACCTCGAACAGGGCGCCGCCTTCAACCTAGAACAGGGCGCCGCCTTCAACCTAGAACAGGGCGCCGCCTTCAACCTCGAACAGGGCGCCGCCTTCAACCAAGAACAGGGTGCCGCCTTCAACCTAGAACAGGGCGCCGCCTTCAACTTAGCTACTTTAGGTCTTTCCCTCCCAATTAATTCATACTTATTTTGTCAACAACCGCACCGCCGACCCTTCTATAGCAGCTTAGTGTCAACAAGGTAATAAGCTGCAGTTTAATTTGAGAGCGCTAACAGACACAGAGAGAGAGAGAGAGAGAGAGAGAGAGAGAGAGAGAGAGAGAGAGAGAGAGAGAGAGAGAGAGAGAGAGAGAGAGAGAGAGAGAGAGAGAGAGAGAGAGAGAGAGAGAGAGAGAGAGAGAGAGAGAGAGAGAGAGAGAGAGCAGAGACAGAGAGAGAGAGAGAGAGAGAGAGAGAGAGAGAGAGAGAGAGAGAGAGAGAGAGAGAGACAGACAGAGAGAGACAGAGAGAGACAGAGAGAGACAGAGAGAGACAGAGAGAGACAGAGAGAGAGAGAGAGAGACAGAGAGAGAGAGAGAGAGAGAGAGAGAGAGAGAGAGAGAGAGAGAGAGAGAGAGAGAGAGAGAGAGAGAGAGAGAGAAAGAGAGAGAGAGAAAGAGAGAGAGAGAAAGAGAGAGAGTTTAGCTTACAAGAGAGAGAGAGAGAGAAAGAGAGAGAGAGAAAGAGAGAGAGAGACAGAGAGAGAGAGAGAGAGAGAGAGAGAGAGAGAGAGAGAAAGAGAGAGAGAGAAAGAGAGAGAGAGTTTAGCTTACAAGGACGTTTCCTTTGACAGAGGAGGTGTAATTCTTCCGCTAGAGGAAGGTGATCATTACTACAGCTCCTAGAGGAAGGTGATCATTACTACAGCTCCTAGAGGAAGGTGATCATTACTACAGCTCCTAGAGGAAGGTGATTATTACTACAGCTCCTAGAGGAAGGTGATCATTACTACAGCTCCTAGAGGAAGGTGATTATTACTACAGCTCCTAGAGGAAGGTGATCATTACTACTAGAGGAAGGTGATCATTACTACAGCTCCTAGAGGAAGGTGATCATTACTACAGCTCCTAGAGGACGGTGATCATTACTACAGCTCCTAGAGGAAGGTGATCATTACTACTAGAGGAAGGTCATCATTACTACAGCTCATAGAGGAAGGTGATCATTACTACAGCTCCTAGAGGAAGGTGATTGTTACTACTAGAGGAAGGTGATCATTACTACTAGAGGAAGATGATCATCACTACAGCTCCTAGAGGAAGGTGATCATTACTACAGCTCCTAGAGGAAGGTGATCATTACTACTAGAGGAAGGTCATCATTACTACTAGAGGAAGGTGATCATTACTACAGCTCCTAGAGGAAGGTGATCATTACTACAGCTCCTAGAGGAAGGTGATCATTACTACTAGAGGAAGGTGATCATTACTACAGCTCCTAGAGGAAGGTGATCATTACTACTAGAGGAAGGTGATCATTACTACTAGAGGAAGGTGATCATTACTGCAGCTCCGAGAGGACGGTGATCATTACTACTAGAGGAAGGTGATCATTACTACTAGAGGAAGGTGATCATTACTACAGCTCCGAGAGGACGGTGATCATTACTACAGCTCCTAGAGGACGGTGATCATTACTACAGCTCCTAGAGGAAGGTGATCATTACTACTAGAGGAAGATGATTATTACTACAGCTCATAGAGGAAGGTGATCATTACTACAGCTCCTAGAGGAAGGTGATTGTTACTACTAGAGGAAGGTGATCATTACTCCTAGAGGAAGGTGATCATTACTACAGCTCCTAGAGGAAGGTGATCATTACTACAGCTCCTAGAGGAAGGTGATCATTACTACTAGAGGAAGGTGATCATTACTACAGCTCCTAGAGGAAGGTGATCATTACTACTAGAGGAAGGTGATCATTACTACAGCTCCTAGAGGAAGGTGATCGTTACTACTAGAGGAAGGTGATTATTACTACAGCTCCTAGAGGAAGGTGATCGTTACTACTAGAGGAAGGTGATCATTACTACTAGAGGAAGGTGATCATTACTACTAGAGGAAGATGTTCATTACTACAGCTCCTAGAGGAAGGTGATCGTTACTACTAGAGGAAGTTGATCATTACTACAGCTCCTAGAGGAAGGTGATCATTACTACAGCTCCTGGAGGAAGGTGATCATTACTACAGCTCCTATAGGAAGGTGATCATTACTACTAGAGGAAGGTGATCATTACTACAGCTCCTAGAGGAAGGTGATCATTACTACTAGAGGAAGGTGATCATTACTACAGCTCCTAGAGGAAGGTAATCATTACTACTAGAGGAAGGTGATCATTACTACAGCTCATAGAGGAAGGTGATCGTTACTACTAGAGGAAGGTGATCATTACTACAGCTCCTAGAGGAAGGTGATCATTACTACAGCTCCTAGAGGAAGGTGATCATTACTACAGCTCCTAGAGGAAGGTGATCATTACTACAGCTCCTAGAGGAAGGTGATCATTACTACAGCTCCTAGAGGAAGGTGATCATTACTACTAGAGGAAGGTGATCATTACTACAGCTCCTAGTGGAAGGTGATCATTACTACAGCTCCTAGAGGAAGGTGATCATTACTACTAGAGGAAGGTGATCATTACTACAGCTCATTACTACAGCTCTAGAGGAAGGTGATCATTACTACAGCTCCTAGAGGAAGGTGATCATTACTACTAGAGGAAGGTGATTATTACTACAGCTCATAGAGGAAGGTGATCATTACTACAGCTCCTAGAGGAAGGTGATCATTACTACAGCTCCTAGAGGAAGGTGATCATTACTACTAGAGGAAGGTGATCATTACTACAGCTCCTAGTGGAAGGTGATCATTACTACAGCTCCTAGAGGAAGGTGATCATTACTACTAGAGGAAGGTGATCATTACTACAGCTCCTAGAGGAAAGTGATCATTACTACAGCTCCTAGAGGAAGGTGATCATTACTACAGCTCCTAGAGGAAGGTGATCATTACTACTAGAGGAAGGTGATCATTACTACAGCTCCTAGAGGAAGGTGATCATTACTACAGCTCCTAGAGGAAGGTGATCGTTACTACTAGAGGAAGGTGATCATTACTACTAGAGGAAGATGATCATTACTACAGCTCCTAGAGGAAGGTGATCGTTACTACTACAGGAAGGTGATCATCACTACAGCTCCTAGAGGAAGGTGATCATTACTACAGCTCCTAGAGGAAGGTGATCATTACTACTAGAGGAAGGTCATCATTACTACTAGAGGAAGGTGATCATTACTACAGCTCCTAGAGGAAGGTGATCATTACTACAGCTCCTAGAGGAAGGTGATCATTACTACTAGAGGAAGGTGATCATTACTACAGCTCCTAGAGGAAGGTGATCATTACTACAGCTCCTAGAGGAAGGTGATCATTACTACTAGAGGAAGGTGATTATTACTACAGCTCCTAGAGGAAGGTGATCATTACTACAGCTCCTAGAGGAAGGTGATCATTACTACAGCTCCTAGAGGAAGGTGATCATTACTACTAGAGGAAGGTGATCATTACTACTAGAGGAAGGTGATCATTACTACAGCTCCTAGAGGAAGGTGATCATTACTACTAGAGGAAGGTGATCATTACTACTAGAGGAAGGTGATCATTACTACTAGAGGAAGGTGATCATTACTACAGCTCCTAGAGGAAGGTGATCATTACTACAGCTCCTAGAGGAAGGTGATCATTACTACTAGAGGAAGGTGATCATTACTACTAGAGGAAGGTGATCATTACTACAGCTCCTAGAGGAAGGTGATCGTTACTACTAGAGGAAGGTGATTATTACTACAGCTCCTAGAGGAAGGTGATCGTTACTACTAGAGGAAGGTGATCATTACTACTAGAGGAAGATGCTCATTACTACAGCTCCTAGAGGAAGGTGATCGTTACTACTAGAGGAAGGTGATCATTACTACAGCTCCTAGAGGAAGGTGATCATTACTACAGCTCCTAGAGGAAGGTGATCATTACTACAGCTCCTAGAGGAAGGTGATCATTACTACTAGAGGAAGGTGATCATTACTACAGCTCCTAGAGGAAGGTGATCATTACTACTAGAGGAAGGTGATCATTACTACTAGAGGAAGGTGATCATTACTACAGCTCCTAGAGGAAGGTAATCAGTACTACTAGAGGAAGGTGATCATTACTCACAGCTCATAGAGGAAGGTGATCATTACTACAGCTCCTAGAGGAAGGTGATCATTACTACTAGAGGAAGGTGATCATTACTACTAGCTGATCCTAGCTCCTAGAGGAAGGTGATCATTACTACTAGAGGAAGGTGATCATTACTACTAGAGGAAGGTGATCATTACTACTAGAGGAAGGTGATCATTACTACAGCTCCGAGAGGAAGTGATCATTACTACAGCTCCTAGAGGAAGGTGATCATTACTACTAGAGGAAGGTGATTATTACTACAGCTCCTAGAGGAAGGTGATCATTACTACAGCTCCTAGAGGAAGGTGATCATTACTACTAGAGGAAGGTGATCATTACTACAGCTCCTAGAGGAAGGTAATCATTACTACTAGAGGAAGGTGATCATTACTACAGCTCATAGAGGAAGGTGATCGTTACTACTAGAGGAAGGTGATCATTACTACAGCTCCTAGAGGAAGGTGATCATTACTACAGCTCCTATAGGAAGGTGATCATTACTACTAGAGGAAGGTGATCATTACTACAGCTCCTAGAGGAAGGTGATCATTACTACTAGAGGAAGGTGATCATTACTACAGCTCCTAGAGGAAGGTAATCATTACTACTAGAGGAAGGTGATCATTACTACAGCTCATAGAGGAAGGTGATCGTTACTACTAGAGGAAGGTGATCATTACTACAGCTCCTAGAGGAAGGTGATCATTACTACAGCTCCTAGAGGAAGGTGATCATTACTACAGCTCCTAGAGGAAGGTGATCATTACTACTAGAGGAAGGTGATCATTACTACAGCTCCTAGAGGAAGGTGATCATTACTACTAGAGGAAGGTGATCATTACTACAGCTCCTAGTGGAAGGTGATCATTACTACAGCTCCTAGAGGAAGGTGATCATTACTACTAGAGGAAGGTGATCATTACTACAGCTCCTAGAGGAAAGGTGATCATTACTACAGCTCCTAGAGGAAGGTGATCATTACTACAGCTCCTAGAGGAAGGTGATCATTACTACTAGAGGAAGGTCATCATTACTACAGCTCCTAGAGGAAGGTGATCATTACTACAGCTCCTAGAGGAAGGTGATCGTTACTACTAGAGGAAGGTGATCATTACTACTAGAGGAAGATGATCATTACTACAGCTCCTAGAGGAAGGTGATCGTTACTACTACAGGAAGGTGATCATCACTACAGCTCCTAGAGGAAGGTGATCATTACTACAGCTCCTAGAGGAAGGTGATCATTACTACTAGAGGAAGGTCATCATTACTACTAGAGGAAGGTGATCATTACTACAGCTCCTAGAGGAAGGTGATCATTACTACAGCTCCTAGAGGAAGGTGATCATTACTACTAGAGGAAGGTGATCATTACTACAGCTCCTAGAGGAAAGTGATCATTACTACAGCTCCTAGAGGAAGGTGATCATTACTACAGCTCCTAGAGGAAGGTGATCATTACTACTAGAGGAAGGTCATCATTACTACAGCTCCTAGAGGAAGGTGATCATTACTACAGCTCCTAGAGGAAGGTGATCATTACTACTAGAGGAAGGTGATCATTACTACTAGAGGAAGATGATCATTACTACAGCTCCTAGAGGAAGGTGATCGTTACTACTACAGGAAGGTGATCATCACTACAGCTCCTAGAGGAAGGTGATCATTACTACAGCTCCTAGAGGAAGGTGATCATTACTACTAGAGGAAGGTCATCATTACTACTAGAGGAAGGTGATCATTACTACAGCTCCTAGAGGAAGGTGATCATTACTACTCCTAGAGGAAGGTGATCATTACTACTAGAGGAAGGTGATCATTACTACAGCTCCTAGAGGAAGGTGATCATTACTACTAGAGGAAGGTGATCATTACTACTAGAGGAAGGTGATCATTACTACAGCTCCGAGAGGATTATTACTACAGCTCATAGTGATCATTACTACAGCTCCTAGAGGAAGGTGATCATTACTACTAGAGGAAGGTGATCATTACTACTAGAGGAAGGTGATCATTACTCCTAGAGGAAGGTGATCATTACTACAGCTCCTAGAGGAAGGTGATCATTACTACAAGAGGAAGGTCATCATTACTACAGCTCCTAGAGGAAGGTGATCATTACTGCTAGAGGAAGGTGATCATTACTACAACTCCTAGAGGAAGGTGATCATTACTACAGCTCCTAGAGGAAGGTGATCGTTACTACTAGAGGAAGGTGATTATTACTACAGCTCCTAGAGGAAGGTGATCGTTACTACTAGAGGAAGGTGATCATTACTACTAGAGGAAGGTGATCATTACTACTAGAGGAAGATGATCATTACTACAGCTCCTAGAGGAAGGTGATCATTACTACAGCTCCTAGAGGAAGGTGATCATTACTACAGCTCCTAGAGGAAGGTGATCATTACTACAGCTCCTAGAGGAAGGTGATCATTACTACAGCTCCTATAGGAAGGTGATCATTACTACTAGAGGAAGGTGATCATTACTACAGCTCCTAGAGGAAGGTGATCATTACTACAGCTCCTAGAGGAAGGTAATCATTACTACTAGAGGAAGGTGATCATTACTACAGCTCATAGAGGAAGGTGATCGTTACTACTAGAGGAAGGTGATCATTACTACAGCTCATAGAGGAAGGTGATCGTTACTACTAGAGGAAGGTGATCATTACTACAGCTCCTAGAGGAAGGTGATCATTACTACAGCTCCTAGAGGAAGGTGATCATTACTACAGCTCCTAGAGGAAGGTGATCATTACTACAGCTCCTAGAGGAAGGTGATCATTACTACAGCTCCTAGAGGAAGGTGATCATTACTACTAGAGGAAGGTGATCATTACTACAGCTCCTAGAGGAAGGTGATCATTACTACTAGAGGAAGGTGATCATTACTACAGCTCCTAGAGGAAGGTGATCGTTACTACTAGAGGAAGGTGATTATTACTACAGCTCCTAGAGGAAGGTGATCATTACTACAGCTCCTAGAGGAAGGTGATCATTACTACAGCTCCTAGAGGAAGGTGATCATTACTACAGCTCCTAGAGGAAGGTGATCATTACTACAGCTCCTAGAGGAAGGTGATCATTACTACAGCTCCTAGAGGAAGGTGATCATTACTACTAGAGGAAGGTGATCATTACTACTAGAGGAAGGTGATCATTACTACAGCTCCTAGAGGAAGGTGATCGTTACTACTAGAGGAAGGTGATTATTACTACAGCTCCTAGAGGAAGGTGATCATTACTACAGCTCCTAGAGGAAGGTGATCATTACTACTAGAGGAAGGTGATCATTACTACTAGAGGAAGGTGATCATTACTACTAGAGGAAGGTGATCATTACTACTAGAGGAAGGTGATCATTACTACAGCTCCTAGAGGAAGGTGATCATTACTACTAGAGGAAGGTGATCATTACTACTAGAGGAAGGTGATCATTACTACAGCTCCGAGAGGACGGTGATCATTACTACAGCTCCTAGAGGAAGGTGATCATTACTACTAGAGGAAGGTGATTATTAATACTAGAGGAAGGTGATTATTACTACAGCTCCTAGAGGAAGGTGATCATTACTACTAGAGGAAGGTGATCATTACTACAACTCCTAGAGGAAGGTGATCATTACTACTAGAGGAAGGTGATCATTACTACTAGAGGAAGGTCATCATTACTACTAGAGGAAGGTGATCATTACTACTAGAGGAAGGTGATCATTACTACAGCTCCTAGAGGAAGGTGATCATTACTACAGCTCCTAGAGGAAGGTGATCATTACTACAGCTCCTAGAGGAAGGTGATCATTACTACTAGAGGAAGGTCATCATTACTACTAGAGGAAGGTGATCATTACTACAGCTCCTAGAGGAAGGTGATCATTACTACTAGAGGAAGGTGATCATTACTACTAGAGGAAGGTGATCGTTACTACTAGAGGAAGGTGATCATTACTACAGCTCCTAGAGGAAGGTGATCATTACTACAGCTCCTAGAGGAAGGTGATCATTACTACAGCTCCTAGAGGAAGGTGAGCATTACTACAGCTCCTAGAGGAAGGTCATCATTACTACTAGAGGAAGGTGATCATTACTACAGCTCCTAGAGGAAGGTGATCATTACTACTAGAGGAAGGTGATCATTACTACAGCTCCTAGAGGAAGGTGATCGTTACTACTAGAGGAAGGTGATTATTACTACAGCTCCTAGAGGAAGGTGATCATTACTACAGCTCCTAGAGGAAGGTGATCATTACTACTAGAGGAAGGTGATCATTACTACAGCTCCTAGAGGAAGGTGATCGTTACTACTAGAGGAAGGTGATTATTACTACAGCTCCTAGAGGAAGGTGATCATTACTACAGCTCCTAGAGGAAGGTGATCATTACTACTAGAGGAAGGTGATCATTACTACTAGAGGAAGGTGATTATTACTACAGCTCCTAGAGGAAGGTGATCATTACTACAGCTCCTAGAGGAAGGTGATCATTACTACTAGAGGAAGGTGATCATTACTACAGCTCCTAGAGGAAGGTAATCATTACTACTAGAGGAAGGTGATCATTACTACAGCTCATAGAGGAAGGTGATCGTTACTACTAGAGGAAGGTGATCGTTACTACTAGAGGAAGGTGATCATTACTACAGCTCCTAGAGGAAGGTGATCATTACTACAGCTCCTAGAGGAAGGTGATCATTACTACAGCTCCTAGAGGAAGGTGATCATTACTACTAGAGGAAGGTGATCATTACTACTAGAGGAAGGTGATCATTACTACAGCTCCTAGAGGAAGGTGATCATTACTACTAGAGGAAGGTGATCATTACTACAGCTCCTAGAGGAAGGTGATCATTACTACTAGAGGAAGGTGATCATTACTACAGCTCCTAGAGGAAGGTGATCATTACTACAGCTCCTAGAGGAAGGTGATCATTACTACAGCTCCTAGAGGAAGGTGATCATTACTACAGCTCGTAGAGGAAGGTTATCATTACTACTAGAGGAAGGTGATCATTACTACAGCTCCTAGAGGAAGGTGATCATTACTACTAGAGGAAGGTGATCATTACTACAGCTCCTAGAGGAAGGTGATCGTTACTACTAGAGGAAGGTGATTATTACTACAGCTCCTAGAGGAAGGTGATCATTACTACAGCTCCTAGAGGAAGGTGATCATTACTACTAGAGGAAGGTGATCATTACTACTAGAGGAAGGTGATCATTACTACTAGAGGAAGGTGATCATTACTACAGCTCCTAGAGGAAGGTGATCATTACTACTAGAGGAAGGTGATCATTACTACTAGAGGAAGGTGATCATTACTACAGCTCCTAGAGGAAGGTGATCGTTACTACTAGAGGAAGGTGATTATTACTACAGCTCCTAGAGGAAGGTGATCATTACTACAGCTCCTAGAGGAAGGTGATCATTACTACTAGAGGAAGGTGATCATTACTACAGCTCCTAGAGGAAGGTGATCGTTACTACTAGAGGAAGGTGATTATTACTACAGCTCCTAGAGGAAGGTGATCATTACTACAGCTCCTAGAGGAAGGTGATCATTACTACTAGAGGAAGGTGATCATTACTACTAGAGGAAGGTGATTATTACTACAGCTCCTAGAGGAAGGTGATCATTACTACAGCTCCTAGAGGAAGGTGATCATTACTACTAGAGGAAGGTGATCATTACTACAGCTCCTAGAGGAAGGTAATCATTACTACTAGAGGAAGGTGATCATTACTACAGCTCATAGAGGAAGGTGATCGTTACTACTAGAGGAAGGTGATCGTTACTACTAGAGGAAGGTGATCATTACTACAGCTCCTAGAGGAAGGTGATCATTACTACAGCTCCTAGAGGAAGGTGATCATTACTACAGCTCCTAGAGGAAGGTGATCATTACTACTAGAGGAAGGTGATCATTACTACTAGAGGAAGGTGATCATTACTACAGCTCCTAGATGAAGGTGATCATTACTACTAGAGGAAGGTGATCATTACTACAGCTCCTAGAGGAAGGTGATCGTTACTACTAGAGGAAGGTGATCATTACTACAGCTCCTAGAGGAAGGTGATCATTACTACAGCTCCTAGAGGAAGGTGATCATTACTACAGCTCCTAGAGGAAGGTGATCATTACTACAGCTCCTAGAGGAAGGTGATCATTACTACTAGAGGAAGGTGATCATTACTACAGCTCCTAGAGGAAGGTGATCATTACTACTAGAGGAAGGTGATCATTACTACAGCTCCTAGAGGAAGGTGATCGTTACTACTAGAGGAAGGTGATTATTACTACAGCTCCTAGAGGAAGGTGATCATTACTACAGCTCCTAGAGGAAGGTGATCATTACTACTAGAGGAAGGTGATCATTACTACTAGAGGAAGGTGATCATTACTACTAGAGGAAGGTGATCATTACTACAGCTCCTAGAGGAAGGTGATCATTACTACTAGAGGAAGGTGATCATTACTACTAGAGGAAGGTGATCATTACTACAGCTCCGAGAGGACGGTGATCATTACTACAGCTCCGAGAGGACGGTGATCATTACTACTAGAGGAAGGTGATTATTACTACAGCTCCTAGAGGAAGGTGATCATTACTACAGCTCCTAGAGGAAGGTGATCATTACTACTAGAGGAAGGTGATCATTACTACTAGAGGAAGGTGATCATTACTACTAGAGGAAGGTGATCATTACTACAGCTCCTAGAGGAAGGTGATCATTACTACAGCTCCTAGAGTAAGGTGATCATTACTACAGCTCCTAGAGGAAGGTGATCATTACTACTAGAGGAAGGTCATCATTACTACAGCTCCTAGAGGAAGGTGATCATTACTACAACTCCTAGAGGAAGGTGATCATTACTACAGCTCCTAGAGGAAGGTGATCGTTACTACTAGAGGAAGGTGATTATTACTACAGCTCCTAGAGGAAGGTGATCGTTACTACTAGAGGAAGGTGATCATTACTACTAGAGGAAGATGCTCATTACTACAGCTCCTAGAGGAAGGTGATCGTTACTACTAGAGGAAGGTGATCATTACTACAGCTCCTAGAGGAAGGTGATCATTACTACAGCTCCTAGAGGAAGGTGATCATTACTACAGCTCCTAGAGGAAGGTGATCATTACTACAGCTCCTAGAGGAAGGTGATCATTACTACAGCTCCTAGAGGAAGGTGATCATTACTACAGCTCCTAGAGGAAGGTGATCATTACTACAGCTCCTAGAGGAAGGTGATCATTACTACTAGAGGAAGGTGATCATTACTACAGCTCCTAGAGGAAGGTGATCATTACTACTAGAGGAAGGTGATCATTACTACAGCTCCTAGAGGAAGGTGATCATTACTACTAGAGGAAGGTGATCATTACTACTAGAGGAAGGTGATCATTACTACAGCTCCTAGAGGAAGGTGATCATTACTACAGCTCCTAGAGGAAGGTGATCATTACTACTAGAGGAAGGTGATCATTACTACTAGAGGAAGGTGATCATTACTACTAGAGGAAGGTGATCATTACTACTAGAGGAAGGTGATCATTACTACTAGAGGAAGGTCATCATTACTACAGCTCCTAGAGGAAGGTGATCATTACTACTAGAGGAAGCTGATCATTACTACTAGAGGAAGGTGATCATTACTACTAGAGGAAGGTGATCATTACTACTAGAGGAAGGTGATCATTACTACTAGAGGAAGGTGATCATTACTACTAGAGGAAGGTGATCATTACTACTAGAGGAAGGTGATCATTACTACTAGAGGAAGGTGATCATTACTACAAGCCCCTGGCTCCGACTCCTCTCCTGCCATATGAGCTAGTTCCGACTCCTCTCCTGCCATATGAGCTAGCTCCGACTCCTCTCCTGCCATATGAGCTAGCTCCGACTCCTATCTAGCCTAGGGTACAGTACAGTCAGAGAAATACATCTCCGTGTCCCAAATGGCACCCTATTCCCTTTATAGTGCACTAGTTTTGACCAGGGCCTATGAGGGAAAAGTGTGCCATTTACGAGGCACCCTATATAAAATAAGAACCACACTCATTTAATAAACTGAGCCTATTCAACCCACTGTGTGTAGGAGTCTAGTAGACAGGCTTGACATTAAGGTTACTCCAATTAGCTAAAAAATTCCCTTCTTATAATCTGATAGCGTTTGATTTTCTCCAGTCAACATTATTTAAAAACATCTAGCTCTAGTGGGTGATTCATCCTACTGTGAGGAAAGGATCATAGAATACATACGAGGGCTCCGTCCCACACGGCACCCTATTCCCTACATAGTTCACTACTTTCCACCAGGGCTCTGGTTAAAGTAATGCAATGTTTAGGGAATAGGGTGCCATTTGGGATACAGGGACAAGAACTTCATTTTTTATTTATTTTTTTAACGCAGACTTGCATTGCAGCAGGTCGTTGTCTCGTTTCTGCAGTGACATACACATTATGTAGATTAACGTACAGTACATTAGCCAGTTATTGTATAATGTGTTATTTTAACTAAAAGCTTTTAATTGTTCATGTTTTTAAACACCACATACAGTATTGTTTCTTATAAAAAATACCTTCCCGCGTGTTATATAACCATGTTTTCATACTATGTTTGGAATGAATATATCATTAATTACTTGAATTCAACATTAACATACTGTACAAGGACATATCCAGTAAACAGATAAACATTCTACATTCCAGCAGATGAGTAAATACACAAAGGCCACATCTGCGACAGGCTACATCTGCGACAGGCTACATCTGCGACAGGCTACATCTGCGACAGGCTACATCTGCGACAGGCTACATCTGCGACAGGCTACATCTGCGACAGGCTACATCTGCGACAGGCTACATCTGCGACAGGCTACATCTGCGACAGGCTACATCTGCGACAGGCTACATTTGCGACAGGCTACATCTGCGACAGGCTACATCTGCGACAGGCTACATCTGGGATAGAGTTTGTTAATGGTCAGGACAGTATAGGACCTGAGGTAGCTGAACAGTGCTTGAATAGTAACTGTGTTGGTGAATAGTACTTGGTGTAGTTATACACTTTAGGACCTAGGGTAATTCAATTGATTGATTGATTGACAGACAGACAGTTCGATATATGCCTACCTGGAGTAGTTGAAGAGGCGGCTGCCCCAGAGAGCATGCTCCCCGCGCGGAGGGGAGTGGAAGAAGCAGGAGTCGGAGCCATCAAATGAGTTCAGCCCATCCTCCGTGTTCTGGGAGGCGTGGCTATGGACCACGTCCAATAGGACGACGATGTCCAGGGAGTGGGCGGTGTCAATCAGCTGCTTCAACTCCTCTGGTGTCCCGTAACGACTGGAGAGAGAGAGAGAGAGAGAGAGAGAGAGAGAGAGAGAGAGAGAGAGAGAGAGAGAGAGAGAGACAAAGTTGCTTCAATGCCTCTGGTGTCCATTAATGATGGGAGAGAGAGCGAGAGCGAGAGCGAGAGCGAGAGAGCGAGAGCGAGAGAGCGAGAGAGAGAGAGAGAGACAGAGAGAGAGAGAGAGAGAGAGAGAGACATAGACAGAGACAGAGACAGAGACAGAGACAGAGACAGAGACAGAGACAGAGACAGAGACAGAGACAGAGACAGAGACAGAGATAGGCCCATAGAGTCACTCAGAGAGACAGAGACGCACAGAAAGACACATACACGCAGGCGCATGCATACACACACATACAGTATATGTCAATATCGTACTTAATCATTTTGTGCAGAGTAGCTACTATTACCAGTATCCAAAGACATCTAAATCTCACAAGGGAATGCAGGTAAAATGATGACAGGCACCACAGAATGATGTGCTCATATTTCTCTAAAGATGATTCTAGCTCACTACACAACAGGAACACATTTTGAATACACAAATGAACAATTCTCATTGATCATAAATGAACCGTTGTTGGTGGAAGAAGAGGAGGACCAACGCGCAGCGCGGCAAGAGTCCTTATTGATCATTTATTATCGTGAACACAAAACAAAATAACGAGAACGAAACCGAAACAGTCCTGAACGGTGAATACAAAAACACACAGAACAGACAATAATCAACCCACAACTCAAAGGGTGAAACCAGGCTGCCTAAGTGTGGTTCTCAATCAGGGACAACCAGGCTGCCTAAGTGTGGTTCTCAACCAGGGACAACCAGGCTGCCTAAGTGTGGTTCTCAATCAGGGACAACCAGGCTGCCTAAGTGTGGTTCTCAATCAGGGACAACCAGGCTGCCTAAGTGTGGTTCTCAATCAGGGACAACCAGGCTGCCTAAGTGTGGTTCTCAATCAGGGACAACCAGGCTGCCTAAGTGTGGTTCTCAATCAGGGACAACCAGGCTGCCTAAGTGTGGTTCTCAATCAGGGACAACCAGGCTGCCTAAGTGTGGTTCTCAATCAGGGACAACCAGGTTGCCTAAGTGTGGTTCTCAATCAGGGACAACCAGGCTGCCTAAGTGTGGTTCTCAATCAGGGACAACCAGGCTGCCTAAGTGTGGTTCTCAATCAGGGACAACCAGGTTGCCTAAGTGTGGTTCTCAATCAGGGACAACCAGGCTGCCTAAGTGTGGTTCTCAATCAGGGACAACCAGGCTGCCTAAGTGTGGTTCTCAATCAGGGACAACCAGGCTGCCTAAGTGTGGTTCTCAATCAGGGACAACCAGGCTGCCTAAGTGTGGTTCTCAATCAGGGACAACCAGGCTGCCTAAGTGTGGTTCTCAATCAGGGACAACCAGGTTGCCTAAGTGTGGTTCTCAATCAGGGACAACCAGGCTGCCTAAGTGTGGTTCTCAATCAGGGACAACCAGGCTGCCTAAGTGTGGTTCTCAATCAGGGACAACCAGGTTGCCTAAGTGTGGTTCTCAATCAGGGACAACCAGGCTGCCTAAGTGTGGTTCTCAATCAGGGACAACCAGGGACAACCAGGCTGCCTAAGTGTGGTTCTCAATCAGGGACAACCAGGCTGCCTAAGTGTGGTTCTCAATCAGGGACAACCAGGCTGCCTAAGTGTGGTTCTCAATCAGGGACAACCAGGCTGCCTAAGTGTGGTTCTCAATCAGGGACAACCAGGTTGCCTAAGTGTGGTTCTCAATCAGGGACAACCAGGCTGCCTAAGTGTGGTTCTCAATCAGGGACAACCAGGCTGCCTAAGTGTGGTTCTCAATCAGGGACAACCAGGCTGCCTAAGTGTGGTTCTCAATCAGGGACAACCAGGCTGCCTAAGTGTGGTTCTCAATCAGGGACAACCAGGCTGCCTAAGTGTGGTTCTCAATCAGGGACAACCAGGCTGCCTAAGTGTGGTTCTCAATCAGGGACAACCAGGCTGCCTAAGTGTGGTTCTCAATCAGGGACAACCAGGCTGCCTAAGTGTGGTTCTCAATCAGGGACAACCAGGTTGCCTAAGTGTGGTTCTCAATCAGGGACAACCAGGCTGCCTAAGTGTGGTTCTCAATCAGGGACAACCAGGCTGCCTAAGTGTGGTTCTCAATCAGGGACAACCAGGCTGCCTAAGTGTGGTTCTCAATCAGGGACAACCAGGCTGCCTAAGTGTGGTTCTCAATCAGGGACAACCAGGCTGCCTAAGTGTGGTTCTCAATCAGGGACAACCAGGTTGCCTAAGTGTGGTTCTCAATCAGGGACAACCAGGCTGCCTAAGTGTGGTTCTCAATCAGGGACAACCAGGCTGCCTAAGTGTGGTTCTCAATCAGGGACAACCAGGCTGCCTAAGTGTGGTTCTCAATCAGGGACAACCAGGCTGCCTAAGTGTGGTTCTCAATCAGGGACAACCAGGCTGCCTAAGTGTGGTTCTCAATCAGGGACAACCAGGCTGCCTAAGTGTGGTTCTCAATCAGGGACAACCAGGCTGCCTAAGTGTGGTTCTCAATCAGGGACAACCAGGCTGCCTAAGTGTGGTTCTCAATCAGGGACAACCAGGCTGCCTAAGTGTGGTTCTCAATCAGGCTGACAACCAGGCTGCCTAAGTGTGGTTCTCAATCAGGGACAACCAGGCTGCCTAAGTGTGGTTCTCAATCAGGGACAACCAGGCTGCCTAAGTGTGGTTCTCAATCAGGGACAACCAGGCTGCCTAAGTGTGGTTCTCAATCAGGGACAACCAGGCTGCCTAAGTGTGGTTCTCAATCAGGGACAACCAGGCTGCCTAAGTGTGGTTCTCAATCAGGGACAACCAGGCTGCCTAAGTGTGGTTCTCAATCAGGGACAACCAGGCTGCCTAAGTGTGGTTCTCAATCAGGGACAACCAGGCTGCCTAAGTGTGGTTCTCAATCAGGGACAACCAGGCTGCCTAAGTGTGGTTCTCAATCAGGGACAACCTGCCTAGGCTGCCAACCAGGCTGCCTAAGTGTGGTTCTCAATCAGGGACAACCAGGCTGCCTAAGTGTGGTTCTCAATCAGGGACAACCAGGCTGCCTAAGTGTGGTTCTCAATCAGGGACAACCAGGCTGCCTAAGTGTGGTTCTCAATCAGGGACAACCAGGCTGCCTAAGTGTGGTTCTCAATCAGGGACAACCAGGCTGCCTAAGTGTGGTTCTCAATCAGGGACAACCAGGCTGCCTAAGTGTGGTTCTCAATCAGGGACAACCAGGCTGCCTAAGTATGGTTCTCAATCAGGGACAACGATTGACAGCTGCCTCTGATTGAGAACCAGACCAGGCCAAACAGAGAAATCCCAAATCATAGAAAAAAGAACGCCCTGACCATACAAAAAAACAAAGACAAAACAAAGGAAATAAGGTCAGAATGTGACACACAGACTAGAGAGACAACAGAGACTACAGAAACTACAACAACAAAGACCAAAGAGTCTATGACTACAGAGACCACAAACTGACTACAGAGACCACAGGCTGACCACAGAGACCACAGGCTGACCACAGAGACCACAGGCTGACCACAGAGACCACAGGCTGACTACAGAGACCACAGGCTGACTACAGAGACCACAGGCTGACTACAGAGACCACAGGCTGACTACAGAGACCACAGGCTGACTACAGAGACCACAGGCTGACTGCAGAGACCACAGGCTGACTACAGAGACCACAGGCTGACTACAGAGACCACAGGCTGACTACAGAGACCACAGGCTGACCACAGAGACCACAGGCTGACCACAGAGGCCACATACTGACTATAGAGACCACAGACTGTGACTACAGAGACCACAGACTGACTACAGAGACCACAGACTGACTACAGAGACCAAAGACTGACTACAGAGACCACACAGACAACAGAGACTATGACTGTGACCACAGGCTGACCACAGAGACCAAAGAGACTATGACTAGAGACCACCGACT
Source organism: Oncorhynchus keta (assembly GCF_023373465.1). Taxonomy (NCBI): domain Eukaryota; kingdom Metazoa; phylum Chordata; class Actinopteri; order Salmoniformes; family Salmonidae; genus Oncorhynchus; species Oncorhynchus keta. The sequence goes on from NC_068438.1 coordinate 49,869,488, forward strand.
GACTACAGAGACCACCGACAGACTACAGAGACCACAGACAGACTACAGAGACCACCGACAGACTACAGAGACCACCGACAGACTACAGAGACCACCGACAGACTACAGAGACCACCGACAGACTACAGAGACCACCGACTGACTACAGAGACCACCGACAGACTACAGAGACCACAGACAGACTACAGAGAGCACAGACAGACTACAGAGAGCACAGACAGACTACAGAGAGCACAGACAGACTACAGAGAGCACAGACAGACTACAGAGAGCACAGACAGACTACAGAGAGCACAGACAGACTACAGAGAGCACAGACAGACTACAGAGAGCACAGACAGACTACAGAGAGCACAGACAGACTACAGAGAGCACAGACAGACTACAGAGAGCACAGACAGACTACAGAGAGCACAGACAGACTACAGAGAGCACAGACAGACTACAGAGAGCACAGACAGACTACAGAGAGCACAGACAGACTACAGAGAGCACAGACAGACTACAGAGAGCACAGACTGACTAGAGACCACAGACTGACTAGAGACCACAGACTGACTAGAGACCACAGACTGACTAGAGACCACAGACTGACTAGAGACCACAGACTGACTAGAGACCACAGACTGACTAGAGACCACAGACTGACTAGAGACCACAGACTGACTAGAGACCACAGACTGACTAGAGACCACAGACTGACTAGAGACCACAGACTGACTACAGAGACCACATACTGACTACAGAGACCACAGACTGACTACAGAGACCACATACTGTGACTACAGAGACCACAGGCTGACCACAGAGACCACAGGCTGTGACTACAGAGACCAAAGAGACTATGACTAGAGACTACTGACTACAGAGACCACAGACTGACTAGAGATCACACAGACTACAGAGACCACAGACTATGACTACAGAGACCACAGACTATGACTACAGAGACCACAGACTATGACTACAGAGACCACAGACTATGACTACAGAGACCAAAAACTGTGACTACAGAGACCAAAAACTGTGACTACAGAGACCACAAACTGTGACTACAGAGACCACAAACTGTGACTACAGAGACTACAGACTGACCACAGACACCACAAACTGACTATAGAGACCACAAACTGACTACAGAGACCAAAGAGACTATGACTATAGAGACTATGACTGCAGAGACCACACAGACTACAGAGACTATGACTGCAGAGACCACACAGACGACAGAGACTATGACTAGAGACACACACACACATACTGCCCGTGTAATGTGTCCCTCTGACATCCCATCTGTCTTTCCAGCTATCATAGTATCAGTCCCCTACTAAATACTATCATAGTAATAGCCCCCTACTAAATACTACAACACTATCATAGTATCAGTCCCCTACTAAATACAACAACACTATCATAGTATCAGTCCCCTACTAAATACTATCATAGTAATAGTCCCCTACTAAATACTATCATAGTATCAGTCCCCTACTAAATACTATCATAGTATCAGTCCCCTACTAAATACTATCATAGTATCAGTCCCCTACTAAATACTAACATAGTATCAGTCCCCTACTACACACTATCATAGTATCAGTCCCCTACTAAATACTAACATAGTAATAGTCCCCTACTAAATACTATCATAGTATCAGTCCCCTACTAAATACTAACATAGTATCAGTCCCCTACTAAATACTAACATAGTATCAGTCCCCTACTAAATACTATCATAGTATCAGTCCCCTACTAAATACTATCATAGTATCAGTCCCCTACTAAATACTATCATAGTAATAGTCCCCTACTAAATACTATCATAGTATCAGTCCCCTACTAAATACTATCATAGTATCAGTCCCCTACTAAATACTAACATAGTATCAGTCCCCTACTAAATACTATCATAGTATCAGTCCCCTACTAAATACTAACATAGTATCAGTCCCCTACTAAATACTAACATAGTATCAGTCCCCTACTAAATACTATCATAGTATCAGTCCCCTACTAAATACTATCATAGTATCAGTCCCCTACTAAATACTATCATAGTATCAGTCCCCTACTAAATACTATCATAGTATCAGTCCCCTACTAAATACTATCATAGTATCAGTCCCCTACTAAATACAACAACACTATCATAGTATCAGTCCCCTACTAAATACTATCATAGTATCAGTCCCCTACTAAATACTATCATAGTATCAGTCCCCTACTAAATACTATCATAGTATCAGTCCCCTACTAAATACTATCATAGTATCAGTCCCCTACTAAATACTATCATAGTATCAGTCCCCTACTAAATACTATCATAGTATCAGTCCCCTACTAAATACTATCATAGTATCAGTCCCCTACTAAATACTATCATAGTATCAGTCCCCTACTAAATACTATCATAGTATCAGTCCCCTACTAAATACTATCATAGTATCAGTCCCCTACTAAATACTATCATAGTATCAGTCCCCTACTAAATACTATCATAGTATTTAGTAGGGGACTGATACTATGATAGTATTTAGTAGGGGACTGATACTATCATAGTATCAGTCCCCTACTAAATACTATCATAGTATCAGTCCCCTACTAAATACTATCATAGTATCAGTCCCCTACTAAATACTATCATAGTATCAGTCCCCTACTAAATACTATCATAGTATCAGTCCCCTACTAAATACTATCATAGTATCAGTCCCCTACTAAATACTACAACACTATCATAGTATCAGTCCCCTACTAAATACTACAACACTATCATAGTATCAGTCCCCTACTAAATACTAACATAGTATCAGTCCCCTACTAAATACTACAACACTATCATAGTATCAGTCCCCTACTAAATACTACAACACTATCATAGTATCAGTCCCCTACTAAATACTACAACACTATCATAGTAGCAGTCCCCTACTAAATACTAACATAGTATCAGTCCCCTACTAAATACTACAACACTATCATAGTATCAGTCCCCTACTAAATACTATCATAGTATCAGTCCCCTACTAAATACTATCATAGTATCAGTCCCCTACTAAATACTATCATAGTATCAGTCCCCTACTAAATACTATCATAGTATCAGTCCCCTACTAAATACTACGACACTATCATAGTATCAGTCCCCTACTAAATACTACAACACTATCATAGTATCAGTCCCCTACTAAATACTACAACACTATCATAGTATCAGTCCCCTACTAAATACTATCATAGTATCAGTCCCCTACTAAATACTATCATAGTATCAGCCCCCTACTACACACTATCATAGTGACCCCTGGTATACACATGAAATATCAAACTAGTCTACATGATGTCACTTAGCTCTGCTGTTGTGACAAACTCAGAACGACATTGCTCAAAAAAATAAAGGGAACACTAAAATAACACATCCTAGATCTGAATGAATGTGGACAGTTTGATTCCACAGAAGTGTGATTGACTTGGAGTTACATTGTGTTGTTTAGGTGTTCCCTTTATTTTTTTGAGCAGTGTATGTTAATAAAATATAAATGTTGTACCTGGATGCAGCAAAGAAGCTTGTGACTTGATAACCAAAGCTGGCATAGTATGCATGCTCCATGACAGCCATCAGCTGAATACAGTTGTACCCTGAAAAGAAAAATCAACCAATTATTAGGTTTTTTTTTTTTAAATCTAATGAAAAGACAGAAAACAGAGAAAATTATTTGAACAAATGTGTGTGACAAACAGAACAGGTTTCAATCTTTTTTTTTTGGTGAGTAAAGTACATGTTGGATAAAAAATAAAAAATCCGTCGTCACGACAGGCCTGATCTTTTTGTGTTGCTAAAATGAATGTGAGAAATGGAGGAGGAAACGCCTCGATGCGTAATTATAATGACAAAAACCGTCATATCGGAAGTAAACGGAGTTGAGCGATATGTTGTGTGGTCCTCTCACTATGATGACTCGGGAGAACGTGCCGTTTATTAGGCTGCAGATGAAAATAATTGATGAACTTGTTAGGGAATAATCGGAATTTGTTGGTAACATAGGTAAAATGTGTTATATTCATCATGTGTTTATAAATTACTTCTCATCAGAATGGTATTTTTCTATAATACTGTGGCGAGGTTGCAGTTATCTGTTCTATGTCAAGACTAAGTTGCAGGGGCCGCAGAGAGGGGAGAGGTCAAAGTGTCATCATGTGTAAACATATCTTTTGCTCCACAATGTCTGTGTGCCAGTCAGTGTGTCTCTGTGAGTTTGTCCAGGATTGGTTGTATTTAGAATTGGTTCTATCTAAATGACAATTTGATATATATCATAGGGTGGGGGTAATGTCTTGGTACCATTTTGTACCAATGACGAGATAAGAGCTTTGTTTAGGAGACCAAACTGAACGATCATTTATAGCCAACTCTGTCTTCTTTGGGGATATTCCTCTCTGAAGTAAAGTCTTTCTTTGTGTAAGTTCCTAAGACCTGTGTTTTGTCATGTCGTCTAGGAGGGGGTGGATCTTTGCTATAAAGGAACCCATTTGCCATTATGTTGGGGACTCTCAACTTTTCATTAGAGATACTGAACTGTTGAAAGTCAAAAGGCTATTGCAATGCAGAAGGGGCTCTCAGAGAATTCATTGAGAGACACTGAATTACCTGAGAGTCACAGGGTTGTGATAAAGCTCATATAATTAAAGATGGACTTTGATAACTAACTCTGACTTGTGTGTGTGTGGTTTGCTCCCATGATTTGGTAAATAGAGGAAATTTCCACGACAAACTTCACAGGGTGGCGAATGTGGACAGCGATCTCGATGCTCCTTTTCAATAGATATGGAGGGTCATATTCTGGTGACATGACGACCGATGCTGATTGGCTGCCGTTTGACAAATAAAAAACAATCTTTGTCCATAATAATCTCACTCTTTGTCCATAATAATCTCTGCACAGTATCTGCAAGCTAGAGCAGACATACCAAGACCAGAGTGGGTACATTCGCTATATAAACATAAAAACATTTTAGAGTTGAAAATGCGATGGAAACCCATTTAACTCGTATTTATTTGTTTATTCGGTACAATGTTCTGTCTCATGTTAGATCTGAGAACGGTGTCTGTTAGAATCTGTAGATGTGCAAACCTAGTGTTTTACTCAGAGGTAAACACACAATTATTCTCCAGCATTAATTTCTGACGTGCTTGCTATTGACGGTTATAGTGATGACCAAAATGGACATTTCTCAGACAAATCTAAGGTAAATTTGTGTTCCTCAAGGCTCTGTACTAAGACCACTAACGTTCTAGTCACATTACATACATACATACATACGTGCAATATATATATATATATATATATATATACACACATATACATACATACACACATATATATATATATATATATATACACACACACAGTGGGGCAAAAAAGTATTTAGTCAACCACGAATTGTGCAAGTTCTCCCACTTAAAAAGATGAGGCCTGTAATTTTCATCATAGGTACACTTCAACTATGACAGACAAAATGAGAAAAACAAAATCCAGAAAATCACATTGTAGGATTTTTTATGAATTTATTTGCACAGACCATTCACAGACCTGTAACTTCTTCTTTAAAATGACCCCATAGACACTGTATATTGGAATGGCAATGAGTTGAAAAACTACAAACCTCAAATTTCCGACTTCCTGGTTGGATTCTTTCTCAGGTTTTCGCCTGTCATATGAGTTCTGTTATACTCACAGACATCGTTCAAACAGTTTTAGAAACTTCAGAGTGTTTTCTATCCACATATATAAATGATATGCATATTCTAGCTTTTATGGCTGAGTAGCAGGTAGTTTACTCTGGGCACCTTATTCATCCAAGCTACTCAATACTGCCCCCCAGTCACCAAAAAGATAACAAGAAATGTGTGGAGGGGTTGAAAAACTAGTTTTCATGACTCCAACCTAAGTGTATGTAAACTAGTTTTACTGACTCCAACCTAAGTGTATGTAAACTAGTTAATGACTCCAACCTCAGTGTATGTAAACTAGTTTTAATGACTCCAACCTAAGTGGATGTAAACTAGTGTTAATGACTCCAACCTCAGTGTATGTAAACTAGTTTTAATGACTCCAACCTAAGTGTATGTAAACTAGTTTTAATGACTCCAACCTAAGTGTATGTAAACTAGTTAATGACTCCAACCTAAGTGTATGACTCCAACCTAAGTGTATGTAAACTAGTGTTAATGACTCCAACCTAAGTGTATGTAAACTAGTTTTAATGACTCCAACCTAAGTGTATGTAAACTAGTTTTAATGACTCCAACCTAAGTGTATGTAAACTAGTGTTAATGACTCCAACCTAAGTGGATGTAAACTAGTGTTAATGACTCTGTAAACTTCCCACTTCAACTGTATAAATAAAAACTTTATTTACAACATTATCACCCGCTGGAACTTCGGGCACATGGACAGAATCCTACATGGCATCCTATTCCCTATTTAGTGCACTACTTTAGACCATGATCCAGTGCACTACAGAATCGCATTTGGGACGCACAATTGATAGCACAACAATTGTCACTTCTGCCGGCTTCCCTCATCGTCGTGTTTATTTTCCAAATACGAGGCTTGACAAGTGCGCGCTCCCACAAATATTTCATTAAATGTGAGACACTGGTCTTTGTTGTTGACACTTTCCTCCAGACAAGCTGTGACCATGGGGAAACACCAACCTCAGGTGCTCCAGACATGCTGTGGCCATGGGGGAAACGCCAACCTCACTCGAGCAGCTCTGACAGGCCTTTTAACAGTAGGCTCTTGCTCCACAGGAAGGCTCTGTGCTTGTTATAGTTGTTTTGAGATAAAGCTATATAAATAAATAACTCTCGTCTCGGATTCTTTCAGACGAGAGGAAAAACATTGGCTTCTGACGAGGTGTGACAGAACGGAGGGGTGAGAGGAAGTTTCCTTTTCAGTCTCTCTCTCTCTCTGGAAATGAGCTGAGGCAGGGGATGGGTGTGGGTACCGGTGAGGCAGGGGATGGGTGTGGGGGGTGGGGGTGAGGGGGGTGGGTACCGGTGAAGGCAGGGGATGGGTGTGGGGGGGTGGGGGTGTGGGTACCGGCGAGGCAGGGGATGGGTGTGGGGGGTGGGGGGTGTGGGTACCGGTGAGGTAGGGGATTGGTGTGGGGGTGGGGGTGTGGGTACCGGTGAGGCAGGGGATGGGTGTGGGGGGTGGGTACCGGTGAGGCAGGAGATGGGTGTGGGGGCGTGGGGGTGTGGGTACCAGTGAGGCAGGGGATGGGTGTGGGGGGTGGGGGGTGTGGGTACCGGTGAGGCAGGGGATGGGTGTGGGGGCGTGGGGGGTGTGGATACCGGTGAGGCAGGGGATGGGTGTGGGGGCGTGGGGGTGTGGGTACCGGTGAGGCAGGGGATGGGTGTGAGGGGGTGGGGGGTGTGGGTACCGGTGAGGCAGGGGATGGGTGTGGGGGGTGGGGGTGGGGGGGGTGTGGGTACCGGCAGGGGATGGGTGTGGGGGGGTGTGGGTACCGGTGAGGCAGGGGATGGGTGTGGGGGGTGGGGGGTGTGGGTACCGGCAGGGGATGGGTGTGGGGGGGTGTGGGTACCGGTGAGGCAGGGAATGGGTGTGGGGGGATGGGGGTGTGGGTACCGGTGAGGCAGGGGATGGTTGGTTCTTCGTCAGATCGACTACATCCCCAAATGACACCATATTCCCTACGTAGTGCACTTCTTTTGATCAAGACCAATGGAAGTAGTGGTTCAAAGAAGTGCACTTACGTAGAGGATATGTTGCAATGTGGGACGCACTTGAGTGAATTTGCATCGGCAGAAAGAGTGCTGTGTGCTTCCCCTCCCAATCCAAAAAGGACGGACAAGGAAACGGTAAGCCGAGGAGGAGACGTCGTCCATATCAGAGGCACTCCACAGCAGCAATATCTGCCCGATTTAATACCGTCAATAGCGCAGATCCTACTTGAAATGCAGAAGAATTACAGTAAAGTAGCGTCCCAAAAAAATGTCACCTTCTTGCCTACATAGAGCCCTATGGGCTTGTTAATGGGCTCTGGTCAGAGATTAATGCACTATATTAGGGACTAGAGTGCCGGTTGGGATGAAGCCTTTAAAATTATGTAGGACCTCTGGGACACAGAGGAGGAGCTCAGTTTGGCACGTCTTTATTCAACTGGTATTTAAATAACACTTCCAGTAGTACTACAGAGAGCGAGACAACCATCACATTACAATCGAAGTAAATGTGGTGAAAATCACTACGTTCTCAAGTAGACAAACTATTAATAGTCTAGGACTCTATTCAGTGTTTCATGTTATATCTAATAAAACATTGAGTAAAGCAGATCAAGAATCTCCAGCAGATCTGTGATTTGATGTATCCAGGTAGGTGTGTGTGTGCGTGTGTGTGTGTGTGTGTGTGTGTGTGTGTGTGTGTGTGTGTGTGTGTGTGTATACGCAGGACACAGGGGGAACCAGAGACTGGTGTTAATAGTGATGAATGGTTCAGAGGGACATCAGAAGGAAGCAGACAGACAGCCAGCTGAGTCCAGACCCGTTTCCCAAACAGAACCCCATTCTCCCTTTTTGTAGTGCACAGCCTTTGACCAGGGCACATAGGAATCTGGTCAAACATAATGAACAAAATAGGGAATAGGGTGTTGTTTGGGACACTGGTCTGAGCACTACACCCCCCCCATCCCCCCACATCCCCATCCCCCTTCTCTGTTCAGTGGTAATGACCACTTCAGGTGTCTGGATGGATCTGGCAGAAGACTGCAAACAGGATGTTGACTGCAGAGGTGGCTTTGTTCTGCAGCAACCTGACAGTCTGGCTAGGGTTCCCATACACACAAATCACATTTTATTGATCTCGTACAGATATTTGCAGATGTTATCGCAGGTGTAGCAAGATGATACTTTTTTTTGTTTGTTCCAACAGTGCAGTAATACCTAGCAATAAAAAATACACACACATAATCCAGAAAAATCAATGTCAGAGACAGGAATATCATATATATACTATTATATATATATATATATATATTATATATATATATATATATATATATTATATATATATATATATATATAGAGAGAGAGAGATAGGAGGGTCTAACTGGGCCAATCTGAACTTCTTCTTCATCCTGAGATTGAAGAGGCTGTGTTGTGCCTTCTTCACCATGCTGTCTGTGTGAAGGGACCATTTCTGGTCGTCAGTGACGCCGAGGAACTTCACTCTCGGTGCCGTCTATGTGGATGGGGCGCGCTTTCGCTGCTGTCTCCTGTAGTCCATGATCAGCTCATTTGTTTTGTTGATGTTGAGGGAGAGGTTATTTTCCTGGCACCACACTACCAGGGCTCTCACCTCCTTTTTGCAGGCCGTCTTTATTTGTTGGTAATCAGGCCTAATACTGTTGTGTCGTCAGCAAACTTGATTGAATTGGAGAAGTGTGTGGGCACGCAGTCATGGGTCAACAGGGAGTATACAGGTGGGAGCTGACCACGCACCCTTGTGGGACCCCTGTGTTGAGGATCAGTGTGGCAGAAGTGTTGTTCCTTACCTTAACTACTTGGGGTCGGCCCGTCAGGAAGTCCAGGACCCAGTTGCACAAGGAGGGTTTCAGAACCAGGGCCCTAAGCTTAGTGATGAGCACTCTGGTGTTGAAGACTGAGCTGTAGTCAATGAACAGCATTCGTACATAGGGCAGTGTTCAGTGCAAAGGTGATTGCATCGTCTGTGGATCTATTGAGGCGGTAAGCAAATTGCAGTGGGTCTAGGGTGTCAGGTAGGGTGGAGGTGATATGATCCTTGACTGGTCTCTCAAAGCACTTCATAATGACAGAAGTCAATTGCTACTGTGCGATAGTAATTTAGTTACCGTCGCTTTCTTGGGTACAGGAACAATGGTGGACATCTTGAAGCAAGTGTGGACAACAGACTGGGATATGGAGAGTTTGAATATGTCCGTAAACACTCCAGCCAGCTGGTCTGCACATGCTCTGAGGACACGGCTTGGGATGCCGTCTGGGCCGGCAGACTTAAAATAACGTACTCACGTCGGCCACAGAACGGGAGCACAAAGTCTTCATGAACAGCAGGGGCCCACGTCGGTGGCTCAATGTTAATTTTCCTCAAAGCATGCAAAGGTGTTTAGCTCATCCCGGAGCGAGGCATCGCTGTCCGCGACATGGCTTTTCCTTTATAAAACAGTGAGGAGTTTCTGCCACATATGTTTATAATCTGTTGAATTGTGACTAAACTTTGTCCCTGTACTGTTGTTTTGCCTCCTTGATTGCCTTATGGAGGTCGTAGCTGGTCTGATTATACATTTTCGTGTTCCCAGTCCCCTTGCACAATGCAAAATGTATTTTTTTTCACACTTCATTTTGACAGTTTGCGTGATCAAAACCATCCTGAAGCATAAAGTCTTATTCGTCAGACCAATGTTGAACAGTCCTTACCATGGGAGCTTTTATAGCTTTCTTCCTATAGGTGGAATGGAGGATGAGGTAAGGCATTGTAGCGGTCCTGGAAGGGAGTTAGCAACGATCCAGGGTCCGTGTTGCACGTGTAGCACTGGAGATGGTTTCCAGTTGTGTTTCTCAGATTTCCTAGCCACGATAATGCAGTCGGGTATGTGATGTTGAGGTATTCCAGATGGGGATAAAACAAAGAGTCTTAAGTTCCTGTTACTACAATCACACCATGAGTTATTAATCACAAATGCTCGTTCTTCCTGTCCAATGGATGGGGAGAATATATATCCAGAGAGAGCCCAAAAAAGTCAGTGTATGTTACAGACCCTGATCTCTCTCTGGAAGGAGATCCTCGCCCTGAGCTTGTCTACTTATTAGTCCAGGGACTGAACGTTAGTGAGTAATATACTCTGAAGCGGTGGATGGTATGCACGCCTCCTGACATTGACTAGGGCCCTACTCCTTCTACCGCTTCTCCAGCATTTTGGTGCAGCCCAGGGATAATGAGAGCAGGAAGATCAAACAAAAGAATCCAGGTTATGTTGATTTTCGATCTAATATCCAGAAGTTATTTCTGGTTGTAGGTAATAATACAAGAAATGTTCTCAGCAAATAACGTTTTTAAAAAATAATAATAATTCTGCAAAGTTGTCTAGAAGCAGGGAAACCGTGTCGGTCGGCGCCATCTTGCCACGTGCACACACACACACACACACACACACACACACACACACACACACACACACACACACACACACACACACACACACACACACACACACACACACACACACACACACACACACACACACACACACACACACACACACACGGCTGGGTCCGAAGAGGCCCTTGAACAGCGCTGGCTCGTGTTTGGGATAGACAGACAGTAGCACAGCAGGTCACCAGGCAGGGTCAAGGACCACTGCTACTCTGATGGAGGAGCATAATGACAGAGAATGACCTCTCCTCTCCTTCCCTCCCCTTTCCCATCTCCTCTCCTTCCCTCCCCTTTCCCCTCTCCTTCCCTCCCCTATCCACTCCCCCTCTGCTCTACGACCCTCGCTTCTCTCCCTCGTCATCCACCCTCTCTCCCCCCTCTCCTCTCCTTCCCTCCCCTTTCCCCTCTCCTCTCCACTCCCCCTCTGCTCTACGACCCTCGCTTCTCTCCCTCGTCATGCACCCTTTCCCTACTCCCCTCTCCTCTCCACTCTCCCTCTGCTCTACGACCCTCTCCACTCCCCCTCTGCTCTACGACCCTCGCTTCTCTCCCTCGTCATACACCCGTTCCTGTTCTCTCCTCCCCTTTTCATCTGTTGAGTTTCTAAACTTTAAACAAAGTCTAGTCTTGTTAGAAGTGTACACACAAGTCTTTCAAAGCTTACATCTGTGTACTTTATAACAGTCTCTTGGATGGTAGAAAGACAAATGAGGAGATGCTTCTCTGTTCAGGACTGACCATCCCCTTTACAGCCCTACACACACTACTAGATGAAAGAGAAACCATGTTTTAGCACTTTCGTGTTTATCAGACCTGTAGCAGACAGCAAAACACCAGCTCAACGATTTGCTGTAGCTAAAAGGCTGGAAGCAGGGGAAGGAAATGCATGTGTTCGGACAGGACGTCTGCATCCCAAATGACATGCTATTCCCTATATAGTGTACTTCTTTTTGAACAGGGCCCATAGGGATAGAGTCTAGTGCACTATATATGGGATGGTCTGCCATCAGCCTAAATGTATTATAACCATAGGAATATAATTGCTACAACGGGTTTCCCATTGAAGTGAACGGTTCTGTGATGATGGGTAGCTATAGGGAATAGTTATTCTACTTATTTGGTTATAGCCTTGGTTCAGGTGCCTGTAGTAAACTAAGCTAGCGCTAAAATCTGTTGGTCAGGTCTAGATAGCTCTGATCTGTGGCCCAGGTCTAGAAAGCTCTGATCTGTGGCCCAGGTCTCGATAGCTCTGTGATCTGTTGCCCAGGTCTAGATAGCTCTGTGATCTGTTGCCCAGGTCTAGATAGCTCTGTGGCCCAGGTCAAAATAGCTCTGTGATCTGTGGCCCAGGTCTAGATAGCTCTGTGATCTGTTGCCCAGGTCTAGATAGCTCTGTGATCTGTTGCCCAGGTCTCGATAGCTCTGTGATCTGTTGCCCAGGTCTCGATAGCTCTGTGATCTGTTGCCCAGGTCTAGATAGCTCTGTGATCTGTTGCCCAGGTCTAGATAGCTCTGTGATCTGTTGCCCAGGTCTAGATAGCTCTGTGATCTGTTGCCCAGGTCTAGATAGCTCTGTGATCTGTTGCCCAGGTCTAGATAGATGAGATATGTTGCCTAGTTCTAGGTAGATCTGATCATAGCACTGAGACGGCACCTGTGAAGGTGGTAAATTACATTGTAATGGCATCAGACCGAGGCTCTGCATCTGTCCTCGTGCTCCTAGACCTTAGTGCTGCTTTTGATACCATCGATCACCACATTCTTTTGGAGAGATTGGAAACCCAAATTGGTCTACACGGACAAGTTCTGGCCTGGTTTAGATCTTATCCGTCGGAAAGATATCGGTTTGTCTCTGTGAATGGTTTGTCCTCTGACAAATCAACTGTACATTTCGGTGTTCCTCAAGGTTCCGTTTTAGGACCACTATTGTTTTCACTATATATTTTACCTCTTGGGGATGTTATTCGAAAACATAATGTTAACTTTCACTGCTATGCGGATGACACACAGCTGTACATTTCAATGAAACATGGTGAAGCCCCAAAATTGCCCTTGCTAGATGCATGTGTTTCAGACATAAGGAAGTGGATGGCTGCAAACTTTCTACTTTTAAACTCGGACAAAACAGAGATGCTTGTTCTTGGTCCCAAGAAACAAAGAGATCTTCTGTTGAATCTGACAATTAATCTTAATGGTTGTACAGTCATCTCAAATAAAACTGAAGGACCTCGGCGTTACTCTGGACCCTGATCTCTCTTTTGAAGAACATATCAAGACCATTTCAAGGACAACTTTTTCCCATCTACGTAACATTACAAAAATCAGAAACTTTCTGTCCAAAAATGATGCAGAAAAATTAATCCATGCTTTTGTCACTTCTAGGTTAGACTACTGCAATACTCTACTTTCCAGCTACCCGGATAAAGCACTAAATAAACTTCAGTTAGTGCTAAATACGGCTGCTTGAATCCTGACTAGAACCAAAAAAATGTGATCATATTACTCCAGTACTAGCCTCTCTACACTGGCTTCCTGTCAAAGCAAGGGCTGATTTCAAGGTTTTACTGCTAACCTACAAAGCATTACATGGGCTTGCTCCTACCTATCTCTCTGATTTGGTCCTGCCGTACACACGACCCAGGCCTCCTAATTGTCCCTAGAATTTCTAAGCAAACAGCTGGAGGCAGGGCTTTCTCCTATAGAGCTCCATTTTTATGGAACGGTCGGCCTACCCATGTCAGAGAAGCAAACTCGGTCTCAACCTTTAAGTCTTTACTGAAGACTCATCTCTTCAGTGGGTCATATGAAGGTGAACGGAAAGGCTCTGGAGCAACGAACCGCCCTTGCTGTCTCTGCCTGGCCGGTTCCCCTCTTTCCACTGGGATTCTCTGCCTCTAACCCTATTACAGGGGCTGAGTCACTGGCTTACTGGGGCTCTCTCATGCCTTCCCTGGAAGGGGTGCGTCACCTGAGTGGGTTGATTCACTGATGTGGTCATCCTGTCTGGGTTGGCACCCACCTTGGGTTGTGCCATGGCGGAGATCTTTGTGGGCTATACTCAGCCTTGTCTCAGGATGGTAAGTTGGTGGTTGAAGATATCCCTCTAGTGGTGTGGGGGCTGTGCTTTGGCAAAGTGGGTGGGGTTATATCCTTCCTTTTTGGCCCTGTCTGGGGTGTCCTCGGATGGGGCCACAGTGTCTCCTGACCCCTCCTATCTCAGCCTCCAGTATTTATGCTGCAGTAGTTTATGTGTCGGGGCTAGGGTCAGTTTGTTATATCTGGAGTACTTCTCCTGTCCTATTCGGTGTCCTGTGTGAATCTAAGTTTGCGTTCTCTAATTCTCTCTTTCTTTCTCTCTCTCTGAGGACCTGAGCCCTAGGACCGTGCCCCAGGAGTACCTGACATGATGACTCCTTGCTGTCCCCAGTCCACCTGACCGTGCTCCTGCTCCAGTTTCAACTGTTCTGCCTTATTATTATTCGACCATGCTGGTCATTTATGAACATTTGAACATCTTGTTCTGTTATAATCTCCACCCGGCACAGCCAGAAGAGGACTGGCCACCCCACATAGCCTGGTTCCTCTCTTGATTTCTTCCTAGGTTTTGGGGAGTTTTTCTAGGGAGTTTTTCCTAGCCACCGTGCTTCTACACCTGCATTGCTTGTTGTTTGGGGTTTTAGGCTGGGTTTCTGTAGAGCACTTTGAGATATCAGCTGATGTACGAAGGGCTATATAAATACATTTGATTTGATCTGTTGCCCAGGTATGTAATCTCTTACCCAAGTCTTTTATTCGAGGCAGGACATTGGTTGTGAAGTTGGTGTAGGAGGCGACTTTAGGGTCAGGTGAGGCGATGCCCACGTGGGACTCGTAGATCCGTAAACTCTGGGGCTTCTTGGGGCGAGGGTGGATGTGCTGGAGGGGAGGAGAAGAAACGTGATGAGGAACAGCTGAAACGTGAAAAACTGAAACTAGATTTGTTAACATGCTTCGATAAGTCTGGTTTTCCAACCAACCAGACAAGCAAACAACAACGTATGGAGGTGTTCAGTTAAAAAGGGGCAATCTGCATTTTTAAACAATAACAAAGTTACTACCCTGCAACTGTTTTGGGAAAAAGCTGAAGGAGAAATATGACCATTAAAATACATAGAGCTAATGGATGCAAGGGCAATTTATTGGTCACATACACATGGTTAGCAGATGTTATTGGTCACATGGTTAGCAGATGTTATTGGTCACATGGTTTGCAGATGTTATTGCTCACATGGTTAGCAGATGTTATTGGTCACATACACATGGTTAGCAGATGTTATTGGTCACATGGTTAGCAGATGTTATTGCTCACATGGTTAGCAGATGTTATTGGTCACATGGTTTGCAGATGTTATTGCTCACATGGTTAGCAGATGTTATTGGTCACATACACATGGTTAGCAGATGTTATTGGTCACATACACATGGTTAGCAGATGTTATTGGTCACATACACATGGTTAGCAGATGTTATTGGTCACATACACATGGTTAGCAGATGTTATTGGTCACATACACATGGTTAGCGGATGTTATTGGTCACATACACATGTTTAGCAGATGTTATTGGTCATATGCACATGGTTAGCAGATGTTATTGGTCACATGCACATGGTTAGCAGATGTTATTGGTCACATACACATGGTTAGTAGATGTTATTGTGAGTGTAGTGAAATGCTTATACTTCTACATCCAACAGTATCTAACAGGTAATATATAACAAATTCCACAATAACACCTTATACACACAATCTAGTAAAGGAACGGGATGAGTATAAAGGAACGGGATATATAAAGGAACGGGATGAGTATAAAGGAACGGATGATATAAAGGATGAGTATAAAGGAACATGAGTATAAAGACAGGATGAGTATAAAGGAACTAGTATAAAGATGAGTATAAAGGAACGGGATATAAGTATAAAATATATAGATGAGCAGTGACAGAGAGGCTAAGATGCAATAGATAGTAAAGAATAGATAGTGAAGGATACAGTATACAGTACATACATATGAGAAGAGTAATGTGAGATATGTAAACATTATTAAAGTGGCATTATAAAGTGACTGGTGTTCCATTTATTAAAGTGGCCAATGATATCAAGTCTGTAGGTTGGCAGCCGTCTCTCTGTGTTAGTGGTGGCAGTTTAACAGTTTTCAAACTCTCTGTCCCAGCTTTGATGCACCTGTACTGACCTCGCCTTCTGGATGGAAGCAGGGTGAACAGGCAGTGGCTCGGGTGGTTGTTGTCCTTGATTATCTTTTTTGTCCTTCCTTTGACATTGGGTGTTGTAGGTGTCCTGGAGGGCAGGTAGTTTGCCCCTCTGTGATACATTGTGCAGACCGCACCACCCTCTGGAGAGCCTTGCGATTGAGGGCGATGCAGTTGCCGTACCAGGCGGTGATACAGCCAGACAGGATGCTCTCAATTGTACACCTGTAAAAGTTAGTGAGGGTTTTCGGTGACAAGCCACATTTCTTCACTCTAATGGAGGTGATGATTGAGTTGGAGGCGTGCATGGCACAGGAAGAGGGCTGAGAACGCACCCTTGTGGGGCTGCAGTGTTGAGGATCAGCGGAGTGGGGATGTTTCCTACCTTCACCACCTGGTGGTGGCCCGTCAGGAAGTCTAGGACCCAGTTGCACCGGGGCGGGGTCATTAAGGGTCAAGCTTAATGAGGAGTTTGGAGGGTACTGTTGTTGTTGAATGCTGAGCTGTAGTCAATTAACAATATTCTTACATAGGTATTCCTCTTGTCCAGATGAGTTAGGGCAGTGTGCAGTATGATGTCGATTGCATCATATGTGGACCTGTTGGTGTTGTAAGCAAATTTAAGTGGGTCTAGGGTATCAGGGTGGAGGTGATATGATCCTTGACTAGTCTCTCAAAGCACTTCATGATGACAGAAGTGTTCCGTTACCTTAGCTTTCTTGGGAACAGGAACAATGGTGGCCATCTTGAAGCATGTGGGGACAGCAGACTGGGATAGGATTTGATTAAATATGTCTGTAAACACACCAGCCAACTGGTCTGCGCATGCTCTGAGGACGTGGCTTGGATGGTATCTGGGCTGGCAGCCTTGCGAGGGTTAACATGTTTAAATGTTTTACTCACGTTGGCCACGGAGAAGGAGAGCCTACAGTCTTTGGTAGCGGGCCGTGTCGGTGGCACTGTTTTGTCCTCAAAGCGAGCAAAGAGGTTGTTTAATTTGTCTGGGAGTAAGACTTCGATGCCCGCGACGGGGCTGGTTTTCTTTTTGTAATCCGTGATTGTCTGTAGACCCTGCCACATACACGTCTCGCGTTTGAATTGCTACTCCACTTTGTCTCTATACTGACACTTTGCTTGTTTGATTGCCTTACGGAGGGAATAACTATACTATTTGTATTCAGTCATGTTTCCAGTCACCTTGCCATGATTAAATGCGGTGGTACATGCTCTCAGTTTTGCGCGAATGCTGCCATCAATCCAAATCAAATTGTATTTGTCATGTACACATGGTTAGCAGATGTTAATGCAAGTGTAGCGAAATGCTTGTGCTTCTAGTTCCGACAATGCAGTAATAACCAACAAGTAATCTAAATAACAATTCCAAAACTACTGTCTTATACACAGTGTAAGGGGATAAAGAATATGTACATAAAGATATATGAATGAGTGATGGTACAGAGCAGCATAGGCAAGATACAGTAGATGGTATCGAGTACAGTATATACATATGAGATGAGTATGTAAACAAAGTGGCATAGTTAAAGTGGCTAGTGATACATGTATTACATAAGGATGCAGTAGAGGATATAGAGTACAGTATATACGTATACATATGAGATGAATAATGTAGGGTATGTAAACATATTAGGTAGCATTGTTTAAAGTGGCTAGTGATATATTTTACATCATTTCCCATCAATTCCCATTATTAAAGTGGCTGGAGTTGAGTCAGTGTGTTGGCAGCAGCCACTCAATGTTAGTGGTGGCTGTTTAACAGTCTGATGGCCTTGAGATAGAAGCTGTTTTTCAGTCTCTCGGTCCCAGCTTTGATGCACCTGTACTGACCTCGCCTTCTGGATGATAGCGGGGTGAACAGGCAGTGGCTCGGGTGGTTGTTGTCCTTGATGATCTTTATGGCCTTCCTGTAACAATAGGGGTGGTGTAGGTGTCCTGGAGGGCAGGTAGTTTGCCCCCGGTGATGCGTTGTGCAGACCTCACTACCCTCTGGAGAGCCTTACGGTTGTGGGTGGAGCAGTTGCCGTACCAGGTGGTGATACAGCCTGACAGGATGCTCTAGATTGTGCATCTGTAATAGTTTGTGAGTGATTTTGGTGACAAGCCACATTTCTTCAGCCTCCTGAGGTTGAAGAGGCGCTGCTGCGCCTTCTTCACGATGCTGTCTGTGTGAGTGGACCAATTCAGTTTGTCTGTGATGTGTATGCCGAGGAACTTAAAACTTACTACCCTCTCCACTACTGGTCCATCGATGTGGATAGGGGGGTGTTCCCTCTGCTGTTTCCTGAAGTCCACAATCATCTCCTTAGTTTTGTTGACGTTGAGTGTGAGGTTATTTTTCCCTGACACCACACTCCGAGGGCCCACAATTTAATAGTCACAGTGGGTACATCTCCTATACACATCTTTATAGACCCGCTCACCGAGTCAGCATATACGTCAATGTTATTGTCTGAGGCTACTCGAAACATATCCTAGTTCGCGTGATTGAAGCAACCATGAAGCGTGGAATCCGATTGGTCAGACCAACGAGACCTAAACACGGGCACTTCCTGTTTTTGTTTCTGCCTATAGGAGGGGAGCAACAAGATTGAGTCATGGTCAGATTTGCCAAAAGGAGGGAGGGGGAGGGCCTTGTATGCATTGCGGTCGAGCATGTTACTCGCTCGTGTTCTGCAATCCATATGCTGATAGATTTTTAGGTTGCCTTGTTCTCAAATGAGCTTTGTTAAAATCCCCAGCTACAATAAATGCAGCCTCAGGATATATGGTTCCCAGTTTGCATAAAGTCCAGTGAAGTTCCTTGAGGGCCGTCTTGGTATCCGCTTGCGGGGGATATATATATGGCAGTGGCGATAACTGAGTTCTCTTGGGAGATAATACGGTCAGCATTTGATTGTGAGGAATTCTAGGTCAGATGAACAAACGGACTTGAGTTCAAGTATGTTGTTACAATTACACCATGAGTCGCTAATCATGAAACATACACCCCGCCCTTCTTCTTACCAGAGAGATGTTTGTTCCTGTCGGCGCGATGCGCTGAAAACCCCGTTGGCTGAACGGACTCCGACAGCATGTCCCAAGC
>NC_068438.1:49891548-49956548 GCF_023373465.1 Oncorhynchus keta
GATGTGTGAAAGCCCTTGAGCCCAACAATGGCAGCAGAGTTCCACTGTCTCCCCCACCCAAATGCAGAGGCCTCTGATGCTCCATGGCTCCCCCCTGTGCAGAGGCCTCTGGTGCTCCATGGCTCCCCCCTGTGCAGAGGCCTCTGGTGCTCCATGGCTCCCCCCTGTGCAGAGGCCTCTGGTGCTCCATGGCTCCCCCCTGTGCAGAGGCCTCTGATGCTCCATGGCTCCCCCCTGTGCAGAGGCCTCTGATGCTCCATGGCTCCCCCCTGTGCAGAGGCCTCTGATGCTCCATGGCTCCCCCTGTGTAGAGGCCTCTGGTGCTCCATGGCTCCCCCTGTGCAGAGGCCTCTGGTGCTCCATGGCTCCCCCTGTGTAGAGGCCTCTGATGCTCCATGGCTCCCCCTGTGTAGAGGCCTCTGATGCTCCATGGCTCCCCCTGTGCAGAGGCCTCTGGTGCTCCATGGCTCCCCCTGTGCAGAGGCCTCTGGTGCTCCATGGCTCCCCCTGTGCAGAGGCCTCTGATGACCCATGGCTCCCCCTGTGCAGAGGCCTCTGGTGCTCCATGGCTCCCCCAGTGTGCAGAGGCCTCTGGTGCTCCATGGCTCCCCCCTGTGCAGAGGCCTCTGATGCTCCATGGCTCCCCCCTGTGCAGAGGCCTCTGGTGCTCCATGGCTCCCCCCTGTGCAGAGGCCTCTGATGCTCCATGGCTCCCCCCTGTGCAGAGGCCTCTGATGCTCCATGGCTCCCCCCTGTGCAGAGGCCTCTGATGCTCCATGGCTCCCCCCTGTGCAGAGGCCTCTGATGCTCCATGGCTCCCCCCCGTGCAGAGGCCTCTGATGCTCCATGGCTCCCCCCTGTGCAGAGGCCTCTGATGCTCCATGGCTCCCCCCTGTGCAGAGGGCATCACTGCACGGAATAAGTATTTTTTTTTAAAGAAGAAGAAGCTCCTCAAGGACAATCCAGAGACACTATTTGCTGACTGCTACAAAGAGGAGAATAGAAGCAACTTCATTTCCCACAAACATCCCCTGGTACAGTGTTATATTAACCAGACCATCCCCTGGTACAGTGTTATATTAACCAGACCATCCCCTGTTAGTGTTATATTAACCAGACCATCCCCTGGTACAGTGTTATATTAACCAGACCATCCCCTGGTACAGTGTTATATTAACCAGACCATCCCCTGTTAGTGTTATATTAACCAGACCATCCCCTGTTAGTGTTATATTAACCAGACCATCCCCTGGTACAGTGTTATATTAACCAGACCATCCCCTGGCACAGTGTTATATTAACCAGACCATCCCCTGGTACAGTGTTATATTAACCAGACCATCCCCTGGCACAGTGTTATATTAACCAGACCATCCCCTGGTACAGTGTTATATTAACCAGACCATCCCCTGTTAGTGTTATATTAACCAGACCATCCCCTGGTACAGTGTTATATTAACCAGACCATCCCCTGGCACAGTGTTATATTAACCAGACCATCCCCTGTTAGTGTTATATTAACCAGACCATCCCCTGGTACAGTGTTATATTAACCAGACCATCCCCTGGTACAGTGTTATATTAACCAGACCATCCCCTGTTAGTGTTATATTAACCAGACCATCCCCTGGTACAGTGTTATATTAACCAGACCATCCCCTGGTACAGTGTTATATTAACCAGACCATCCCCTGTTAGTGTTATATTAACCAGACCATCCCCTGGTACAGTGTTATATTAACCAGACCATCCCCTGGTACAGTGTTATATTAACCAGACCATCCCCTGGCACCAGACCATCCCCTGGACCATCCCCTGGTACAGTGTTATATTAACCAGACCATCCCCTGGCACAGTGTTATATTAACCAGACCATCCCCAGGTACAGTGTTATATTAACCAGACCATCCCCTGGTACAGTGTTATATTAACCAGACCATCCCCTGGTACAGTGTTATATTAACCAGACCATCCCCTGGTACAGTGTTATATTAACCAGACCATCCCCTGGTACAGTGTTATATTAACCAGACCATCCCCTGGTACAGTGTTATATTAACCAGACCATCCCCTGGTACAGTGTTATATTAACCAGACCATCCCCTGGTACAGTGTTATATTAACCAGACCATCCCCTGGTACAGTGTTATATTAACCAGACCATCCCCTGGTACAGTGTTATATTAACCAGACCATCCCCTGGTACAGTGTTATATTAACCAGACCATCCCCTGGTACAGTGTTATATTAACCAGACCATATTAACCAGACCATCCCCTGGTACAGAGCTATATTAACACAGACCATCCCCTGGTACAGTGTTATATTAACCAGACCATCCCCTGGTACAGAGCTATATTAACACAGACCATCCCCTGGTACAGTGTTATATTAACCAGACCATCCCCTGGTACAGAGCTATATTAACACAGACCATCCCCTGGTACAGAGCTATATTAACACAGACCATCCCCTGGTACAGAGCTATATTAACACAGACCATCCCCTGGTACAGAGCTATATTAACACAGACCATCCCCGAGTACAGAGCTATATTAACACAGACCATCCCCTGGTACAGAGCTATATTAACCAGACCATCCCCTGGTACAGAGCTATATTAACACAGACCATCCCCGAGTACAGAGCTATATTAACACAGACCATCCCCTGGTACAGTACTATATTAACCAGACCATCCCCTGGTACAGTGTTATATTAACCAGACCATCCCCTGGTACAGTGTTATATTAACCAGACCATCCCCTGGTACAGTGCTATATTAACCAGACCATCCCCTGGTACAGTGTTATATTAACCAGACCATCCCCTGGCACAGTGTTATATTAACCAGACCATCCCCTGGCACAGTGTTATATTAACCAGACCATCCCCTGGTACAGTGTTATATTAACCAGACCATCCCCTGGTACAGTGTTATATTAACCAGACCATCCCCTGGTACAGTGCTATATTAACCAGACCATCCCCTGGTACAGTGCTATATTAACCAGACCATCCCCTGGTACAGTGCTATATTAACCAGACCATCCCCTGGCACAGTGTTATATTAACCAGACCATCCCCTGGTACAGTGTTATATTAACCAGACCATCCCCTGGTACAGTGTTATATTAACCAGACCATCCCCTGGTACAGTGTTATATTAACCAGACCATCCCCTGGTACAGTGTTATATTAACCAGACCATCCCCTGGTACAGTGTTATATTAACAGACCATCCCCTGGTACAGTGTTATATTAACCAGACCATCCCCTGGTGTTATATTAACCAGACCATCCCCTGGCACAGTGTTATATTAACCAGACCATCCCCTGGTACAGTGTTATATTAACCAGACCATCCCCTGGTACAGTGTTATATTAACCAGACCATCCCCTGGTACAGTGTTATATTAACCAGACCATCCCCTGGTACAGTGTTATATTAACCAGACCATCCCCTGGTACAGTGCTATATTAACCAGACCATCCCCTGGCACAGTGTTATATTAACCAGACCATCCCCTGGTACAGTGTTATATTAACCAGACCATCCCCTGGTACAGTGTTATATTAACCAGACCATCCCCTGGTACAGTGTTATATTAACCAGACCATCCCCTGTTAGTGCTATATTAACCAGACCATCCCCTGGTACAGTGCTATATTAACCAGACCATCCCCTGGTACAGTGCTATATTAACCAGACCATCCCCTGGTACAGTGCTATATTAACCAGACCATCCCCTGGTACAGTGCTATATTAACCAGACCATCCCCTGGTACAGTGTTATATTAACCAGACCATCCCCTGGTACAGAGCTATGTTAACACAGACCATCCCCTGGCACAGTGTTATATTAACCAGACCATCCCCTGGCACAGTGTTATATTAACCAGACCATCCCCTGGTACAGTGTTATATTAACCAGACCATCCCCTGGTACAGTGTTATATTAACCAGACCATCCCCTGGTACAGTGTTATATTAACCAGACCATCCCCTGGTACAGTGTTATATTAACCAGACCATCCCCTGGTACAGTGTTATATTAACCAGACCATCCCCTGGCACAGTGTTATATTAACCAGACCATCCCCTGGTACAGTGTTATATTAACCAGACCATCCCCTGGTACAGTGCTATATTAACCAGACCATCCCCTGTTAGTGTTATATTAACCAGACCATCCCCTGGCACAGTGTTATATTAACCAGACCATCCCCTGGCATGGCACAGTGATATAAAGGAGCACACCACCCCTCTGTCAAGAAAGAGGGTATGACCCATAGTGGGAACTCAGAAGACTAGACATTGAGGACCATGCAACTGAAACAACCACTGTCAATGTGTACATGGCTGGAACAGTGGCGATGCTGGGAATCCTCACACAGTTTCAACTTTTACGGCATATAATAATAATAATATATGCCATTTAGCAGACGCTTTTATCCAAAGCGACTTACAGTCATGTGTGCATACATTCTACGTATGGGTGGTCCCAGGAATCGAACCCACTACCCTGGCGTTACAAGCGCCATGCTCTACCAACTGTGCTACAGAAGGCATCAAAGCGAGAGCACAGCATGAAAAGCTCTAGCTTGGTGACGGACTCCCCCGTCTTGAGTGAGTCTTCAAACTGCCCTGCAGACGAGCAGCCAAAAGACGATAGCCAGCCACCCCCACTCGGGACTGTGCCTCAAAACCAAACGTCTACCTGGCCCGACACTCCACCATGGACTTGAACAGCCTTTACACTCAGGTGCACCTCTTCAAGATAGCTGCCAACTATATGGTTTTTACGTTTTAATTACAGTTTTATATTTACATTTTTTCCCCCCTTGCTAAAAATATTTCCATTGAACATTTTCACCCCAGACGCTATATCTGGACATGGTTCTACAGGACCTCCACCAGCTAACATTAACATGACTCTATATCTGGACATGGTTCTACAGGACCTCCATTAGCTAACATTAACATGATGCTATATCTGGACATGGTTCTACAGGACCTCCACCAGCTAACATTAACATGATGCTATATCTGGACATGGTTCTAACACCAGCTTTAACATGATGCTATATCTGGACATGGTTCTACAGGACCTCCACCAGCTAACATTAACATGATGCTATATCTGGACATGGTTCTACAGGACCTCCACCAGCTAACATTAACATGATGCTATATCTGGACATGGTTCTACAGGACCTCCACCAGCTAACATTAACATGATGCTATATCTGGACATGGTTCTACAGGACCTCCACCAGCTAACATTAACATGATGCTATATCTGGACATGGTTCTACAGGACCTCCACCAGCTAACATTAACATGATGCTATATCTGGTTCTACATGGTTCTGGACATGGTTCTACAGGACAGGACTATATCTCCACCAGCTAACATTAACATGATGCTATATTTGGACATGGTTCTACAGGACCTCCACCAGCTAACATTAACATGATGCTATATTTGGACATGGTTCTACAGGACCTCCACCAGCTAACATTAACATGATGCTATATTTGGACATGGTTCTACAGGACCTCCACCAGCTAACATTAACATGATGCCTTCTAATTGCACCACTCATAATACATAGGAGAACGATCGTCTTATGGTGAGGATAGCTGTGCAGCAAGCCCAGCTTCAGACGCAATCGTTAGGCAAGGGTATTTTCAGTGTAGGAAAGGATGAAACAGCGTCTGTACCACCATTAAGTCCAGATAGTAGAATACATCTCCTCACATGGTCCCCGCAGCTGGACAACTTTGTCATGGCTTCAGGAAGGAAATGCTGTAGGAATGCTCAACCGGTGTCGCTCATTAAGCCGACAGAAACTTTCAACCGGTTTTCCCCATTAAGCAGCGAGTCGGAGTCAGAGGCCGAGCCTTCTCTGGTCTCTACTCCTCCCGTTACAGGGTCTGAGACGCCGAAGCCTCCCACCATTAGCTCTGACAAACTGAAAACCCTAGTCATTGGCGACTCCATTACCCACAGTATTAGACTTAAAACTAATCATCCAGCGATCATACACTGTTTACAAGGGGGCAGGGCTACCGACGTTAAGGCTAATCTGAAGATGGTGCTGGCTCAGGCTAAAACTGGCGAGTGTAGAGAGTATAGAGATATTGTTATCCACGTCGGCACCAACGATGTTAGGATGAAACAGTCAGAGGTCACCAAGCGCAACATAGCTTCAGCGTGTAAATCAGCTAGGAAGATGTGTCGGCATCGAGTAATTGTCTCTGGCCCCCTCCCAGTTAGGGGGAGTGATGAGCTCTACAGCAGAGTCTCACAACTCAATCGCTGGTTGAAACTATTTTCTGCCCATCCCAAAAGATAGAATTTGTAGATAATTGGCCTTCTTTCTGGGACTCACCCACAAAAAAAGACCAAGCCTGGCCTGCTGATGAGTGACGGACTCCATCCCAGCTGGAGGGGTGCTCTCATCTTATCTACCAACATAGACAGGGCTCTAACTCCCCTAGCTCCACAATGAGATAGCCAGCCTGCCAGCTTAGTGGAGTCTGCCACTAGCACAGTCAGTGTAGTCAGCTCAGCTATCACCATTGAGACCGTGTCTGTGCCTCGATCTAGGTTGGGCAAAACTAAACATGGCGGTGTTCGCCTGAGCAATCTCAAAGACCTCCACCATTTGTGTCATTATTGAAAGAGATTGTGATATCTCACATCTCAAAATAGGGCTACTTAATGTTCGTTCCCTCACGTCCAAGGCAGTTATAGTCAATTAACTAATCACTGATCATAATCTTGATGTGATTGGCCTGACTGAAACAAGGCTTAAGCCTGATGAATTTACTGCGTTAAATGAGGCCCCTCCTGGTTACACTAATGACCATATCCCCCGTGCATCCCGCAAAGGCGGAGGTGTTGCTAGCATTTACGATAGCAAAATTTTAAAAATTGAGCTTCTAGTCATGAAATCTATGCAGCCTACTCCTGGGCCGTATACAGCGCTCCTCACTGAGTTCCCTGAAATCCTATTGGATCGTGAAAAGATGGCAGATAATATAATTTTTGGTGACTTTAATATTCACAAGGAAAAGCCCACAGACCCACTCCAAAAGGATTTCGGAGCCATCCTCAACTCAGTGGGTTTTGTCCAACATGTCTCCGGACCTACTCACTGCCACAGGCATACTCTGGACCTAGTTTTGTCCCTATGAATAAATGTTGTGGATCTTAATGTTTTTCCTCATAATCCTGGAATAATAGGACCACCATTTTATTAAGTTTGAGTCAATTAAGTTCTCAACAAATATTCTGCTCAGACCCCCAACCAAGGATCATCAAAAGCCATGCTATAAATTCTCGGACAACCCAAAGATTCCTAGATGTCCTTCCAGACTCTCTCCATCAGTTAACCACCTGAGGAATTCAATTTAACCTTGCATAATACCCTAGATGCAGTCACACCCCTAAAAACATTTGTCATAAGAAACTAGCTCCCTGGTATAGAGAAAATGCCCAAGCCCTGAAGCAAGCTTCCAGAAAATTGGAAGGAAATGGCGCCACACCAAACTGGAAGTCTTCTGACTAGCTTGGAAAGACAGTACCGTGCAGTATCGAAGAGCCCTTCGTGCTGCTCGATCATCCTATTTTTCCAACATAATTGAGGAAAGTAAGAACAATCCAAAATGTAGTTTTGATACTGTCACAAAGCTAACTAAAAAGCAGCATTCCCCAAGAGAGGATGGCTTTCACTTTAGCAGTGATAAACTCATGAACTTCTTTGACGAAAAGATCATGATTATTAGAAAGCAAATTACAGACTCCTCTTTAAATCTGCGTATTTCTCCAAGGCTCAGTTGTCCTGAGTCTGCACAACTCCGCCAGGACCTAGGATCAAGGAAGACACTCAAGTTAATACTATATCTCTTGACACCTTGATGAAAATAGTCATGGCCTCTAAACCGTCAAGCTGCATACTGGCCCCTATTCCAACTAAACTACTGAAAGAGCTGCTTCCTGTGCTTGGCCCTCTTATGTTGAACAAAATAAAAACAGCTCCCTATCACCTCAGTCTGGTTTTAGACCCCATCATAGCACTAAGACTGCACTTATGAAGGTGGTAAATTACCTTTTAATGGTGTCAGACCGAGGCTCTGCATCTGTCCTCGTGCTCCTAGACCTTAGTGATGCTTTTGATACCATTGATCCCCACATTCTTTTGGAGAGATTGGAAACTCAAATTGGTCTACACGGACAGGTTCTGGCCTGGGTTAGATCTTATCTGTCCGAAAAATATCAGTTGTCTCTGTGGATGGTTTGTCCTCTGGCAAATCAACTACATTTTGGTGTTCCTCAAGGCTCCATTTTAGGACCACTGTTATTTTCATTATATATTTTACCTCTTACCTCTTGGTGATGTCATTCGGAAACATAATATTAGCTTTCACACGACACACAGCTGTACATTTTCATGAAATATGGTGAAGCCCCAAAATTTCCCTCCCTGGAAACTTGTGTTTCAGACATGACGTGGATGGCTGTGAATTTTCTACTTTTAAATTCAGACATGCTAGTTCTAGGTCCCAAGAAACAAATAGATATTCTGTTGAATCTGACAATTAATCTTGATGGTTGAACAGTCATCTCAAATAAAACTGTGAAGGACTTCGGTGTTACTCTGGACCCTGAACTCTCTTTTGACAAACATATCAAGACTGTTTCAAGGACAGCTTTTTTCCATCTAAGTAACATTGCAAAAATCTGACTTTCTGTCAAAAAATGATACACAAAAAAAAATCATCCATGCTTTTGTCACTTCTAGGTGAGACTACTGCAATGCTCTACTTTCCAGCTACCTGGATAAAACACTAAATACACATCAGTTCGTGCTAAACACGGCTGCTATATATATCTTGACTAGAACCCCACAATTTGATCATATTACAAATTCTTATTTTCAATGACGGCCTAGGAACAGTGGGTTAACTGCCTGTTCAGGGGCAGAACGACAGATTTGTACCTTGTCAGCTCGGGCATTTGAACTAGCAACCTTTTGGCTACTAGTCCAACGCTCTAACCACTAGGCTACCCTGCTGCCCCATTGCTAGCCTCTCTATAATGGCTTCCTGTTAACTTCTTGACAGGGGGCAGTATTTTCACGTCCGGATGAAATGCACTCATCCCCAGAAGATAAGATATGCATATTATTAGTAGATTTGGATAGCAAACACTCTGCAGTTTCTAAAACTGTTTGAATCATGTCTGTGAGTATAACAGAACTTATGTAGCAGGCGAAACCCAGAGGAAAAAACATTCCGATTTTTTAAATGTTTTTGAGGTCACTCTTTTCATGGGGTTTTCATTGGGAATCCAGATTTCTAAGGCACCTTCTTGCAGTTCCTACCGCTTCCAATGGATGTCACCAGTCTTTAGAAATTGGTTGAGGTTTTTCCTTTGTGTAATGAAGAAGTAGCCCTGTTCAAAACGAGGGTCACTTCAAGTGTACTGTTTGTTAGAGACGTGTGACCAGAAAGGTAGCGTCAGTTAGTTTTCTTCCTGTATTGAACACAGATCATCCCGTCTTCCTGGAATCCTGGATTCACAACACGTGTAGCTTTAATTTGGTGATTTCATGAAAGTTCGATTTTTATAAGGAATTTATTTTAATTTGGCGCTTTGCATTTCTCTCTGGCTTTTGGCCAAGTGGGACGCTACCGTCCCACAGAGGTTGAGGCTATGGCTGATTTCAAGGTTTTACTGCTAACCTACAAAAGCATTACTTGCTCCTAACCATCTTTCCGATTTGGTCCTGCCGTACATGCCTACACGTACGCTACGGTCACAAGATGCAGGCCTCCTTACTGTCCCTAGAATGTGTAATCAAACAGCTGAAGGCAGGGCTTTCTCCTATAGAGCTCAATTTTTATGGAATGGTCTGCCTATCCATGTGAGAGACGCAGACTCGGTCTCGACCTCTAAGTCTTTATTGAAGTCTCGACCTCTTCAGTAGGTCCTATGATTGAGTGTGGTCTGGCCCAGGAATGTGAAGGTGAACGGAAAGGCACTGGAGCAACGAACCGCCCTTGCCGTCTCTGCCTGACTAGTTACCCTCCCTCCACTGGGATTCTCTACCTCAAACCCTGTCACTGGGCATACTGGTGATCTTCCATGCCATCCTAGGAGGGGTCCGTCACTTGAGTGGGTTGAGTCACTGATGTGATTTCCTGTCCTGGTTGGCGCTCCCCCCTTGGGTTCGTGCCGTGGGGGAGAACTTCGTGGGCTATACTCGGCCTTGTCTCGGGATAGTAAGTTGGTGGTTGAAGATATCCCTCTAGTGGTGTGGGGGCTGTGCTTTGGCAAAGTGGGTGAGGTTATATCCTTCCTGTTTTGCCCTGTTTGGCCTTGGATGGGGCCAGAGTGTCTCCCGACCCCTCCCGTCTCAGCTTCCCAGTATTTATGCTGCAATAGTTTGTGACGGGGGGCTAGGGTCAGTCTGTTATATCTGGAATATTTCTCCTGTCTTATCCGGTGTCCTGTGTGAATTTAAGTATGCTCTCTAATTGTCTCTCTCTCAGAGGACCTTGAGCCCTAGGACCATGCATCAGGACTACCGGGCCTGATGGCTCCTTGCTGTCCCCAGTCCACATCGTCGTGCTGCTGCTCCAGTTTCAACTGTTCTGCCTGCGGCTATGGAACCCTGACCTGTTTACTGGATGTGTTACCTGTCCCAGATCTGCTGTTTTCAAATCTCTAGAGACAGTAGGTGTAAGAGATACTCTGAATGATCGGCTATGAAAAGCCAACTGATATTTACTCCCGAGGTGCTGACCTGTTGCACCCTATACAACCACTGCGATTATTATTATTTTACCCTGCTGGGCATCTATGAACAATTGAACATCTTGGCCATGTTCTGTTATAGTCTCCACCTGGCACAGCCAGAAGAGGACTGACCACCCCTCATAGCCTGTTTCTTCCTAGGTTCCGGCCTTTCTAGGGAATTTTTCCTAGCCATCGTGCTTCTACACCTGCATTGCTTGCCGTTTATGTTTTTTGTGACATCAGCTGGATGGCAGGAAGTACTCTCTGAGGTGTCTTGCGGTCGGAGGCTGAGCAGTTGCCATACCAGGCTGTGACGCAACCAGTCAGGATGCTCTCGACGGCGCAGCTGTATAACTTTGAGTATCGATACAAAATATTTTCAGTCTCCTGAGGGGGAATTGTCCTGCCTTTTTTTACAACTGTCTTGGTGTGCTTGGACCATGTTAGTTTGTTGGTGATGTGGACACCAAGGAACTTGAAGCTGTCAACCTGATCCACTGCAGCCCCGTCGATGAGAATGGGGGCGAGCTCGGCCCTTCATTTCCTGTAGTCCACAATCATTTCCTTTGTCTTGTTCACATTGAGGGAGAGGTTGTTGTCCTGACACCACACTGCCAGGTCTCTGACCTCCTCCCTATAGGCGGTCTCATCGTTGTCGGTAATCAGGCCTAACACTGTTGTGTTGTCGGAAAACTTAATGATCATATTGGAGTCGTGCTTGGCCATGCAGTCATGGGTGAACAGAGAGAACAGGAGGGGACTAAGCAAGCACCCCTGAGGGGCCCCCGTGTTGAGGATCAGCGTGGCAGATGTGTTGTTGCCTACCTTTACCACCTTAGGGAGGTTTTTAGTACCAGGGTCCTTAACTTAGTGATGAGCTTCAAGGGCACTATGGTGTTGAACACTGAGCTGTAGTCAATGAATAGCATTCTCACGTAGGTGTTCCTTTTGTCCAAGTGGGAGAGGGTAGTGTGGAGTGCAATAGAGATTGCGTCATCTGTGGCTCTGTTGGGGCGGTATGCGAATTGGAGTGGGTCTAGTGTTTCTAGGATGATGGAGTTGATGTGAGCCATGACCAGCCTTTCAAAACACTTCATGGCTACAGATGTGAGTGCTACAGGTCGGTAGTTTAGGCAGGTTACCTTGGTTTTCTAAGGCTCAGGGACTATGGTGGTCTGCTTGAAACATGTAATATTACAGACTTGGTCAGGGACAGGTTGAAAATGTCAGTGAAGACACTTACCAGTTGGTCAGCGCATGCACTGAGTACATGTCTGTGGCCTTGTGAATGTTGACCTATTTTAAAAAAAGGTCTTACTCACATTGGCTATGGAGAGCGTGATCACACAGTCGTCTGGAACAGCTGATGCTCTCATGCTTCAGTGTTGCTTGCCTTGAAGCACGAAGTCATTTTGCCTGCATCGCAGGCCACCAGAGATTCCAGGTTCGAGCCCAGGCTCTGTCGCAGCCGGCCGCAACCGGGAGGCCAATGGGGCGGCGCACATTTGGCACAGCGTCGTCCGGGTTAGGGAGGGTTTGGCCAGCAGGGATATCCTTGTCTCATTGCGCACTAGCGAGTCCTTTGGCGGGCTGAGTGTAGTGCATGCTGACCAGGTCGCCAGGTGTACGGTGTTTCCTCTGACACATTGGTGCGTCTGGCTTCTGGGTTGGATGTGCATCGTGTCAAAAAGCAGTGGGCCTTGGTTGGGTTGTTTTTCAGAGGACGCATTGGCTCTCGACCTTCGCCTCTCCCAAGTCCGTACGTGAGTTGCAGTGATGAGACAAGACTAACTACTACCAATTGGATACCACGAAATTGGGGAGAAAAAAGGGGGTGGAGAAATAAGTCATTTTGTTCGTCTGGTAGGCTTGGGTCACTGGGAACCTCGTGCCTGGGCTTCCCTTTGTAGTCCGCAAGCCTTGCCACATCCGACGAGCGTCGGAGCCGGTGTAGTAGGAGTCAGTGTAGTAGGAGTCAATCTTAGTCCTGTATTGATGCTTTGCCTGTTTGATGGTTCGTCAGAGGGCATAGCGGGATTTCTTATAAGCGTCAGGGTTAGAATCCTGCTTGTTGAAAGTGTCAACTATAGCCTTTAGCTCAGTGCAGACGTTGCCTGTAATCCATGGCTTCTGGTTGGGGTATGCATGGTCACTGTGGGGATGACGTCATCAACGCACTAATTGATGAAACAGGCGACTGATGTGGTATACTCCTCAATGTCATCAGATGAATCCCAAAAAATATTCCAGTCTGTGCAAGCAAAACAGTCACTGGTACATCCAGCTTAGTTTTTGCTTGTTAGCAGGAATCAGGAGAATAGAATTAATGGTCAGATTTGCCAAATGGAGGGTGAGCTTTGTATGCATTTCTGTGTGTGGAGTAAAGGCGGTCTAGAATTTTTTTCCCCTCATCTGACATGCTGGTAGAAGGTAAAACTGATTTAAGTTTGCCTCCATTAAAGTCCCCGGCCACTAGGAGCACCACTTCTGGATGAGCATTTTCTTGTTTGCTTATGGCTTTATACAGCTGGTTGAGTGTGGTCTTGTTGGCAGTAGTTGTTTGTGGTGGTAAATAGACGGATGAAAAGTCTCTTGGTAAATAGTGTGGTCTACAGATTATCATGAGATACTCTACCTCAGGCAAGCAAAACCTTGAAGCTTCCTTAAATATTAGATTTTGTGCACCAGCTGTTATTGACAAATAGACACAGACCGCCACCCCTTGTCTTATCGGAGGCAGCTGTTCTATCTTGCGGATGCACGAAAAACCCAGCCAACTGTATATTATACATGTTCAGCCACAACTCTGTGAAACATAAGATATCCAGTTTATTCTCCAATGATTGCACGTTGGCCAATAGTACGGAGGGTAGAGGCGGGTTCCCCACCTGCCTACGACTTCTTACAAGGCACCCGGACCTGCGTCCCCTGTATCGGGGTCTTTTCTTCATGCGAATGATGTGGATTTGGGCCTGGTCCAGTATCAGCAGTAAATCCTTTGCGCCCGACTCATTAAAGAACAAAATCTTTGTCCAGTTTGAGGTGAGTAATCGCTGTTCTGATATCCAGAAGCTCTTTTCGGCCTTGAGATGGTGGCAAAAACTTTATGAACAAACTAAACAAGGCGAAAAAATAAACATAACATAACAAGCTTATCGGAATCAATTTGCTATACTTATTTATTATTGCAGCTGCAGTGCTGGCTGTAGCGTTAGTGAAAGTAGGGAGAACATTTTATGGCTTATGAAAGTGTTGACAGTGCTGAATAACAACAAACATGAACTTACTTATAAATACAGCAGGCTCTTTTATGTATTCACTGAGCCTCTCTCTAGTCCTTGTTTGAATTGTTTTATTTATTCTCACAGTATCAACTTTGCTGTGCATTCAAGGTTTCTTTTTAGTCTATGGTTAGAGGAAACTGTGCAGACACAACGATCTGAGCGATCTGATTGGCCAGGGGTAGACCGATAAGTGCACTTGATTTGCTCTTTGGGCCTGCTGGGTAGGTGGAGATCTACCTACTGGCCTAAACAATATATGACAGCTTTCAGCTTCCCTATCAAATCTAAAAGACAACCTAAGAAAATAAACAACAATGACATGGTTTGATGAAGAATGCAAAAACCTAAGAAAGAAATTGAGAAACCTATCCAACCAAAAACACAGAGACCTAGAAAACCTGAGTCTATGCCTCACTATGGTGAAAAACTAAAATAGTACATAAATACACGAAGAAAAAAAATAACAACCGCACATCAGAAATCAGCTCAATGTAATTGAAGAATCCATAAAATCAAACCACTTCTGGGAAAATTGGAACACACTCAACAACAAAACTAAAAAACACAAAAACAAGTTTGAAAAAAAGCAGATGTAAAGAATAAACCACTTCTCCAATCTGATTGGCTCTCAAAGAACAATGAGCAAAAACAAGTTTGAAAAAAAGCAGATGTAAAGAATAAACCACTTCTCCAATCTGATTGGCTCTCAAAGAACAATGAGCAAAAACAAGTTTGAAAAAAAGCAGATGTAAAGAATAAACCACTTCTCCAATCTGATTGGCTCTCAAAGAACAATGAGCAAAAACAAGTTTGAAAAAAGCAGATGTAAAGAATAAACCACTTCTCCAATCTGATTGGCTCTCAAAGAACAATGAGCAAAAACAAGTTTGAAAAAAGCAGATGTAAAGAATAAACCACTTCTCCAATCTGATTGGCTCTCAAAGAACAATGAGCAAAAACAAGTTTGAAAAAAGCAGATGTAAAGAATAAACCACTTCTCCAATCTGATTGGCTCTCAAAGAACAATGAGCAAAAACAAGTTTGAAAAAAAGCAGATGTAAAGAATAAACCACTTCTCCAATCTGATTGGCTCTCAAAGAACAATTAGCAAAAACAAGTTTGAAAAAAAGCAGATGTAAAGAATAAACCACTTCTCCAATCTGATTGGCTCTCAAAGAACAATGAGCAAAAACAAGTTTGAAAAAAAGCAGATGTAAAGAATAAACCACTTCTCCAATCTGATTGGCTCTCAAAGAACAATTAGCAAAAACAAGTTCAATCAAATTTTAGTGGCAGCATACACATATTTAGCAGATGTTATTGTGGGTGTAGCTAAATGCTTGTGTTCCTAGCTCCAACAGTGCAGTACTATACAACAATACATACGAATAAAAAAAATTTTTTAAAAGTAAAACTTTGCAATTAAGAAATATAGAAATATTAGGAAGAAAAATGATGCGTCTGGAGCATACAGGGCATTCGGAAAGCACCTGGACTTTTTCCACATTTTGTTACAGCCTTCTACAATGGATGAAATGATTTGTTCCCCTTATCAATCGACACCCAATAATGACAAAGAAAAAAAAAAACGAGGTTTTTAGAAATGCTAGCAAAAAAAAAAAGTGTTTTTGTTTAAATTAAAAAAGTATTCAGACTCTTCACTCAGTACTTTGTTGAAGCACCTTTGGCAGCGATTACAGCCTCAAGTATATTTGAGTACGACGCTACAAGCTTGGCACAAGCCTCCCATTCTTCTCTGCAGATTCTCTCAAGCTCTGTCAGGTTGGATGGGGAGTCTCTGCAAAGCTATTTTCAGGTCTCTCCAGAGCTTCAAGTCCAGGCTCTGGCTGGGCCACTCACTAATCTACCGAAGGAAACGTACAAGGTGACTAAAAACAGACCTCCATCCTATGCTAGCTTGCTGCCGATGGCCCGACTAGCTGTCTGAATCGCCGTGACCCCAACCAACCTCACTACTCACTGGACCCTTATGATCACTCGACTAAGCATGCCTCTCCTTAATGTCAATATGCCTTGTCCATTGCTGTTCTGGTTAGTGTTTATTGGCTTATTTCACTGTAGAGCCTCTAGCCCTGCTCATTATACCTTAACCAAACATTCAGTTCCACCACCCACACATGCAATGACATCACCATGTTTCAATGATGTTTCTAGAGACAATATCTCTCTCTTCATCACTCAATACCTAGGTTTACCTCCACTGTATTCACATCCTACCATACCTTTGTCTGTACATTATACCTTGATGCTATTTTATCGCCCCCCAGAAACCTCCTTTTACTCTCTGTTCCAGACGTTCTAGACGACCAATTCTTATTGCTTTTAGCCGTACCCTTATTCTTCTCCTCCTATGTTCCTCTGGCGATGTAGAGGTGAATCCAGGCCCTGCAGTGCCTAGCTCCACTCCTATTCCCCAGGCGCTCTCTTTTGATGACTTCTGTAACCGTAATAGCCTTGGTTTCATGCATGTTAACATTAGAAGCCTCCTCCCTAAGTTAGTTCTAATCACTGCTTTAGCACACTCTGCCAACCCGGATGTTCTAGCTGTGTCTGAATCCTGGCTTAGGAAGACCACCAAAAATTCTGAAATTTTAATTCCAAATTACAACATTTTCAGACAAGATAGAACTGCCAAAGGGGGCGGTTTTGCAATCTACTGCAAAGATAGCCTGCAGAGTTCTGTCCTACTATCCAGGTCTGTACCCAAACAATTTGAACTTCTACTTTTAAAAATCCACCTCTCTAAAAACAATTCTCTCACTGTTGCCATCTACTATAGACCACCCTCTGCCCCTAGCTGTGCTCTGGACACCATATGTGAACTGATTGACCCCCCCATCTATCTTCAGAGCTCGTGCTGCTAGGCAACCTAAACTGGAGCATGCTTAACACCACACCCATCCTACAATCTAAGCTTGATGCCCTTAATCTCACACAAATTATCAATGAACCTACCAGGTACCACCCCAAAGCCGTAAACATGGGCACCCTCATAGATATCATCCTAACCAACTTGCCCTCTAAATACACCTCTGCTGTTTTCAACCAAGATCTCAGCGATAGGAAACACTGTCACTACCGATAAATCAATCAACTATAATTGAGAATTTCAAAAAGCATTTTTCTATGGCTGGCCATTCTTTCCACCTGGCTACCCCGGGCAACAGCACTGCACCCCCCACAGCAACTCGCCCAAGTCTTCCCCATTTCTCCTTCTCCCAAATCCAGTCAGCTGATGTTCTGAAAGAGCTGCAAAATCTGGACCCGTACAAATCAGCCGGGCTAGACAATCTGGACACTTTCTTTCTAAAATCATCTGCCGAAATTGTTGCAACCCCTATTACTAGCCTGTTCAAACTCTTTCGTGTCGTCTGAGATTCCCAAAAATTGTAAAGCAGCTGCGGTCATCCCCCTCTTCAAAGGGGGGGGGACACTCTTGACCAAAACTGCTACAGACCTATATCTATCCTACCCTGCGTTTCTAAGGTCTTCGAAAGACAAGTCAACAAACCGATTACCGACCATTTCGAATGTCACCATACCTTCTCGCTATGTAATCTGGTTTCAGAGCTGGTCATGGGTGCACCTCAGCCACGCTCATGGTCCTAAATGATATCTTCACCACCATCGATAAGAAACAATATTGTGCAGCCGTATTCATTGACCTGGCCAAGGCTTTCGACTCTGTCAATCACCACATCCTCATCGGCAGACTCGACAGACTTGGTTTCTCAAATGATTGCCTCGCCTGGTTCACCAACTATTTCTCTGATAGAGTTCAGTGTGTCAAATCCGAGGGCCTGTTGTCTGGGCCTCTGGCAGTCTCTATGGGGGTGCCACAGGGTTCAATTCTTGGACCGACTCTCTTTTCTGTATACATCAATGATGTTGCTCTTGCTGCTGGTGAGTCTCTGATCCACCTCTACGCAGACGACAACATTCTGTATAGTTCTGGCCCTTCTTTGGGCACTGTTAACAAACCTTCAGACGAGCTACAATGCCATATAACTCTCCTTCCGTGGCCTCCAATTGCTCTTAAATACAAGTAAAACTAAATGCATGCTCTTCAACCGATCGCTGCCTGCACCTGCCTGCCTGTCCAGCATCACTACTCTGGACGGTTCTGTCCTAGAATATGTGGACAACTACAAATACCTAGGTGTCTGGTTAGACTGTAAACTCTCCTTCCAGACTCACATCAAACATCTCCAATCCAAAGTTAAATCTAGAATTGGCTTCCTATTTCGCAACACAGCCTCTTTCACTCATGCTGCCAAACATACCCTTGTAAAACTGACCATCCTACCAATCCTCAACGACGTCATTTACAAAATAGCCTCCAATACCCTATTCAATAAATTGGGTGCAGTCTATCACAGTGCATTCCGTTTTGTCACCAAAGCCCCATATACTACCCACCATTGCGACCTGTACGCTCTCGTTGGCTGGCCCTGGCTTCATACTCGTCGCCAAACCCACTGGCTCCAGGTCATCTACAAGACCCTGCTAGATAAAGTCTCACCTCGCTGGTCACCATAGCATCACCCACCTGTAGCACGCGCTCCAGCAGGTATATCTCTCTGGTCAACCCCAAAACCAATTCTTACTTTGGCCACCTCGTCTTCCAGTTCTCTGCTGCCAATGACTGGAACAAACTACAAAAAAATCTCTGAAACTGGAAACACTTATCCCCCTCACTAGCTTTAAGCACCAACTGTCAGAGCAGCTCACAGATTACTGCACCTGTACATAGCCCACCTATAATTTAGCCCAAACAACTACCTCTCCCCCTAGTGCATTTATTTATTTATTTTGCTCCTTTGCACCCCCATTATTTTTATTTCTACTTTGCGCATTCTTCCACTGCAAGTCTATTCCAGTATTTTACTTGCTATATTGTATTTACTTCGCCACCATGGCCTTTTTTGCCTTTACCTCCCTTATCTCACCTCATTTGCTCACAATGTATATAGACTCATTTTTCTAGTGTATTATTGACTGTATGTTTGTTTTACTCCATGTGTAACTCTGTGTCGTTGTATCTGTCAAACTGCTTTGCTTTATCTTGGCCAGGTCGCAGTTGTAAATGAGAACTTGTTCTCAACTGGCCTACCTGGTTAAATAAAGGTGAAATAAAATAAATAAAAATAAATACAATTTTGGTAACGTAGTGTATATAAATAAATACATCATTGGATGTATAGACATTATGGACAGTATGTGGATAGAATATGTACTATATCTGTTGAATATGTAGGATAGTACACACACACACACACACACACACACACACACACACACACACACACACACACACACACACACACACACACACACACAGTTGAATAGGATGGCCTTGACTAGAATACAGTATATTTATATGTGTAAAACAGTATGTAAACTTTATTAAAGTGACCTTTGTTCCATGTCTATGTACATAGGGCAGCAGCCTCTCAGGTGCAGGGTAGAGTAACCGGTTGGTCGCTAGCTAACATTGACTAAAGTTCAGAACAGGTTACTGGGTTGCTAGTGGTGACTATTTAACAGTCTGATGGCCTTTCAGCATCTCAGAACCCGCTTTGACATATCTGTACCGTCCTCACCTTCTGGATGGAAGTGGGGTGAACAGGCCGTGGCTTGGCTGACTGTCCTTGATGATCTTTTTGGCCTTCCTGTGACACTGGATACTGTCCTGGAGGGTGGGCAGTGTCCCCCGGTGATGCGTTGGGCAGATCGCACCACCCTCTGGAGAATCCTGCGGTTGTGGACGGTGCAGTTGCTGTACGAGACGGTGATACAGCCCAACAGGATGCTCTCAATGGTACATCTGTAAAAGTTTGTGAGGGTCTTAGGTGCCAAGGCAAATTTCTTCAGCCTCCTGAGGTTGACGAGGCACTCTTGTGCCTTCTTCACAACTCTGTCTGTGTGGGTGGACGATTTCAGATCATCAGTGATGTGTACACCGAGAAACTTTAAGCTTTTCACCTTCTCCACTGTGGTCCCATCGATAGGGAGCGTGCTCCCTCTGCTGTCTCCTGTATTACACAATCGACTCCGCCAGGACCCTCACCTCCTCCCTGTAAGCTGTCTTGCCATTGTTGAATATAAGGCCTACCACTGCTGTCGTCTGCAAACATGATGATTGATCATATACATGATTAATTACAAAATCTTAGATAGCTATTTAAGACTACCAGAACCCACAGGATACTCAAATTACATTGAATGAACTACAGGACAAAATTCAAAACCTCCAACCCAAAAAAGGCCTGTGGTGTTGATGGTATAAAATACATAGACCACAATTCCAATTGGCAATACTTCAGCTCTGGCATCCTCCCCAATATTGGGAAACCAAGGACTGATAATTTGACCTCAATAACTACCGTGGGATAATCCTCTGTATTATCATTAAGAACAGACTAGTACATTTCCTCAGTGAAAACAATTTCCTGAGCATACAGTATGTCAAATTGGCTTTTTACCAAATTACCATGCGACAGACCACGTATTCAACCTGCACACCCTAATTAAAAAACAAACAACCAAAAACAAAAGGCAAAGTCTTCTCATGCTTTGTTGATTTCAAAAAAGCTTTGACTCAATTTGGCACGAGGGTCTGCTATACAAATTGATTGAGATCTGTGTTGGGGGAAAAACATATGTAAATTCAATGTACATAAACAATAAGTGTGCAGCTAAATAAGCAAAACACACAACATTACTTTCCACAGGGCTGTGGGGTGAGACAGGGATGCAGCTTAAGACCCCACCCTATTCTAAATATATATATATATATATCATGAATTGGCGAGGGATCTAGAACAGTCTGCAGCACCCGGCCTCACCCTACTAGAATCTGAAGTAAAATGTCTCCTGTTTGCTGCTGATCTGGTGCTTCTGTCATCCAACCAAGGAGGGCCTACAGCAGCACCTAGATCTTCTGCACAGATTCTGCCAGACTTGGGCCCTGACAGCAAATGTCAGTCAGTAAGACACAAATAATGGTGTTCAAAAAAAGGTCCAGTTCCCTGGCCCATTTATACAAATTCCATCTGGACACTGTTGCCCTAGAGCACACAAAAAACTCTACCTACTTCGGCCTTGAACGATCCGAGACAAAGCAAGAAGGGCTTTCCACGTCACCAAAAGGGAGATAAAATTCGACATCCCATCAAAATCCAGAAAAGAGAAGCTAAATTCTACAACCACCTAAAAGGAAACGATTCCCATAATGTCCATAACAAAACCATCACTTACAGAGAGATTAACCTGGAGAAGAGTCCCCTAAGCAAGCGGGTCCTGGGGCTCTGTTCACAGACCCCACAGAGCACCAGCACAGCAACACAATTAAATCCAACCAAATCATGAGAAAATATAAAGATAATTACTTAGAATTAAAAATAATTAACCAAACAAACTGAGCAAACTGGAAAGCTATTTGGCCCTAAACAGAGAGTACACAGTGGCAGAATACCTGACCACTGTGACTGACCCAAACTTAAAGAAAGCTTTGACAATGTACAGTCTCAATGAGCATAACCTTACTATTTAGAAAGGCCGCCGTAAGCAGACCTGGCTCTCAAGAGAAGACTGGCAATGTGCATACTGCCCACAAAATGAGGTGGAAATTGAGCTGCACTTCCTAACCTCCTGCCCAATGTATGACCATATTAGAGACACATAGAGTGGGGCAAAAAAGTATTTAGTCAGCCACCAATTGTGCAAGTTCTCCCACTTAAAAAGATGAGGCCTGTCATTTTCATCATAGGCACACATTGTAGGATTTTTAATGAATTTATTTGCAAATTATGGTGGAAAATAAGTATTTGGTCACCTACAAACAAGCAAGAATTACAGGCCTCATCTTTTTAAGTGGGAGAACTTGCACAATTGGTGGCTGACTAAATACTTTTTTGCCCCACTATATTTCAAGCACAGACTCAATAACATCAGCTATTGCGGTTAGAATAGACATGTGAATGAGTTTCCCCATTGAAAACCATCATGAATGATTAGGATGACAGTTAGGATGTGATGCAGGTTTGTCTGGGATGGGGAGTGTTTTTTTGGCTTCATCAGTGATGATAGATCTTGTACAGAACTCATCATTTACTATACTATTTACTAAATGTTAAATGTAAATGTAATGGAGGCCAGTGTAATATTAGACTGTATAACTTACTAGATAAGGTTGAGGACGACTTCAATACTTACTAGGTAAGGAATTCAGTACTTACTAGGTAAGGTTGATGAGGAATTCAGTACTTACTGGGTAAGGAATTCAGTACTTACTAGGTAAGGTTGATGAGGAATTCAGTACTTACTGGGTAAGGAATTCAGTACTTACTAGGTAAGGTTGATGAGGAATTCAGTACTTACTGGGTAAGGAATTCAGTACTTACTAGGTAAGGTTGATGAGGAATTCAGTACTTACTGGGTAAGGAATTCAGTACTTACTAGGTAAGGTTGATGAGGAATTCAGTACTTACCAGGTAAGGTTGAGGAGGAATTCAGTACTTACCAGGTAAGGTTGAGGAGGGTCCCAGTGGACCCAGTCATAGATGACTTGTTTCTCGGCCTGGATGGCGTACTTGGCCCAAGGTGAAATGCGGTACAGACGCTCCCCTTTCTTAGTGTGGACCACAACCTGCAGGGACACCAGACAGGTGACAGGTGACACAGAGGTTACAGCAGTCGCAACAAAGACACATGGGGTCTGTTTCCCAATTGGTACCCTATTCCATTTATAGTGCACTACCTTTGACCAGGGTCCATAGGCACTACATAGGGAATAGGGTGCCATTTGGGAGTCAGCACCAGTATTATAGGTATAAAGTGTAAAGATTAAATTTCCAAAGAAAATGGGTAGAGACAGTGAAGTGAGGACAAAGAGGACAGGCTTTCAAAACATATGGGCAATGTAAGGCCATTACCTGGGAGACAAGACAGATGACTGGGGTTAAAGAGGAAGTCACAACAAAAGTCACAATGAGAGGGTAATCAAAATAAAAAAAGGCCAAAGGTCATAAGGGCATATAAAAACATAGGAAGAAAGGTAGGTCATTCAGAATATAGAAACGCTGTGCAGACCACCTGGGAAATAAGACTGATGACTGGGGTTAGAATTAGGTCAGACCGGTCAACAACTAATCGTGTCTCCACCAGACGGCTCTTTCTCTTTGCAACCATCTGGTTTCACGGCGTCTCAGAAAGGGACTTGAAAGGAGCCTATGGCAGGAGCAGGGGGGACTACCTCTGGAACTTCATTGGCTGATCTCTCAGTACATCAGCATCTAGTACACGTGTCCAACTCGTTCCACGGAGGGCAGAGTGTCTGCGGGGTTTTTTATTTTTTTGCTCCTCCTTTGTACTTGATTTATGAATTAAGGTCACTGATTAGTAAAGAACTGCTGGTCTCGGTCTTAATTGAAAGGGGGGGGGGACAAAAATCAACAGACACTAGGCCCTGCTTGGAATGAGTATGACAACCCCTGATCTAGCATACCCCCCCTGATTACCTTGTGGATTTCTAAGTGCGAACAGTGCATGTGATTTAGGCTAAATCAGGAAGTGAGATGGGGAAAGAATGCATTGTAGATCTGGTTAACATAAACTTTATATGTCCAAACTCAGAATCAATTGGGCTTCCAAAAAATAATATGGTCGCTGTAATAGGACTGTAATTGGTCATGTCAAGCACAAGCATTTTGCTACACTCGCATTAACATCTGCTAACCACGTGTATGTGACCAATAACATCTGCTAGCCACGTGTATGTGACCAGTAACATCTGCTAGCCACGTGTATGTGACCAGTAACATCTGCTAGCCACGTGTATGTGACCAATAACATCTGCTAACCATGTGTATGTGACCAATAACATCTGCTAACCATGTGTATGTGACCAATAACATCTGCTAACCATGTGTATGTGACCAATAACATCTGCTAACCATGTGTATGTGACCAATAACATCTGCTAGCCACGTGTATGTGACCAGTAACATCTGCTAGCCACGTGTATGTGACCAGTAACATCTGCTAGCCACGTGTATGTGACCAATAACATCTGCTAACCATGTGTATGTGACCAATAACATCTGCTAACCATGTGTATGTGACCAATAACATCTGCTAACCATGTGTATGTGACCAATAACATCTGCTAACCATGTGTATGTGACCAATAACATCTGCTAACCATGTGTATGTGACCAATAAAATGTGACTTGTATTTTGATTGCCGATTTTGATTTCTTTTTATCGAATACAGCTGAAGCTGTCTTTCTCCCACCTCAACATTTAACCCACGGCACTTTTAAGTCCCACTTTGTTGCACAGTGTTTCTAGGCTGTATATTTAGTAGCAAAATAAGCCTGGGGACAAGGTCAGTCAAGTCAAAGACACATGGTAGGGCAAGGTCATACAATACAGAGACCGAGGTCAGGCCCAATCAACGACACAGAGACAGAGGTTAGGCCCAATCAACGACACAGAGACCGAGGTCAGGCCCATTCAACGACACAGAGACCGAGGTCAGGCCCAATCAACGACACAGAGACCGAGGTCAGACCCAATCAATGACACAGAGACCGAGGTCAGGCCCAATCAACGACACAGAGACCGAAGTCAGGCCCATTCAACGACACAGAGACCGAGGTCAGGCCCATTCAACGACACAGAGACCGAGGTCAGGCCCATTCAACGACACAGAGACCGAGGTCAGGCCCAATCAACGACACAGAGACCGAGGTCAGGCCCATTCAACGACACAGAGACCGAGGTCAGGCCCATTCAACGACACAGAGACCGAGTCAGGCCCATTCAACGACACAGAGACCGAGTCAGGCCCATTCAACGACACAGAGACCGAGTCAGGCCCATTCAACGACACAGAGACCGAAGTCAGGCCCAATCAATGACACAGAGACCGAAGTCAGGCCCATTCAACGACACAGAGTCCGAAGTCAGGCCCATTCAACGACACAGAGACCGAGTCAGGCCCATTCAACGACACAGAGACCGAAGTCAGCCCCAATCAACGACACAGAGGCCGAGG
The DNA here is from genome assembly GCF_023373465.1 of Oncorhynchus keta. NCBI lineage: Eukaryota > Metazoa > Chordata > Actinopteri > Salmoniformes > Salmonidae > Oncorhynchus > Oncorhynchus keta. The sequence continues at coordinate 49,916,729 of NC_068438.1, forward strand.
TCAGGCCCATTCAACAACACAGAGACCGAGTCAGGCCCATTCAATGAGACCGAGTCAGGCCCATTCAACGACACAGAGACTGAAGTCAGGCCCAATCAACGAGACCGAGTCAGGCCCATTCAACGACACAGAGACCGAAGTCAGGCCCATTCAACGACACAGAGGCCGAAGTCAGGCCCAATCAACGACACAGAGACCGAGTCAGGCCCATTCAACGAGACCGAGTCAGGCCCAATCAACGAGACCGAGTCAGGCCCAATCAACGACACAGAGACCGAGGTCAGGCCCAATCAATGACACAGAGACCGAGGTCAGGCCCAATCAACGACACAGAGACCGAGTCAGGCCCATTCAACGACACAGAGACCGAGTCAGGCCCATTCAACGACACAGAGACCGAGTCAGGCCCATTCAACGACACAGAGACCGAGGTCAGGCCCAATCAACGACAGAGACCGAGGTCAGGCCCAATCAACGACACAGAGACCGAAGTCAGGCCCAATCAACGACACAGAGACCGAGGTCAGGCCCAATCAACGACACAGAGACCGAGGTCAGGCCCATTCAACGACACAGAGACCGAGTCAGGCCCATTCAACGACACAGAGACCGAGTCAGGCCCATTCAACGACACAGAGACCGAGGTCAGGCCCAATCAACGACAGAGACCGAGGTCAGGCCCAATCAACGACACAGAGACCGAAGTCAGGCCCAATCAACGACACAGAGACCGAGGTCAGGCCCAATCAACGACACAGAGACCGAGGTCAGGCCCATTCAACGACACAGAGACCGAGTCAGGCCCATTCAACGACACAGAGACCGAGTCAGGCCCATTCAACGACACAGAGACCGAGTCAGGCCCATTCAACGACACAGAGACCGAGTCAGGCCCATTCAACGACACAGAGACCGAGTCAGGCCCAATCAACGACACAGAGACCGAGTCAGGCCCAATCAACGACACAGAGACCGAGTCAGGCCCATTCAACGACACAGAGACCGAGTCAGGCCCATTCAACGACACAGAGACCGAGTCAGGCCCAATCAACGACACAGAGACCGAGTCAGGCCCAATCAACGACACAGAGACCGAGTCAGGCCCATTCAACGACACAGAGACCGAGTCAGGCCCATTCAACGACACAGAGACCGAGGTCAGGCCCATTCAACGACACAGAGACCGAGGTCAGGCCCATTCAACGACACAGAGACCGAGGTCAGGCCCAATCAACGACACAGAGACCGAGGTCAGGCCCATTCAACGACACAGAGACCGAGGTCAGGCCCATTCAACGACACAGAGAAAAGGTCCCAAATGGACAGCCTATTCCTTACATTGCGCACTACTTCCAACAAGAGGCAGGGCTATGGACAGTGCACTGTACAGAGAACAGAGTGTCAATTGGGATAAAAACCAGACCTTCCTCAGTAGAAGATGAAGGGATGACTGGAAGAAGGAACGAAAGGATGAGTGATACCAGTCCGAGGACAAGTTATCATAAATCAACAATAGCTGCCAGGCCTCCTGTGCTCCAGACTCTACGTGTGCATAATTTACAGCACATGCATAAATGTGCCACTGAGTGTGTCATGTGTGACACGAGTGTTTGCGTATTTCTCAGGAAATAGCTGACTCTCTGTTTCATCCATCTGCCAAAGGAAAAAAGGTGCCGGCTGTTTCAATGAGCACTTTTCATTGTCAGTCCATCAAGGAAAGCCATTCCACTTCAATCAAAGCTGCTCCCTCTTCCTCCATCATCCCTCCATGCCTTTCTTCTCTCGTTCTCCCCCCCGATTTAATAGCGTATACTCTATGGAGTGCCTGGGAGACAAAATCAAGAAGTGTTGATAAATCCATGAATCAAAAGGGAAAGGAACGTAATTTAATTCTAGACAATGTTATTGAAAGGTCATTTAATTCTAGATGATGTTATTGGAAGGTCATTTAATTCTAGATGATGTTGTTGGAAGGTCATTTAATTCTAGATGATGTTATTGGAAGGTCATTTAATTCTAGATTATGTTATTGAAAGGTCATTTAATTCTAGATGATGTTGTTGGAAGGTCATTTAATTCTAGATGATGTTATTGAAAGGTCATTTAATTCTAGACAATGTTATTGAAAGGTCATTTAATTCTAGACAATGTTATTGAAAGGTCATTTAATTCTAGATGATGTTATTGGAAGGTCATTTAATTCTAGATGATGTTGTTGGAAGGTCATTTAATTCTAGATGATGTTATTGGAAGGTCATTTAATTCTAGATTATGTTATTGAAAGGTCATTTAATTCTAGATGATGTTGTTGGAAGGTCATTTAATTCTAGATTATGTTATTGAAAGGTCATTTAATTCTAGATTATGTTATTGGAAGGTCATTTAATTCTAGATTATGTTATTGGAAGGTCATTTAATTCTAGATTATGTTATTGGAAGGTCATTTCATTCTAGATTATGTTATTGAAAGGTCATTTCATTCTAGATGATGTTATTGGAAGGTTATTTAATTCTAGATTATGTCATTGGAAGGTCATTTCATTCTAGATTATGTCATTGGAAGGTTATTTAATTCTAGATTATGTCGTTGGAAGGTTATTTAATTCTAGATGATGTTATTGGAAGGTCATTTAATTCTAGATTATGTTATTGGAAGGTCATTTAATTCTAGATGATGTCATTGGAAGGTTATTTAATTCTAGATGATGTTATTGGAAGGTCATTTAATTCTAGATGATGTTGTTGGAAGGTTATTTAATTATAGATGATGTTATTGGAAGGTCATTTAATTCTAGATTATGTCATTGGAAGGTTATTTAATTCTAGATTATGTCATTGGAAGGTCATTTCATTCTAGATTATGTCATTGGAAGGTCATTTCATTCTAGATGATGTCGTTGGAAGGTTATTTAATTATAGATGATGTTATTGGAAGGTCATTTAATTCTAGATTATGTCATTGGAAGGTTATTTAATTCTAGATTATGTCATTGGAAGGTCATTTCATTCTAGATTATGTCATTGGAAGGTCATTTCATTCTAGATTATGTCATTGGAAGGTTATTTAATTCTAGATTATGTCGTTGGAAGGTTATTTAATTCTAGATGATGTTATTGGAAGGTCATTTAATTCTAGATTATGTTATTGGAAGGTCATTTAATTCTAGATGATGTTATTGGAAGGTTATTTAATTCTAGATTATGTCATTGGAAGGTTATTTAATTCTAGATTATGTCGTTGGAAGGTCATTTAATTCTAGATTATGTCGTTGGAAGGTTATTTAATTCTAGATTATGTCGTTGGAGGGTTATTTAATTATAGATTATGTCGTTGGAAGGTCATTTCATTCTAGATTATGTTATTGGAAGGTTATTTAATTCTAGATTATGTCGTTGGAAGGTTATTTAATTCTAGATTATGTCGTTGGAGGGTTATTTAATTCTAGATTATGTTATTGGAAGGTCATTTCATTCTAGATTATGTTATTGGAAGGTCATTTAATTCTAGATTATGTCGTTGGAAGGTTATTTAATTCTAGATTATGTCGTTGGAAGGTCATTTAATTCTAGATTATGTCGTTGGAAGGTTATTTAATTCTAGATTATGTCGTTGGAGGGTTATTTAATTATAGATTATGTCGTTGGAAGGTCATTTAATTCTAGATTATGTTATTGAAAGGTCATTTAATTCTAGATTATGTTATTGAAAGGTCATTTAATTCTAGATGATGTTATTGGAAGGTCATTTAATTCTAGATTATGTCGTTGGAAGGTCATTTAATTCTAGATTATGTCGTTGGAAGGTTATTTAAATGTTATTGGCAGATATGATAAATGGTTCGATCGTGTCTCTTAATGATTAAGGTTAACTGACAGGCCTGTGTTTCACATCCCTTAATCTAGGTGAGGGAGAACTGTGTGTGTGTGAGTGTGTGTGTGAGTGAGTGTGTGAATGTGTGTGTGTGTGTGTGTGTGTGTGTGTGTGTGTGTGTGTGTGTGTGTGTGTGTGTGTGGGAGGACTGAACCGAGTGCCATTTCTTTCTCCCTGCGGTGCTAATGCTGTCGGCTAGGATCAGTCACAATTTCCCATCCAGAGAGAAATGGGGGGGGATCCCAACTGGCACCCTACATAGTGTACTACATTTGACTAGAGCCTTATGTCCCTAAATAGGCAAAAGGGTGCAATTTGGGATGCAGAGGGAGTCAGAAAGAGAGAGAGAGGGAGAGAGAGAGCAATCTGTGAAAATCAGAAATCTATGAGATCAAAAGGGTCGTAACGCTGCTGCCACTGCCTATCATCCATTATTGGTTCTATTAACCAGTCAGTCAGTCTCCTTTCTGACCCGCCAGGGACAGAGAAAAATAGTCAAAGAGTGTTTGTGTGAGAAAGGAGAGAAGAGAGAGAGAGAGAGAGAGAAAAGCAGGAGAATTAGAACATAATTAGCCTAACTCTGACCACCTCTGTGGAGAGGGAATGACGGCCCCCACTGCCACCTGCCTGTAACCGCTGTGTGTGTGGTGTGTTTGTGTGTGTCTGCCACCTGCCTGTAACCCCTGTGTGTGTGTGGTGTGTGTCTGCCACCTGCCTGTAAACCTCCTCGCCCCCACCACCTCCCTAGCTCCCTCCACCTCCTAGCTCCCTCCTAGACCCCTCCACCTCCTCCTCCTAGCCCCCTCCACCTCCCCTTCCTAGCTCCCCCCACCTCCCGAGCTCCCTCCTAGCCCCCTCCACCTCCCCTTCCTAGCTCCCTCCTAGCCCCCCCCACCTCCCCTTCCTAGCTCCCTCCCAGCCCCCTCCCAGCACCCTCTCCCCAGGCAGCCTTCCCCACTGGGATATTCTCATTCCATGTGGCCCACCTGGGGACAACTAGGCCCATTCTGGACCCCCCAGCAACACAATTCACACTTCATAAAGATTCTAGACAGACAGATAGCTGGAGAAACGGATTGGTAGGAGGGCCAGAGTCATGCTGCGTCCCAAACGGCTCCTTATTCCCTACATAGTGCCTCGTCCCCTATGGGCCTTGTTCAAAAGTTGTGCACTATATAGGGAGGCATTTGGAACACAGGCCTGAAGGGCTAGTACTACAGACTAAATGACTAGAATTAGAGGTTTATTAGAGGGGAGAGGAGAGCAGGGTGGGAATCAAAACAACCTGATACCCAAGTTGCTCTGGTAGTGGTACTGTGTGTTGGATACTGGCAATGCTATCAACAAGCCTTTCAGCATGCTGGCAGAGAAGGGCAGTCAACATGTACTGCACGGACACAAATTACTCACAATTGGTTGAAAGAAATTGATAAGAAGATTGTGGGAGCTGTACTGTTAGATTTCAGTCCAGCCTTCAATATTATTTTTCAACCTCTGCCTCTTTCACGGAAGCTTCTCTAATGTCAAACATGTAGGGTGTGGTGTACCGCAGAGAAGCTCTCTCGGCCCTCTACTCTTTTTTTTAGTTTTACCAATGACCTGCCACTGGCTTTAAACAAAGTCTGTGTGTCCACGTATGCTGATCAATGATCAATCAACAACCACAGTTAAACGAAGTCACTGAAACCCTTAGAGTTGCATTCAGTTTTGGAATGAGTTCCCAGTAAAAAAAAATAATAATAATTTTAATCCTGACAAATCTCTCAAATTAAGAGCATTGCATTTGGTACAAATCATTCGCTAAACTCTAGACCTCAGCTCAATCTGGTAATGAATGGTGTGGCTGTTGAACAAGTTAGGGAGACTAAATGATTTGGCATTACCTTAGATTGTAAACTGTCATGACCAAAACATACAGATTCAATGGTTGTAAAGATGGGGAGAGGTCTGTCCATAATAAAGAGAAACTCTGCTTTTTTGACACCACACTCCTAAAAGCAGAAAGACCTACTTAAGATGCAACTGGCCCAGAACAGAGCGGCACGTCTAATCAGAGGGCAAATATAAATACTATGCATGCCAGTCTCTCTTGGCCAATAGTTGATCCCAGCTGCATCACCTCTTTTTACAAGAACCATCAAAGTGTTGAAAAATCTCAATATAGTCAACTTACACAGACACTTACCCCACCAGAAATGGTCTTTTCACAGTCCCAAAATCCAGAACAAATTCAAGAACATGTAAAGTATTATATTAGAGCCATTCTTGCATGGAACTCGTATTGCTCAAACGAACAGCGAACCTGGTTGAAAAGCAACACCTCTCTTACTTGACCGAGAGCAGCAGGTAGCCTAGTGGTTAGAGCGTTGGGCCAGTAACCGAAGGGTTGCTAGATCGAATCCCGCGAGCTGACAAGGTAATAAAATCTGTCGTTCTGCCCCCTGAACAAGGCAGTTAACCCACTGTTGCTAGGCGACCATTGAAAATAAGAATCTGTTCTTACCTGATTTCCCTAGGTAAATAAAGGTTAAATAAAATATATAAATAGATCGTGTGCATGTATAAAATCTAGTGCTGTTGTCTATTAATGTTCTGTAATATGTCATCGTTCATGTGGAACCCAGAAAGAGCATGTGTAGAGAAGTGACAGAGGAATAAAATACCAAAACATCAACATATTAGAGGGGGAAGCAGGGAGGCGGCAGGCAGGGTTGGGGTGAGAGGTGACAGAGGGAATAAACACCAACTGGAAGCATATTAGAGAGGGAGGCAGGAGGCAGGGTTGGGGTGAGAGGTGACAGAGGGAATAAAACACCAACTGGAAGCATATTAGAGGGGGAAGCAGGGAGGCGGCAGGCAGGGTTGGGGTGAGAGGTGACAGAGGGAATAAAACACCAACTGGAAGCATATTAGAGGGGGAAGCAGGGAGGCGGCAGGCAGGGTTGGGATGAGAGGTGACAGGGGGAATAAACACCAACTGGAAGCATATTAGAGGGGGAAGCAGGGAGGCGGCAGGCAGGGTTGGGGTGAGAGGTGACAGAGGGAATAAAACACCAACTGGAAGCATATTAGAGGGGGAAGCAGGGAGGCGGCAGGCAGGGTTGGGGTGAGAGGTGACAGAGGGAATAAAACACCAACTGGAAGCATATTAGAGGGGGAGGCAGGGAGGCGGCAGGCAGGGTTGGGGTGAGAGGTGACAGAGGGAATAAAACACCAACTGGAAGCATATTAGAGGGGGAAGCAGGGAGGCGGCAGGCAGGGTTGGGGTGAGAGGTGACAGAGGGAATAAAACACCAACTGGAAGCATATTAGAGGGGGAAGCAGGGAGGCGGCAGGCAGGGTTGGGGTGAGAGGTGACAGAGGGAATAAAACACCAACTGGAAGCATATTAGAGGGGGAAGCAGGGAGGCGGCAGGCAGGGTTGGGGTGAGAGGTGACAGAGGGAATAAAACACCAACTGGAAGCATATTAGAGAGGGAGGCAGGGAGGCGGCAGGCAGGGTTGGGGTGAGAGGTGACAGAGGGAATAAAACACCAACTGGAAGCATATTAGAGAGGGAGGCAGGGAGGCGGCAGGCAGGGTTGGGATGAGAGGTGACAGGGGGAATAAACACCAACTGGAAGCATATTAGAGAGGGAGGCAGGGAGGCGGCAGGCAGGGTTGAGGTGAGAGGTGACAGAGGGAATAAAACACCAACTGGAAGCATATTAGAGAGGGAAGCAGGGAGGCGGCAGGCGGGGTTGGGGTGAGAGGTGACAGAGGAAATAAAACACCAACTGGAAGCATATTAGAGAGGGAGGCAGGGAGGCGGCAGGCAGGGTTGGGGTGAGAGGTGACAGAGGGAATAAACACCAACTGGAAGCATATTAGAGAGGGAGGCAGGGAGGCGGCAGGCAGGGTTGGGGTGAGAGGTGACAGAGGGAATAAAACACCAACTGGAAGCATATTAGAGAGGGAGGCAGGGAGGCGGCAGGCAGGGTTGGGGTGAGAGGTGACAGAGGGAACAAACACCAACTGCTACATGTCTAACATAATGTAAGTTAAGCTGCTATTGTACTACAATATTATATAGTATAATATAAGTTAAGATGCTCTGGTACTGCTCTGGTACTGCTCTGGTACTAAAGTACACTGCTCAAAAAAATAAAGGGAACACAAACAACAATGTAATTCCACACTTGAAATCAAACTGTCCACTTAGGAAGCAACACTGGGTTGCTTCCTAAGCAACACAATACATTTTACATGCTGTTTTGATGAAAGCAGGTTCACACTGAGCACGTGACAGAGTCTGGAGACGCCGTGGAGAATGTTCTGCTGCCTGCAACATCCTCCAGCATGACCGGTTTGGCGGTGGGTCAGTCATGGTGGGGGCTGGCATTTCTTTGGGGGGCCGCACAGCCCTCTATGTGCTCGCCAGAGGTAGCCTGACTGCCATTAGGTAATTTTGAGTGTGACTTCAAATCCAGACCTCCATGGGTTGATACATTTGATTTCCATCGATCATTTTTTGTGTGATTTTGTTGTCAGCACATTCAACTATGTAAAGAAAAAAGTATTTAATAAGAATATTTCATTCATTCAGATCTAGGATGTGTTATTTTTAGTGTTCCCTTTATTTTTTGGAGCAGTGTATAATATAGTATCATGTGTACATATATAGTATCATGCAAGTTAAGCTGCTCTTGAACTGCAGTATTATATAGTATCATGTAAGTTAAACTGCTCTGGTACTACAGTAGAATGTAAGTCAAGATATTCTGGTAATACAGTATAATATAGTATCATGTAAATAAACCTGCCCTGGTACTACAGTATTATATAGTATCATGTAAATGAAGCTGCCCTGGTACTACAGTATTATATAGTATCATGTAAATAAATCTGCCCTGGTACTACAGTATCATGTAAATGAAGCTGCCCTGGTACTACAGTATCATGTAAATAAATCTGCCCTGGTACTACAGTATCATGTAAATGAAGCTGCCCTGGTACTACAGTATCATGTAAATAAATCTGCCCTGGTACTACAGTATTATATAGTATCATGTAAATGAAGCTGCCCTGGCACTACAGTATTATATAGTATAATGTAAATGAAGCTGCACTGGTACTACAGTATTATATAGTATCATGTAAATGAAGCTGCCCTGGTACTACAGTATCATGTAAATGAAGCTGCCCTGGATAATACAGTATTATATAGTATCATGTAAATAAACCTGCCCTGGTACTACAGTATTATATAGTATCATGTAAATGAAGCTGCCCTGGTACTACAGTATTATATAGTATCATGTAAATGAAGCTGCCCTGGTACTACAGTATTATATAGTATCATATAAATAAATCTGCCCTGGTACTACAGTATTATATAGTATCATGTAAATGAAGCTGCCCTGGATAATACAGTATTATATAGTATCATGTAAATGAAGCTGCCCTGGCACTACAGTATTATATAGTATCATGTAAATGAAGCTGCCCTGGTACTACAGTATCATGTAAATGAAGCTGCCCTGGATAATACAGTATTATATAGTATCATGTAAATGAAGCTGCCCTGGTACTACAGTATTATATAGTATCATGTAAATAAACCTGCCCTGGTACTACAGTATTATATAGTATCATGTAAATGAAGCTGCCCTGGTACTACAGTATTATATAGTATCATGTAAATGAAGCTGCCCTGGTACTACAGTATTATATAGTATCATGTAAATGAAGCTGCCCTGGTACTACAGTATTATATAGTATCATGTAAATGAAGCTGCCCTGGATAATACAGTATTATATAGTATCATGTAAATGAAGCTGCCCTGGTACTACAGTATTATATAGTATCATGTAAATGAAGCTGCCCTGGTACTACAGTATTATATAGTATCATGTAAATGAAGCTGCCCTGGATACTACAGTATTATATAGTATCATGTACGTAGAATGTATGCACACATGACTGTAAGTCGCTTTGGATAAAAGCGTCAGCTAAATGGCATATATTATTATCATGTAAATGAAGCTGCCCTGGATAATACAGTATTATATAGTATCATGTAAATGAAGCTGCCCTGGATAATACAGTATTATATAGTATCATGTAAATGAAGCTGCCCTGGATAATACAGTATTATATAGTATCATGTAAATGAAGCTGCCCTGGCACTACAGTATTATATAGTATCATGTAAATGAAGCTGCCCTGGTACTACAGTATCATGTAAATGAAGCTGCCCTGGATAATACAGTATTATATAGTATCATGTAAATGAAGCTGCACTGGTACTTCAACGGTGAAGTTTGAAGAGCAGTAGTTGACACTGTGTGGCGTACGGCCGGTCCACTGGGCTGTGTTGGAAAACCTTAGCAGGAAGACTCTACAAGGACAGACTGTGACAGCAATTAAGCAGAGAGAGACACTGATGTAGCTTTTAGGAGAAAAAAAAAAGACATGAAGAGCTTTACATGAAACATACGATTGGAGTTGGGCCCTTGGTGTACACGCACAGAGGCAGAGACAGGAGCAGGGCCCTTGGCGCACACACACACACACACACACACACACACACACACACACACACACACACACACACACACACACACACACACACACACACACACACACACACACACACACACACACACACACACACACACACACACACACACACACACACACACACACACACACACACACGACCCTTGGTTCCAGGAAGGAGTAGCTGTGGAACTAATTTAGATGAGGAAACTCAGAGCCAGGCAGAACCAAGAGCCAAGCAGCTTCGAGGGATGAAGGAGGAGGCTTGAGGTAGGGAGGGAGACTGAGAGGGAGAGAGGGAGTAGGCTTGAGGTAAGGAGGGAGGGAGACAGACAGAGAGGGAGAGAGGGAGTAGGCTTGAGGTAGTGAGGGAGGGAGACGGAGAGAGGGAGTAGGCTTGAGGTAAGGAGGGAGACAGAGAGGGAGAGAGGGAGGATGCTTGAAGTAGGGAGGGAGACAGAGAGGGAGTAGGCTTGAGGTAGTGAGGGAGGGAGACAGACAGAGAGGGAGAGGGGAGAAGGCTTGAGGTAAGGAGGGAGACAGAGAGGGAGAGAGGGAGGATGCTTGAAGTAGGGAGGGAGGGAGAGAGACAGAGGGAGAGAGGGAGGATGGCTTGAAGTAGGGAGGGAGGGACAGAGACAGAGGGAGAGAGGCTTGAGTAGGAGGAAGAGAGGGAGGGAGACAGAGTAGGGAGAGAGGGGGAGAGAGGGAGTAGGCTTGAAGTAGGGAGGGAGACAGAGAGGGAGAGAGGGAGTAGGCTTGAGGTAGTGAGGGAGGGAGACAGACAGAGAGGGAGAGAGGGAGTAGGCTTGAGGTAGTGAGGGAGGGAGACAGACAGAGAGGGAGAGAGGGAGTAGGCTTGAGGTAGTGAGGGAGGGAGGGAGACAGAGAGGGAGAGAGGGAGTAGGCTTGAGGTAGTGAGGGAGGGAGGGAGACAGAGAGGGAGAGAGGGAGTAGGCTTGAGGTAGTGAGGGAGGGAGACAGACAGAGGGGAGAGAGGGAGTAGGCTTGAGGTAGTGAGGGAGGGAGACAGACAGAGAGGGAGAGAGGGAGTAGGCTTGAGGTAGTGAGGGAGGGAGACAGAGAGGGAGAGAGGGAGTAGGCTTGAGGTAGTGAGGGAGGGAGACAGACAGAGAGGAACAGAGGGAGTAGGCTTGAGGTAGTGAGGGAGGGAGACAGACAGAGAGGAACAGAGGGAGTAGGCTTGAGGTAGTGAGGGAGGGAGACAGACAGAGAGGGAGTAGGCTTGAGGTAGTGAGGGAGGGAGACAGACAGAGAGGAACAGAGGGATGTAGAAACAGTCGTGATTCTCTCATCAGATATATTGTATCTCCACATTCCACTGTAAACTGTCCTTCTGTATTCTACCAGAGTTGAATTCCTTCAACCTGCTGTGTCAGGAGTCTAGCAGACAGAATTTAAAAATATATATATTTAAAAAAAGGGGCAATAGGCAGTTGCTACATCCACTTCTGGACCTGTATGTATGATACGCACCCATTGGTTCATGCAGAATATAACTGATACGTGCCTTACATACCCAATCAGAACCCAAACTATAGTATTGTCGGCTACCTTGATAATACACAGCAGTCAATGTTTTACTCCCAGGTGTGGGAAAAAAAACACTGTATAGCCTCAAAGCACGCTTAAAACTATACATTTGGTATCGTGGATTGTCAGTCCTTGCATCCATATCTCTGTCTATGAATTTGAGGGTGGTTCAATTTCTCTCCCCTCTGCTTTTTACTGAAACAGTACGCTATGTTATCCATTTCAACTGCGGTTTGCCCATTTAACCAGCTAATGAGAGCACATTCTCTGTTACAAATCAGACCCGACCAAGAGGAGGTAGCAGCTACAGACCCGACCAAGAGGAGGTAGCGGCTTCAGAAACAGACCAAGAGGAAGTAGCGGCTTCAGAAACAGACCAAGAGGAAGTAGCAGCTTCAGAAACCGACCAAGAGGAAGTAGCTGCTTCAGAAACCGACCAAGAGGAAGTAGCGGCTTCAGAAACAGACCGAGAGGAAGTAGCTGTACAGAAACAGACCAAGAGGAAGTAGCTGTACAGAAACAGACCAAGAGGAAGTAGTGGCTTCAGAAACTCTAATCTTGTGACCAACTGGGAATGTGATGAAAGAAATAAAAGCCGAAATAATTATCTCTAGTATTATTCTGACCGTTCACATTCTTAAAATAAAGTGGTGATCCTAACTGACCTAAAACAGGGATATTTTACTTGGATTAAATGTCAGGAATTGTATAAAACTGAGTTTAAATGCATTTGGCTACCTGGATAGTATATAGCAGTACAGTAGGCCTACCTTAATATATAGCAGTACAGTAGGCCTACCTTAATATATAGCAGTACAGTAAGCCTACCTTAATATATAGCAGTACAGTAGGCCTACCTTAATATATAGCAGTACAGTAGGCCTACCTTAATATATAGCAGTACAGTAGGCCTACCTTAATATATAGCAGTACAGTAGGCCTACCTTAATATATAGCAGTACAGTAGGCCTACCTTAATATATAGCAGTACAGTAGGCCTACCTTAATATATAGCAGTACAGTAGGCCTACCTTAGTATATAGCAGTACAGTAGGCCTACCTTAATATATAGCAGTACAGTAGGCCTACCTTAGTATATAGCAGTACAGTAGGCCTACCTTAGTATATAGCAGTACAGTAGGCCTACCTTAGTATATAGCAGTACAGTAGGCCCAGCTGGATATAAAGCAGTACAGTAGGCCTACCTTAGTATATAGCAGTACAGTAGGCCTACCTTAGTATATAGCAGTACAGTAGGCCCAGCTGGATATAAAGCAGTACAGTAGGCCTACCTTAGTATATAGCAGTACAGTAGGCCTACCTTAATATATAGCAGTACAGTAGGCCTACCTTAATATATAGCAGTACAGTAGGCCCAACTGGATATAAAGCAGTACAGTAGGCCTGCCTTAACATATAGCAGTACAGTAGGCCTACCTGGATAATAATATAGCAGTACAGTAGGCCTACCTGGATAGTATATATAGCAGTACAGTAGGCCTACCTGCTGGATATATAGCAGTACAGTAGGCCTACCTTAATATATAGCAGTACAGTAGGCCTACCTTAATATATAGCAGTACAGTAGGCCCAACTGGATATAAAGCAGTACAGTAGGCCTGCCTTAGTATATAGCAGTACAGTAGGCCCAGCTGGATATAAAGCAGTACAGTAGGCCCAGCTGGATATAAAGCAGTACAGTAGGCCTACCTTAGTATATAGCAGTACAGTAGGCCTACCTTAATATATAGCAGTACAGTAGGCCCAGCTGGATATAAAGCAGTACAGTAGGCCTACCTTAGTATATAGCAGTACAGTAGGCCCAGCTGGATATATAGCAGTACAGTAGGCCTACCTTAATATATAGCAGTACAGTAGGCCTACCTTAATATATAGCAGTACAGTAGGCCTACCTTAATATATAGCAGTACAGTAGGCCCAGCTGGATATAAAGCAGTACTGTAAAGCCTACCTTGAGTTTGGTGTTGTGTTCGATGGCTGGTGACTTGTCATACTTGGGGGGCAGACACAGTTCCCATTTTCCAAACTCTTTCTTCTCATACGGGTGAGAGAAGTTGTCCCAACCATCTATGAAACAAAAGAAAGATAATGATTTATTTAATGCTTCTATTACACGTACTGTATATACATTTATATAGTATTTGATTTCTGTACTATAAAAATATAAGCTATATTTGCCTAAATGTGAAGTAGGCTGGATGTCGGCCTAGCAGGGAGATGCCAGACATTGGTATTGTGTTTTTCTGCCCAATATCTGGGCATGTATTTGCAAAATGGATAATAAATCGTCACTAAAAGTATTTAGAATATTTACTAAGTACAACACCACCAGCAGGCTCCTGAGAAACAGCCACAACCTGTCCTGTATCACCGCCCTGCATCACCGCCCTGCATCGCCACCCTGCATCACCGCCCTGCATCACCACACTGCATCACCACACTGCATCACCACACTGCATCACCACACTGCATCACCACACTGCATCACCACACTGCATCACCACACTGTATTACCTCCCTGCATCACCGCCCTGCATCACCACACTGCATCACCACACTGCATCACCACACTGCATCACCACACTGCATCACCGCACCGCATCACCGCCCCCATCACCGCCCTGCATCACCCCATCATCGCCCCATCACCGCCCTGCATCACCGCATCACCGCCCTGCATCACCGCCCTGCATCACCGCCCTGCATCACCGCATCACCGCCCTGCATCACCGCCTTGCATCACCGCACCACCGCCCTGCACCACCGCCCTGCACCACCGCCCCGCACCACCGCCCCGCACCACACCATCACCGCCCTGCATCACCGCCCTGCATCACCGCACCACCACACCGTATCACCGCCCTGCATCACCACACTGCATCACTGCCTTGCATCACCGCATCACCACACTGCATCACCACCCTGCATCACCACCCTGCATCACCACATTGCATCACCGCCCTGCATCACCGCCCTGCATCACCGCCCTGCATCACCGCCTGCATCACTGCCCTGCATCACCACACTGTATCACCGCCCTGCATCGCCGCCTGCATCACCCCAAACGATCACCTGACCAGACAACCTGTCCTGTACCACTGCCCGATCAAATCACCTGAGAAACAGACAACCTGTCACCACTGCCCGATCAAATCACCTGAGAAACAGACTGTCCTACTGCCCGATCAAATCACCTGCAGACAGCCTGTCCTGTACCACTGCCCGATCAAATCACCTGCCAGACAACCTGTCCTGTACCACTGCCCGATCAAATCACCTGAGAAACAGTCAACCTGTCCTGTACCACTGCCCGATCAAATCACCTGAGAAACAGTCAACCTGTCCTGTACCACTGCCCGATCAAATCACCTGCAGACACAACCTGTCCTACTGCCCGATCAAATCACCTGAGAAACAGACAACCTGTCCTGTACCACTGCCCGATCAAATCACCTGAGAAACAGACAACCTGTCCTGTACCACTGCCCGATCAAATCACCTGAGAAACAGACAACCTGTCCTGTACCACTGCCCGATCAAATCACCTGAGAAACAGACAACCTGTCCTGTACCACTGCCCGATCAAATCACCTGAGAAACAGACAACCTGTCCTGTACCACTGCCCGATCAAATCACCTGAGAAACAGACAACCTGTCCTGTACCACTGCCCGATCAAATCACCTGAGAAACAGACAACCTGTCCTGTACCACTGCCCGATCAAATCACCTGAGAAACAGACAACCTGTCCTGTACCACTGCCCGATCAAATCACCTGAGAAACAGTCAACCTGTCCTGTACCACTGCCCGATCAAATCACCTGAGAAACAGACAACCTGTCCTGTACCACTGCCCGATCAAATCACCTGAGAAACAGACAACCTGTCCTGTACCACTGCCCGATCAAATCACCTGAGAAACAGACAACCTGTCCTGTACCACTGCCCGATCAAATCACCTGAGAAACAGACACAACCTGTCCTACTGCCCGATCAAATCACCTGAGAAACAGACAACCTGTCCTGTCCTACTGCCCGAACAAATCACCTGAGAAACAGACACAACCTCAACTCCACCCACTGCTGTCAGACTTTACAACAACTCCACCCACTGCTGTCAGACTTTACAACTCCACCCACTGCTGTCAGACTTTACAACTCCACCCACTGCTGTCAGACTTTACTACAACTCCACCCACTGCTGTCAGACTTTACTACAACTCCACCCACTGCTGTCAGACTTTACTACAACTCCACCCACTGCTGTCAGACTTTACAACAACTCCACCCACTGCTGTCAGACTTTACAACAACTCCACCCACTGCTGTCAGACTTTACAACAACTCCACCCACTGCTGTCAGACTTTACAACAACTCCACCCACTGCTGTCAGACTTTACAACAACTCCACCCACTGCTGTCAGACTTTACAACAACTCCACCCACTGCTGTCAGACTTTACAACAACTCCACCCACTGCTGTCAGACTTTACAACAACTCCACCCACTGCTGTCAGACTTTACAACAACTCCACCCACTGCTGTCAGACTTTACAACAACTCCACCCACTGCTGTCAGACTTTCCACCCACTGCTGTCAGACTTTACAACAACTCCACCCACTGCTTCAACATTTTTTTTTACTCCATTCCCACTTCTTCAGTTTTAATCTTTTGTGCAAGAATCAACAACTCCAACTGCTGTCAAACTAAAACAGGAAGAACTCCACCCATAAGCTGTCAGACTTTACAACAACTCCACCCACTGCTCACATGGTAACGTTACTTTGGAACGAGCTTTACAACAACTCCACCCACTGCTCACCTCAGACATTTACAGAAAGACAGACACACCGTTGAGAATTAGGATGGTAAAAAAATAAAAATAAAAAAATAAAATGTTTTTTAAACAGATCAAGGCTGTTTATCAAAACTCAGATGATTTTAATAGTAAACAATGTAATGTTCAAAGAAAAATAAATAAATATCCAGTACCAGTCAAAATTTTGGACACATCGACTCATTCAAGGGTGCTTGTAAATGTTTTCCTGTTTTCTACATTGTAGAATAATAGTAAAGATATCAAAAACTATGAAACAACACATAAGGAATCATGTAGTAACATAAAAAGTGTGTTAAATAAATTAGATTCTTCAAAGTAGCCACTCTTTGCTTTGATGACAACTTTGCATAGTCTTGGCATTCTCTCAACCAGCTTCACCTGGAATGCTTTTCCAACAGGCTTGGAGTTCCCACATATGTGGACCACTTGCTGGCTGCTTTTCCTTCACAAATCATCCCAAACCATCTCAATTAGGTTGAGGTCGGATGATTGTGGAGGCCAGGTCATCTGATGTAGCACTCCATCACTCTCCTTCTCAGTCAAATAGCCTTTACACAGCCTGGAGGTGTGTTGGGTCATTGTCTTGTTGAAAAACAAATGATAGTGGGACTAAGTGGAAACGTGATGGGATGGCGTATCGCTGCAGAATGCTGTGGTAACCATGATGGTTAAGTGTGCCTTGAATTCAAAATAAAATCACTGACAGTGTCACCAGCAAAGCATCCACACATCACCCCCTCCATGCTTCACAGTAAGGAACTACCCATGCAGAGATCATCTGTTCACCTACTCCGCGTCTCACAAAGACAAGGCAGTTGAAACCAAAAATCTTGACTCATCACAGAGAAGACCAGATTTCCACTGGTCTAATTGCTCGTGTTTCTTGGCCCGAGATAGTCTCTTCTTATTGAGGTCCTTTAGTAGTGGTTCCCTTGCAGCAATTTGACCACGAAGGCCTGATTCACGCAGTCTCCTCTGAACAATTGATGTTGATATGTGTCTGTTACTTGAACTCTGTGAAACATTTATTTTGGGCTTCAATTTCTGGAAGTGTATATAATTTTGTTTTTATGATCTAAAAACAGGAACTGGATCCTGTGCCTCCAGGTAAAGAGTCCAATTCACTGCTGATTTACAGGCTGAGACACTTGTCAAGCGAGAGTAGGATCATTTGTTTGTAAGTGGAGTCCAGTAGAGATTGATGTTTTGAAATCCACAGCAGGATCAAAAACAAAGCATTGTACATCATTTATCATGTGGCAACTGCCTGACAATTTTGAATGGGGATCGAACTAAGGAATGAAACATATTTAACTCACTTGACAAAAAAAATATAAAATAAAGAACTTTGAATAGATAATTGATCATTATCAAAAACCGCTGGTTTATTCACAATCACTGAGGGGAAAACAAAAATCGAAATAGGCTTTCTAAACATTCGATACTAGTGTGCTGCGATTTACAGATAGACCCATATGGCAGAGGAATCTATGACCTTGAGTCATCTTTCCACCTGACAAGGTGAAATATTTAGATAAAAACAAAAAGCTTCCAGCAGGGGTTGGCAGGGGTCGGCACTCTCTGTCCGGCAGGGGTCGGCACTCTCTGTCCGGCAGGGGTCGGCACTCTCTGTCCGGCAGGGGTCGGCACTCTCTGTCCGGCAGGGGTCGGCACTCTCTGTCCGGCAGGGGTCGGCACTCTCTGACCGGCAGGGGTCGGCACTCTCTGACCGGCAGGGGGGTCGGCACTCTCTGGGCAGGGGTCGGCACTCTGACCGGCAGGGGTCGGTCCGGCAGGGGTCGGCACTCTCTGTCCGGCAGGGGGCACTCTCTGTCCGGCAGGGGTCGGCACTCTCTGACCGGCAGGGGTCGGCACTCTCTGACCGGCAGGGGTCGGCACTCTCTGACCGGCAGGGGTCGGCACTCTCTGACCGGCAGGGGTCGGCACTCTCTGACCGGCAGGGGTCGGCACTCTCTGACCGGCAGGGGTCGGCACTCTCTGACCGGCAGGGGTCGGCACTCTCTGTCCGGCAGGGGTCGGCACTCTCTGTCCGGCAGGGGTCGGCACTCTCTGTCCGGCAGGGGTCGGCACTCTCTGTCCGGCAGGGGTCGGCACTCTCTGTCCGGCAGGGGTCGGCACTCTCTGTCCGGCAGGGGTCGGCACTCTCTGTCCGGCAGGGGTCGGTCTCTGTCCGGCAGGGGCCGGCACTCTCTGTCCGGCAGGGGTCGGCACTCTCTGTCCGGCAGGGGTCGGCACTCTCTGTCCGGCAGGGGTCGGCACTCTCTGTCCGGCAGGGGTCGGCACTCTCTGTCCGGCAGGGGTCGGCACTCTCTGTCCGGCAGGGGTCGGCACTCTCTGTCCGGCAGGGGTCGGCACTCTCTGTCCGGCAGGGGTCGGCACTCTCTGTCCGGCAGGGGTCGGCACTCTCTGTCCGGCAGGGGTCGGCACTCTCTGTCCGGCAGGGGTCGGCACTCTCTGTCCGGCAGGGGTCGGCACTCTCTGTCCGGCAGGGGGGCAGGGGTCGGCACTCTCTGTCCGGCAGGGGTCTCTGTCCGGCAGGGGTCGGCACTCTCTGTCCGGCAGGGGTCGGCCGGCAGGGGTCGGCACTCTCTGTCCGGCAGGGGTCGGCACTCTCTGTCCGGCAGGGGTCGGCACTCTCTGTCCGGCAGGGGGCACTCTCTGTCCGGCAGGGGTCTCTCTCTGTCCGGCAGGGGTCGGCACTCTCTGTCCGGCAGGGGTCGGCACTCTCTGTCCGGCAGGGGTCGGCACTCTCTGTCCGGCAGGGGTCGGCACTCTCTGTCCGGCAGGGGTCGGCACTAGCTCTGTCCGGCAGGGGTCGGCAGATTTTTGAGAATATAGAAGAAAAAACACTTTTTTTTTACATTTGAAAAAGGGGTCGGCAATCAGTATAAAAACAATATGCACTTTTTCCGGCAGGGGTTTCCATCAAATTGCACTTTTTGCTGACCGGCAGGGGTAGTGCACTCTCTGTCCGGCAAAAGGCTGGCACTCTGTCCGGCAGGGGTGGCAAAAGGGGTCGGCACTCTCTGACCGGCAGGGGTTGTCGTGCACTCTGTTGACCGGCAGGGGTGTAGGCACGTGTTGACCGGCAAAAGGGGTGGTAGTGCACTCTCTGACCGGCAGGGGTCGGCACTCTGACTGTCGGCACTGTCTGACCGGCAGGGGTCGGCACTCTAAACCGGCAGGGGTCGGCACTCTCTGACCGGCAGGGGTCGGCACTCCTGACCGGCAGGGGTCGGCACTCTCTGACCGGCAGGGGTCGGCACTCTCTGACCGGCAGGGGTCGGCACTCTCTGTCCGGCAGGGGTGGCACTCTCTGTCCGGCAGGGGTCGGGTGACTCTCTGTCCGGCAGGGGTAAAAGGCTGTGTGCTCTCTGGGCAGGGGTAGTGCACGTCTCTGTCCGGCAGGGGTCGGCACTCTCTGTCCGGCAGGGATGTAGGCACTCTTGTCCGGCAGGGCGTCGGCACTCTCTGTCCGGCAGGGGTAAAAGGCACTCTCTGTCCGGCAGGGGTCGGGCACTCTCTGTCCGGGCAGGGGTCGGCACTCTCTGTCCGGCAGGGGTCAGACGGTAGTGTGATGTTCAAAGCTGCAAACTACATCACTAGCTAGGTTTCTAACCAATTGGCGACAGATTTTTATGAGAATATAGAAGAAAAAAACACTTTTTTTACATTTAAAAAATAATAATAATCAGTATAAAAACAATATGCACATTTTTCCCATGATGAGTTTCCATCAAATTGACTTTTTGCTGATAAAAGGCTGTGTGCGTGGTGATGTAGTGCACGTGTTGCCGATAAAAGGCTGTGATGTAGTGCACGTGTTGCCGATAAAAGGCTGTGTGCGTGGTGATGTAGTGCACGTGTTGCCGATAAAAGGCTGTGATGTAGTGCACGTGTTGCCGATAAAAGGCTGTGATGTAGTGCACGTGTTGCCGATAAAAGGCTGTGATGTAGTGCACGTGTTGCCGATAAAAGGCTGTGATGTAGTGCACGTGTTGCCGATAAAAGGCTGTGTGCGTGGTGATGTAGTGCACGTGTTGCCGATAAAAGGCTGTGTGCGTGGTGATGTAGTGCACGTGTTGCCGATAAAAGGCTGTGATGTAGTGCACGTGTTGCCGATAAAAGGCTGTGATGGTGATGTAGTGCACGTGTTGCCGATAAAAGGCTGTGTGCGTGGTGATGTAGTGCACGTGTTGCTGATAAAAGGCTGTGTGCGTGGTGATGTAGTGCACGTGTTGCCGATAAAAGGCTGTGTGCGTGGTGATGTTGCCGATAAAAGGCTGTGCAGTGCGTGTTGCCTAAAAGGCTGTGTGCGTGGTGATGTAGTGCACGTGTTGCCGATAAAAGGCTGTGTGCGTGGTGATGTAGTGCACGTGTTGCCGATAAAAGGCTGTGTGCGTGGTGATGTAGTGCACGTGTTGCCGATAAAAGGCTGTGTGCGTGGTGATGTAGTGCACGTGTTGCCGATAAAAGGCTGTGTGCGTGGTGATGTAGTGCACGTGTTGCCGATAAAAAAAGGCTGTGTGCGTGGTGATGTAGTGCACGTGTTGCCGATAAAAGGCTGTGTGCGTGGTGATGTAGTGCACGTGTTGCCGATAAAAGGCTGTGTGCGTGGTGATGTAGTGCACGTGTTGCCGATAAAAGGCTGTGTGCGTGGTGATGTAGTGCACGTGTTGCCGATAAAAGGCTGTGTGCGTGGTGATGTAGTGCACGTGTTGCCGATAAAAGGCTGTGTGCGTGGTGATGTAGTGCACGTGTTGCCGATAAAAGGCTGTGTGCGTGGTGATGTAGTGCACGTGTTGCCGATAAAAGGCTGTGTGCGTGGTGATGTAGTGCACGTGTTGCCGATAAAAGGCTGTGTGCGTGGTGATGTAGTGCACGTGTTGCCGATAAAAGGCTGTGTGCGTGGTGATGTAGTGCACGTGTTGCCGATAAAAGGCTGTGTGCGTGGTGATGTAGTGCACGTGTTGCCGATAAAAGGCTGTGTGCGTGGTGATGTAGTGCACGTGTTGCCGATAAAAGGCTGTGTGCGTGGTGATGTAGTGCACGTGTTGCCGATAAAAGGCTGTGTGCGTGGTGATGTAGTGCACGTGTTGCCGATAAAAGGCTGTGTGCGTGGTGATGTAGTGCACGTGTTGCCGATAAAAGGCTGTGTGCGTGGTGATGTAGTGCACGTGTTGCCGATAAAAGGCTGTGTGCGTGGTGATGTAGTGCACGTGTTGCCGATAAAAGGCTGTGTGCGTGGTGATGTAGTGCACGTGTTGCCGATAAAAGGCTGTGTGCGTGGTGATGTAGTGCACGTGTTGCCGATAAAAGGCTGTGTGCGTGGTGATGTAGTGCACGTGTTGCCGATAAAAGGCTGTGTGCGTGGTGATGTAGTGCACGTGTTGCCGATAAAAGGCTGTGTGCGTGGTGATGTAGTGCACGTGTTGCCGATAAAAGGCTGTGTGCGTGGTGATGTAGTGCACGTGTTGCCGATAAAAGGCTGTGTGCGTGGTGATGTAGTGCACGTGTTGCCGATAAAAGGCTGTGTGCGTGGTGATGTAGTGCACGTGTTGCCGATAAAAGGCTGTGTGCGTGGTGATGTAGTGCACGTGTTGCTGATAAAAGGCTGTGTGCGTGGTGATATATTATGTAGTGCACGTGTTGCTGATAAAAGGCTGTGTGCGTGGTGATGTAGTGCACGTGTTGCTGATAAAAGGCTGTGTGCGTGGTGATGTAGTGCAAGTGTTGCTGATAAAAGGCTGTGTGCGTGGTGATGTAGTGCACGTGTTGCTGATAAAAGGCTGTGTGCGTGGTGATGTAGTGCACGTGTTGCTGATAAAAGGCTGTGTGCGTGGTGATGTAGTGCACGTGTTGCCGATAAAAGGCTGTGTGCGTGGTGATGTAGTGCACGTGTTGCCGATAAAAGGCTGTGCGCGTGGTGATGGCTGTGTGCGTGGTGATGTAGTGCACGTGTTGCCGATAAAAGGCTGTGTGCGTGGTGATGTAGTGCACGTGTTGCCGATAAAAGGCTGTGTGCGTGGTGATGTAGTGCACGTGTTGCCGATAAAAGGCTGTGTGCGTGGTGATGTAGTGCACGTGTTGCCGATAAAAGGCTGTGTGCGTGGTGATGTAGTGCACGTGTTGCCGATAAAAGGCTGTGTGCGTGGTGATGTAGTGCACGTGTTGCCGATAAAAGGCTGTGTGCGTGGTGATGTAGTGCACGTGTTGCCGATAAAAGGCTGTGTGCGTGGTGATGTAGTGCACGTGTTGCTGATAAAAGGCTGTGTGCGTGGTGATGTAGTGCACGTGTTGCTGATAAAAGGCTGTGTGCGTGGTGATGTAGTGCACGTGTTGCTGATAAAAGGCAGTGTGCGTGATGATGTAGTGCACGTGTTGCTGATAAAAGTTACACGGATTTCTATTTTCAGATCTATTGATGGGTTTTGTCTGAAATGAATTGCGTTATATAGTGAATCTGCCCACTACGGTCTTGGCACGGACGTTTTAAACCACAGAGACATAATGAATATAACAGCAGCAAAGCTTTAAACCACAGAGACATAATGAATATAACCACAGCAAAGCTTTACACCACAGAGACATAATGAATATAACCGCAGCAAAGCTTTAAACCACAGAGACATAATGAATATAACCGCAGCAAAGCTTTAAACCAGAGAGACATAATGAATATAACCACAGCAAAGCTTTACACCACAGAGACATAATGAATATAACCGCAGCAAAGCTTTAAACCACAGAGACATAATGAATATAACCACAGCAAAGCTTTAAACCACAGAGACATAATGAATATAACCACAGCAAAGCTTTACACCACAGAGACATAATGAATATAACCACAGCAAAGCTTTACACCACAGAGACATAATGAATATAACCGCAGCAAAGCTTTAAACCAGAGAGACATAATGAATATAACCGCAGCAAAGCTTTAAACCACAGAGACATAATGAATATAACCGCAGCAAAGCTTTAAACCAGAGAGACATAATGAATATAACCGCAGCAAAGCTTTAAACCAGAGAGACATAATGAATATAACCGCAGCAAAGCTTTAAACCAGAGAGACATAATGAATATAACCGCAGCAAAGCTTTAAACCACAGAGACATAATGAATATAACCGCAGCAAAGCTTTAAACCACAGAGACATAATGAATATAGCCGCAGCAAAGCTTTACACCACAGAGACATAATGAATATAACCGCAGCAAAGCTTTAAATCACAGAGACATAATGAATATAACCGCAGCAAAGCTTTAAACCAGAGACATACTGAATATAACCACAGCAAAGCTTTAAACCACAGATATATTCATTATGTAACGACAGGAAAGCTTTAAACCACAGAGACATAATGAATATAACCGCAGCAAAGCTTTAAATCACAGATATATTCATTATGTAACGACAGGAAAGCTTTAAACCACAGAGACATAATGAATATAACCGCAGCAAAGCTTTAAACCACAGATATATTCATTATGTAACGACAGGAAAGCTTTAAATCACAGATATATTCATTATGTAACGACAGGAAAGCTTTAAATCACAGATATATTCATTATGTAACAACAGGAAAGCTTTAAATCACAGATATATTCATTATGTAACAACAGGAAAGCTTTAAATCACAGATATATTCATTATGTAACGACAGGAAAGCTTTAAATCACAGATATATTCATTATGTAACAACAGGAAAGCTTTAAATCACAGATATATTCATTATGTAACAACAGGAAAGCTTTAAATCACAGATATATTCATTATGTAACAACAGGAAAGCTTTAAATCACAGATATATTCATTATGTAACAACAGGAAAGCTTTAAATCACAGATATATTCATTATGTAACGACAGGAAAGCTTTAAATCACAGATATATTCATTATGTAACGACAGGAAAGCTTTAAATCACAGATATATTCATTATGTAACAAGAGGAAAGCTTTAAATCACAGATATATTCATTATGTAACAACAGGAAAGCTTTAAATCACAGATATATTCATTATGTAACAACAGGAAAGCTTTAAATCACAGATATATTCATTATGTAACGACAGGAAAGCTTTAAATCACAGATATATTCATTATGTAACAACAGGAAAGCTTTAAATCACAGATATATTCATTATGTAACGACAGGAAAGCTTTAAATCACAGATATATTCATTATGTAACAGCAGGAAAGCTTTAAATCACAGATATATTCATTATGTAACAACAGGAAAGCTTTAAATCACAGATATATTCATTATGTAACAACAGGAAAGCTTTAAATCACAGATATATTCATTATGTAACAACAGGAAAGCTTTAAATCACAGATATATTCATTATGTAACAACAGGAAAGCTTTAAATCACAGATATATTCATTATGTAACGACAGGAAAGCTTTAAATCACAGATATATTCATTATGTAACAACAGGAAAGCTTTAAATCACAGATATATTCATTATGTAACGACAGGAAAGCTTTAAATCACAGATATATTCATTATGTAACAACAGGAAAGCTTTAAATCACAGATATATTCATTATGTAACAACAGGAAAGCTTTAAATCACAGATATATTCATTATGTAACGACAGGAAAGCTTTAAATCACAGATATATTCATTATGTAACGACAGGAAAGCTTTAAATCACAGATATATTCATTATGTAACAACAGGAAAGCTTTAAATCACAGATATATTCATTATGTAACGACAGGAAAGCTTTAAATCACAGATATATTCATTATGTAACAACAGGAAAGCTTTAAATCACAGATATATTCATTATGTAACGACAGGAAAGCTTTAAACCACAGATATATTCATTATGTAACGACAGGAAAGCTTTAAATCACAGATATATTCATTATGTAACGACAGGAAAGCTTTAAATCACAGATATATTCATTATGTAACAACAGGAAAGCTTCCATCGTGTCACCAGAATAAGACCCTCGAAAATGTATTGGAAAGGAGCATCGAGATGACCACAGTGGTATTGGATCAGACTACTTGTACATTTGACTCATTTGACTCATTTGACTCATTTGACTCATTTGACTCATTTGACTCGAGCCTCGTAGATTTGGCATCATGTGTCCCATCACTAAAAACAAGTAAGCGTTAAATATTTCTTTAGCTAAATTTTAAAATGTTAATTCTTCTTATCTTAAAACATGTTCACTTCACAGTAGTAACTTTTAATTAACAAAAATGCATGAACGCAAAGAGCGAAATGTAAAAACGCTGAAAAGTTTGTCACCAAAAACCAAATGAGTCGACATGCCTTCCGGCCGACTCTCCCAAGATTTTATTATATTTTTACGGATGATCAACAATCAAAGTAGCCGATCGGAAAACACATTGCTGCAGATAGACATCTTTCCAGAAACACTTTTTTAATTCATAAATTGTTTTGTTATAATAACACCCATCTTTATAATCACAGAGTAGCTCCTCCATGAAAACAGAGCACTAACTTGTAGCAACACTCCATCTTTATAATCACAGAGTAGCTCCTCCATGAAAACAGAGCACTAACTTGTAGCAACACTCCATCTTTATAATCACAGAGTAGCTCCTCCATGAAAACAGAGCATCTATCTTTATAATCACAGAGTAGCTCCATGAAAACAGAGCATCTATCTTTATAATCATAGAGTAGCTCCATGAAAACAGAGCATCTATCTTTATAATCACAGAGTAGCTCCTCCATGAAAACAGAGCATCTATCTTTATAATCACAGAGTAGCTCCATGAAAACAGAGCATCTATCTTTATAATCATAGAGTAGCTCCATGAAAACAGAGCATCTATCTTTATAATCACAGAGTAGCTCCTCCATGAAAACAGAGCATCTATCTTTATAATCACAGAGTAGCTCCATGAAAACAGAGCATCTATCTTTATAATCATAGAGTAGCTCCATGAAAACAGAGCATCTATCTTTATAATCACAGAGTAGCTCCTCCATGAAAACAGAGCATCTATCTTTATAATCATAGAGTAGCTCCATGAAAACAGAGCATCTATCTTTATAATCACAGAGTAGCTCCTCCATGAAAACAGAGCATCTATCTTTATAATCACAGAGTAGCTCCTCCATGAAAACAGAGCACTAACTTGTAGCAACACTCCATCTTTATAATCACAGAGTAGCTCCTCCATGAAAACAGAGCACTAACTTGTAGCAACACTCCATCTTTATAATCACAGAGTAGCTCCTCCATGAAAACAGAGCACTAACTTGTAGCAACACTCCATCTTTATAATCACAGAGTAGCTCCTCCATGAAAACAGAGCACTAACTTGTAGCAACACTCCATCTTTATAATCACAGAGTAGCTCCTCCATGAAAACAGAGCACTAACTTGTGGCAACACTCCATCTTTTTGTACCTCTACTTTCAAATTCCCTCGCTATCCCTCTCTTTCTCATGCACGCTCTGAAGCTTATTTTCTCATTCTAAAGAATATCTTCTTTTTGTTTCCTTTCCCTTGTTCTCTATCCATCCCTTCTCCCTCTGCATGGCGTAGACCTGGAGGGAAGATGATCTATAGCAAAGCTCCTGGTAAAAAAAAAATATTTTTTTAAAAAGACAAAATATGACTTCACTCCTGGCCCTCATTAAAACGTGCTTCCTTCCTTCCTTCCTTCCTGTGAGTGAGTGAGTGAGTGAGTGAGTGAGTGAGTGAGTGAGTGAGTGAGTGAGTGAGTGAGTGAGTGAGTGAGTGAGTGAGTGAGGCCACATGGTGCATGACAGTCTCACATCAGATATTTTGGCTATTCCACTCCTATTCTAAATCAGAAGAAAGCATTGAACTCCAGTGTGTCCTACAATGTAAAAAAACACAAAGCATTTTAGAATTAGTTCTGATACTAGTGGGTCTAACAGGAGAGATGTTCTGATACTAGTGGATCTAACAGGAGAGAGGTTCTGATACTAGTGGATCTAACAGGAGAGACGTTCTGATACTAGTGGGTCTAACAGGAGAGACGTACTGATACTAGTGGGTCTACTCTAACAGGAGAGACGTTCTTATACTAGTGGGTCTACTCTAACAGGAGAGAGGTTCTGATACTAGTGGGTCTACTCTAACAGGAGAGACGTTTGATACTAGTGGGTCTACTCTAACAGGAGAGACGTTCTGATACTAGTGGGTCTACTCTAACAGGAGAGACGTTTGATACTAGTGGGTCTACTCTAACAGGAGAGACGTTCTGATACTAGTGGGTCTAACAGGAGAGACGTTCTGATACTAGTGAGTCTAACAGGAGAGACGTTCTGATACTAGTGGGTCTAACAGGAGAGACGTTCTGATACTAGTGGGTCTAACAGGAGAGACGTTCTGATACTAGTGGGTCTAACAGGAGAGACGTTCTGATACTAGTGGGTCTAACAGGAGAGACGTTCTGATACTAGTGGGTCTAACAGGAGAGACGTTCTGATACTAGTGGGTCTACTCTAACAGGAGAGACGTTCTGATACTAGTGGGTCTACTCTAACAGGAGAGACGTTCTGATACTAGTGGGTCTACTCTAACAGGAGAGACGTTTGATACTAGTGGGTCTACTCTAACAGGAGAGACGTTCTGATACTAGTGGGTCTAACAGGAGAGATGTTCTGATACTAGTGGGTCTACTCTAACAGGAGAGACGTTCTGATACTAGTGGGTCTAACAGGAGAGACGTTCTGATACTAGTGGGTCTAACAGGAGAGACGTTCTGATACTAGTGGGTCTAACAGGAGAGATGTTCTGATACTAGTGGGTCTACTCTAACAGGAGAGACGTTCTGATACTAGTGGGTCTAACAGGAGAGACGTTCTGATACTAGTGGGTCTAACAGGAGAGACGTTCTGATACTAGTGGGTCTAACAGGAGAGAGGTTCTGATACTAGTGGGTCTAACAGGAGAGACGTTCTGATACTAGTGGGTCTACTCTAACAGAAGAGAGGTTCTGATACTAGTGGGTCTAACAGGAGAGACGTTCTGATACTAGTGGGTCTACTCTAACACGAGAGACGTTCTGATACTAGTGGGTCTACTCTAACAGAAGAGAGGTTCTGATACTAGTGGGTCTAACAGGAGAGAGGTTCTGATACTAGTGGGTCTACTCTAACAGAAGAGAGGTTCTGATACTAGTGGGTCTAACAGGAGAGAGGTTCTGATACTAGTGGGTCTACTCTAACAGGAGAGACGTTCTGATACTAGTGGGTCTAACAGGAGAGACATTCTGATACTAGTGGGTCTACTCTAACAGGAGAGACGTTCTTATACTAGTGGGTCTACTCTAACAGGAGAGAGGTTCTGATACTAGTGGGTCTACTCTAACAGGAGAGACGTTCTGATACTAGTGGGTCTAACAGGAGAGAGGTTCTGATACTAGTGGGTCTAACAGGAGAGACATTCTTATACTAGTGGGTCTACTCTAACAGGAGAGATGTTCTGATACTAGTGGGTCTACTCTAACAGGAGAGACGTTCTGATACTAGTGGGTCTACTCTAACAGGAGAGACGTTCTGATACTAGTGGGTCTACTCTAACACGAGAGACGTTCTGATACTAGTGGGTCTACTCTAACAGAAGAGAGGTTCTGATACTAGTGGGACTAACAGGAGAGAGGTTCTGATACTAGTGGGTCTAACAGGAGAGAGGTTCTGATACTAGTGGGTCTAACAGGAGAGAGGTTCTGATACTAGTGGGTCTAACAGGAGAGAGGTTCTGATACTAGTGGGTCTAACAGGAGAGACGTACTGATACTAGTGGGTCTACTCTAACAGGAGAGACGTTCTGATACTAGTGGGTCTAACAGGAGAGAGGTTCTGATACTAGTGGGTCTAACAGGAGAGACGTTCTGATACTAGTGGGTCTAACAGGAGAGACGTTCTGATACTAGTGGGTCTAACAGGAGAGACGTTCTGATACTAGTGGGTCTAACAGGAGAGACGTTCTGATACTAGTGGGTCTAACAGGAGAGAGGTTCTGATACTAGTGGGTCTAACAGGAGAGAGGTTCTGATACTAGTGGGTCTACTCTAACAGGAGAGAGGTTCTGATACTAGTGGGTCTACTCTAACAGGAGAGACGTTCTGATACTAGTGGGTCTAACAGGAGAGACGTTCTGATACTAGTGGGTCTAACAGGAGAGACGTTCTGATACTAGTGGGTCTACTCTAACAGGAGAGACGTTCTGATACTAGTGGGTCTACTCTAACAGGAGAGACGTTCTGATACTAGTGGGTCTAACAGGAGAGAGGTTCTGATACTAGTGGGTCTACTCTAACAGGAGGGACGTTCTGATACTAGTGGGTCTACTCGAACAGGAGAGACGTTCTGATACTAGTGGGTCTACTCTAACAGGAGAGATGTTCTGATACTAGTGGGTCTAACAGGAGAGAGGTTCTGATACTAGTGGGTCTACTCTAACAGGAGAGACGTTCTGATACTAGTGGGTCTAACAGGAGAGACATTCTGATACTAGTGGGTCTACTCTAACAGGAGAGACGTTCTGATACTAGTGGGTCTACTCTAACAGGAGAGAGGTTCTGATACTAGTGGGTCTACTCTAACAGGAGAGACGTTCTGATACTAGTGGGTCTAACAGGAGAGATGTTCTGATACTAGTGGGTCTACTCTAACAGGAGAGAGGTTCTGATACTAGTGGGTCTACTCTAACAGGAGAGACGTTCTGATACTAGTGGGTCTAACAGGAGAGACGTTCTCATACTAGTGGGTCTACTCTAACAGAAGAGAGGTTCTGATACTAGTGGGTCTACTCTAACAGGAGAGACGTTCTGATACTAGTGGGTCTAACAGGAGAGACGTTCTGATACTAGTGGGTCTACTCTAACAGAAGAGAGGTTCTGATACTAGTGGGTCTACTCTAACAGGAGAGAGGTTCTGATACTAGTGGGTCTACTCTAACAGGAGAGACGTTCTGATACTAGTGGGTCTAA
Source organism: Oncorhynchus keta (assembly GCF_023373465.1). Taxonomy (NCBI): domain Eukaryota; kingdom Metazoa; phylum Chordata; class Actinopteri; order Salmoniformes; family Salmonidae; genus Oncorhynchus; species Oncorhynchus keta. The sequence continues at coordinate 49,947,558 of NC_068438.1, forward strand.
CAGGAGAGACGTTCTCATACTAGTGGGTCTACTCTAACAGGAGAGACGTTCTGATACTAGTGGGTCTAACAGGAGAGACGTACTGATACTAGTGGGTCTACTGTAACAGGAGAGAGGTTCTGATACTAGTGGGTCTACTCTAACAGGAGAGACGTTCTGATACTAGTGGGTCTAACAGGAGAGACATTCTGATACTAGTGGGTCTACTCTAACAGGAGAGACGTTCTGATACTAGTGGGTCTACTCTAACAGGAGAGAGGTTCTGATACTAGTGGGTCTACTCTAACAGGAGAGACGTTCTGATACTAGTGGGTCTAACAGGAGAGATGTTCTGATACTAGTGGGTCTAACAGGAGAGAGGTTCTGATACTAGTGGGTCTAACAGGAGAGACTTTCTTATACTAGTGGGTCTACTCTAACAGGAGAGACGTTCTGATACTAGTGGGTCTACTCTAACAGGAGAGACGTTCTGATACTAGTGGGTCTACTCTAACAGGAGAGACGTTCTGATACTAGTGGGTCTACTCTAACAGGAGAGACGTTCTGATACTAGTGGGTCTACTCTAACAGGAGAGACGTTCTGATACTAGTGGGTCTACTCTAACAGGAGAGACGTTCTGATACTAGTGGGTCTACTCTAACAGGAGAGACGTTCTGATACTAGTGGGTCTACTCTAACAGGAGAGACGTTCTGATACTAGTGGGTCTACTCTAACAGGAGAGAGGTTCTGATACTAGTGGGTCTAACAGGAGAGACGTTCTGATACTAGTGGGTCTAACAGGAGAGACGTTCTGATACTAGTGGGTCTAACAGGAGAGACGTTCTGATACTAGTGGGTCTACTGTAACAGGAGAGAGGTTCTGATACTAGTGGGTCTACTCTAACAGGAGAGACGTTCTGATACTAGTGGGTCTAACAGGAGAGACATTCTGATACTAGTGGGTCTACTCTAACAGGAGAGAGGTTCTGATACTAGTGGGTCTACTCTAACAGGAGAGACGTTCTGATACTAGTGGGTCTAACAGGAGAGACATTCTTATACTAGTGGGTCTACTCTAACAGGAGAGACGTTCTGATACTAGTGGGTCTACTCTAACAGGAGAGACGTTCTGATACTAGTGGGTCTACTCTAACAGGAGAGACGTTCTGATACTAGTGGGTCTACTCTAACAGGAGAGACGTTCTGATACTAGTGGGTCTACTCTAACAGGAGAGAGGTTCTGATACTAGTGGGTCTACTCTAACAGGAGAGAGGTTCTGATACTAGTGGGTCTAACAGGAGAGAGGTTCTGATACTAGTGGGTCTAACAGGAGAGACGTTCTGATACTAGTGGGTCTAACAGGAGAGACGTTCTGATACTAGTGGGTCTAACAGGAGAGAGTTCTGATACTAGTGGGTCTAACAGGAGAGAGGTTCTGATACTAGTGGGTCTAACAGGAGAGAGGTTCTGATACTAGTGGGTCTAACAGGAGAGAGGTTCTGATACTAGTGGGTCTAACAGGAGAGAGTTCTGATACTAGTGGGTCTAACAGGAGAGAGGTTCTGATACTAGTGGGTCTAACAGGAGAGAGGTTCTGATACTAGTGGGTCTAACAGGAGAGAGGTTCTGATACTAGTGGGTCGAACAGGAGAGACGTTCTGATACTAGTGGGTCTACTCTAACAGGAGAGACGTTCTGATACTAGTGGGTCTAACAGGAGAGACGTTCTGATACTAGTGGGTCTAACAGGAGAGACGTTCTGATACTAGTGGGTCTAACAGGAGAGACGTTCTGATACTAGTGGGTCTAACAGGAGAGACGTTCTGATACTAGTGGGTCTAACAGGAGAGACGTTCTGATACTAGTGGGTCTAACAGGAGAGACGTTCTGATACTAGTGGGTCTAACAGGAGAGACGTTCTGATACTAGTGGGTCTAACAGGAGAGACGTTCTGATACTAGTGGGTCTAACAGGAGAGACGTTCTGATACTAGTGGGTCTACTCTAAAAGGAGAGACGTTCTGATACTAGTGGGTCTACTCTAACAGGAGAGAGGTTCTGATACTAGTGGGTCTACTCTAACAGGAGAGACGTTCTGATACTAGTGGGTCTAACAGGAGAGACATTCTGATACTAGTGGGTCTACTCTAACAGAAGAGAGGTTCTGATACTAGTGGGTCTACTCTAACAGGAGAGACGTTCTGATACTAGTGGGTCTAACAGGAGAGACGTTCTCATACTAGTGGGTCTACTCTAACAGAAGAGAGGTTCTGATACTAGTGGGTCTACTCTAACAGGAGAGACGTTCTGATACTAGTGGGTCTAACAGGAGAGACGTTCTGATACTAGTGGGTCTACTCTAACAGAAGAGAGGTTCTGATACTAGTGGGTCTACTCTAACAGGAGAGAGGTTCTGATACTAGTGGGTCTACTCTAACAGGAGAGACGTTCTGATACTAGTGGGTCTAACAGAAGAGAGAGGTTCTGATACTAGTGGGTCTACTCTAACAGAAGAGAGGTTCTGATACTAGTGGGTCTACTCTAACAGGAGAGAGGTTCTGATACTAGTGGGTCTACTCTAACAGGAGAGACGTTCTGATACTAGTGGGTCTAACAGGAGAGACGTTCTCATACTAGTGGGTCTACTCTAACAGGAGACGTTCTGATACTAGTGGGTCTAACAGGAGAGATGTACTGATACTAGTGGGTCTACTGTAACAGGAGAGAGGTTCTGATACTAGTGGGTCTACTCTAACAGGAGAGACGTTCTGATACTAGTGGGTCTAACAGGAGAGACATTCTGATACTAGTGGGTCTACTCTAACAGGAGAGACGTTCTGATACTAGTGGGTCTACTCTAACAGGAGAGAGGTTCTGATACTAGTGGGTCTACTCTAACAGGAGAGACGTTCTGATACTAGTGGGTCTAACAGGAGAGATGTTCTGATACTAGTGGGTCTAACAGGAGAGACATTCTTATACTAGTGGGTCTACTCTAACAGGAGAGACGTTCTGATACTAGTGGGTCTACTCTAACAGGAGAGACGTTCTGATACTAGTGGGTCTAAACAGGAGAGACGTTCTGATACTAGTGGGTCTACTCTAACAGGAGAGACGTTCTGATACTAGTGGGTCTACTCTAACAGGAGAGACGTTCTGATACTAGTGGGTCTACTCTAACAGGAGAGACGTTCTGATACTAGTGGGTCTACTCTAACAGGAGAGACGTTCTGATACTAGTGGGTCTACTCTAACAGGAGAGAGGTTCTGATACTAGTGGGTCTAACAGGAGAGACGTTCTGATACTAGTGTGGGTCTAACAGGGTCTGATACTAGTGGGTCTAACAGGAGAGACGTTCTGATACTAGTGGGTCTACTCTAACAGGAGAGAGGTTCTGATACTAGTGGGTCTAACAGGAGAGACGTTCTGATACTAGTGGGTCTAACAGGAGAGAGGTTCTGATACTAGTGGGTCTAACAGGAGAGACGTACTGATACTAGTGGGTCTACTGTAACAGGAGAGAGGTTCTGATACTAGTGGGTCTACTCTAACAGGAGAGACGTTCTGATACTAGTGGGTCTAACAGGAGAGACATTCTGATACTAGTGGGTCTACTCTAACAGGAGAGAGGTTCTGATACTAGTGGGTCTACTCTAACAGGAGAGACGTTCTGATACTAGTGGGTCTAACAGGAGAGACATTCTTATACTAGTGGGTCTACTCTAACAGGAGAGACGTTCTGATACTAGTGGGTCTACTCTAACAGGAGAGACGTTCTGATACTAGTGGGTCTACTCTAACAGGAGAGACGTTCTGATACTAGTGGGTCTACTCTAACAGGAGAGACGTTCTGATACTAGTGGGTCTACTCTAACAGGAGAGACGTTCTGATATAGTGGGTCTACTCTAACAGGAGAGAGGTTCTGATACTAGTGGGTCTAACAGGAGAGAGGTTCTGATACTAGTGGGTCTAACAGGAGAGACGTTCTGATACTAGTGGGTCTAACAGGAGAGAGGTTCTGATACTAGTGGGTCTAACAGGAGAGAGGTTCTGATACTAGTGGGTCTAACAGGAGAGAGGTTCTGATACTAGTGGGTCTAACAGGAGAGAGGTTCTGATACTAGTGGGTCTAACAGGAGAGAGGTTCTGATACTAGTGGGTCTAACAGGAGAGAGGTTCTGATACTAGTGGGTCTAACAGGAGAGAGGTTCTGATACTAGTGGGTCTAACAGGAGAGAGGTTCTGATACTAGTGGGTCTAACAGGAGAGAGGTTCTGATACTAGTGGGTCTAACAGGAGAGACGTACTGATACTAGTGGGTCTACTCTAACAGGAGAGACGTTCTGATACTAGTGGGTCTAACAGGAGAGACGTTCTGATACTAGTGGGTCTAACAGGAGAGACGTTCTGATACTAGTGGGTCTAACAGGAGAGACGTTCTGATACTAGTGGGTCTAACAGGAGAGACGTTCTGATACTAGTGGGTCTAACAGGAGAGACGTTCTGAACTAGTGGGTCTAACAGGAGAGACGTTCTGATACTAGTGGGTCTAACAGGAGAGACGTTCTGATACTAGTGGGTCTAACAGGAGAGACGTTCTGATACTAGTGGGTCTACTCTAAAAGGAGAGACGTTCTGATACTAGTGGGTCTACTCTAACAGGAGAGAGGTTCTGATACTAGTGGGTCTACTCTAACAGGAGAGACGTTCTGATACTAGTGGGTCTAACAGGAGAGACATTCTGATACTAGTGGGTCTACTCTAACAGAAGAGAGGTTCTGATACTAGTGGGTCTACTCTAACAGGAGAGACGTTCTGATACTAGTGGGTCTAACAGGAGAGACGTTCTCATACTAGTGGGTCTACTCTAACAGAAGAGAGGTTCTGATACTAGTGGGTCTACTCTAACAGGAGAGACGTTCTGATACTAGTGGGTCTAACAGGAGAGACGTTCTGATACTAGTGGGTCTACTCTAACAGAAGAGAGGTTCTGATACTAGTGGGTCTACTCTAACAGGAGAGAGGTTCTGATACTAGTGGGTCTACTCTAACAGGAGAGACGTTCTGATACTAGTGGGTCTAACAGAAGAGAGGTTCTGATACTAGTGGGTCTACTCTAACAGAAGAGAGGTTCTGATACTAGTGGGTCTACTCTAACAGGAGAGAGGTTCTGATACTAGTGGGTCTACTCTAACAGGAGAGACGTTCTGATACTAGTGGGTCTAACAGGAGAGACGTTCTCATACTAGTGGGTCTACTCTAACAGGAGAGACGTTCTGATACTAGTGGGTCTAACAGGAGAGATGTACTGATACTAGTGGGTCTACTGTAACAGGAGAGAGGTTCTGATACTAGTGGGTCTACTCTAACAGGAGAGACGTTCTGATACTAGTGGGTCTAACAGGAGAGACATTCTGATACTAGTGGGTCTACTCTAACAGGAGAGACGTTCTGATACTAGTGGGTCTACTCTAACAGGAGAGAGGTTCTGATACTAGTGGGTCTACTCTAACAGGAGAGACGTTCTGATACTAGTGGGTCTAACAGGAGAGATGTTCTGATACTAGTGGGTCTAACAGGAGAGACATTCTTATATTAGTGGGTCTACTCTAACAGGAGAGACGTTCTGATACTAGTGGGTCTACTCTAACAGGAGAGACGTTCTGATACTAGTGGGTCTACTCTAACAGGAGAGACGTTCTGATACTAGTGGGTCTACTCTAACAGGAGAGACGTTCTGATACTAGTGGGTCTACTCTAACAGGAGAGACGTTCTGATACTAGTGGGTCTACTCTAACAGGAGAGACGTTCTGATATAGTGGGTCTACTCTAACAGGAGAGAGGTTCTGATACTAGTGGGTCTAACAGGAGAGAGGTTCTGATACTAGTGGGTCTAACAGGAGAGACGTTCTGATACTAGTGGGTCTAACAGGAGAGACGTTCTGATACTAGTGGGTCTACTCTAACAGGAGAGACGTTCTGATACTAGTGGGTCTAACAGGAGAGACGTACTGATACTAGTGGGTCTACTGTAACAGGAGAGAGGTTCTGATACTAGTGGGTCTACTCTAACAGGAGAGACGTTCTGATACTAGTGGGTCTAACAGGAGAGACGTTCTGATACTAGTGGGTCTACTCTAACAGGAGAGAGGTTCTGATACTAGTGGGTCTACTCTAACAGGAGAGACGTTCTGATACTAGTGGGTCTAACAGGAGAGACGTTCTGATACTAGTGGGTCTAACAGGAGAGACGTTCTGATACTAGTTGGTCTACTCTAACAGGAGAGACGTTCTGATACTAGTGGGTCTACTCTAACAGGAGAGATGTTCTGATACTAGTGGGTCTACTCGAACAGGAGAGACGTTCTGATACTAGTGGGTCTACTCTAACAGGAGAGATGTTCTGATACTAGTGGGTCTACTCTAACAGGAGAGACGTTCTGATACTAGTGGGTCTACTCTAACAGGAGAGACGTTCTGATACTAGTGGGTCTACTCTAACAGGAGAGACGTTCTGATACTAGTGGGTCTACTCTAACAGGAGAGAGGTTCTGATACTAGTGGGTCTACTCTAACAGGAGAGACGTTCTGATACTAGTGGGTCTAACAGGAGAGACGTTCTGATACTAGTGGGTCTACTCTAACAGGAGAGACGTTCTGATACTAGTGGGTCTACTCTAACAGGAGAGACGTTCTGATACTAGTGGGTCTACTCTAACAGGAGAGACGTTCTGATACTAGTGGGTCTACTCTAACAGGAGAGAGGTTCTGATACTAGTGGGTCTAACAGGAGAGACGTTCTGATACTAGTGGGTCTAACAGGAGAGACGTTCTGATACTAGTGGGTCTAACAGGAGAGACGTTCTGATACTAGTGGGTCTAACAGGAGAGAGGTTCTGATACTAGTGGGTCTAACAGGAGAGAGGTTCTGATACTAGTGGGTCTAACAGGAGAGAGGTTCTGATACTAGTGGGTCTAACAGGAGAGAGGTTCTGATACTAGTGGGTCTAACAGGAGAGACGTTCTGATACTAGTGGGTCTAACAGGAGAGAGGTTCTGATACTAGTGGGTCTAACAGGAGAGAGGTTCTGATACTAGTGGGTCTAACAGGAGAGAGGTTCTGATACTAGTGGGTCTAACAGGAGAGACGTTCTGATACTAGTGGGTCTAACAGGAGAGAGGTTCTGATACTAGTGGGTCTACTCTAACAGGAGAGACGTTCTGATACTAGTGGGTCTAACAGGAGAGACGTTCTGATACTAGTGGGTCTAACAGGAGAGACGTTCTGATACTAGTGGGTCTAACAGGAGAGACGTTCTGATACTAGTGGGTCTAACAGGAGAGACGTTCTGATACTAGTGGGTCTAACAGGAGAGACGTTCTGATACTAGTGGGTCTAACAGGAGAGACGTTCTGATACTAGTGGGTCTACTCTAACAGGAGAGACGTTCTGATACTAGTGGGTCTAACAGGAGAGAGGTTCTGATACTAGTGGGTCTAACAGGAGAGAGGTTCTGATACTAGTGGGTCTAACAGGAGAGACGTTCTGATACTAGTGGGTCTAACAGGAGAGACGTTCTGATACTAGTGGGTCTAACAGGAGAGACGTTCTGATACTAGTGGGTCTAACAGGAGAGAGGTTCTGATACTAGTGGGTCTAACAGGAGAGAGGTTCTGATACTAGTGGGTCTAACAGGAGAGAGGTTCTGATACTAGTGGGTCTAACAGGAGAGACGTACTGATACTAGTGGGTCTACTCTAACAGGAGAGACGTTCTGATACTAGTGGGTCTAACAGGAGAGACGTTCTGATACTAGTGGGTCTAACAGGAGAGACGTTCTGATACTAGTGGGTCTAACAGGAGAGACGTTCTGATACTAGTGGGTCTAACAGGAGAGACGTTCTGATACTAGTGGGTCTAACAGGAGAGACGTTCTGATACTAGTGGGTCTAACAGGAGAGACGTTCTGATACTAGTGGGTCTAACAGGAGAGAGGTTCTGATACTAGTGGGTCTAACAGGAGAGAGGTTCTGATACTAGTGGGTCTAACAGGAGAGAGGTTCTGATACTAGTGGGTCTAACAGGAGAGAGGTTCTGATACTAGTGGGTCTAACAGGAGAGAGGTTCTGATACTAGTGGGTCTAACAGGAGAGACGTACTGATACTAGTGGGTCTACTCTAACAGGAGAGACGTTCTGATACTAGTGGGTCTAACAGGAGAGACGTTCTGATACTAGTGGGTCTAACAGGAGAGACGTTCTGATACTAGTGGGTCTAACAGGAGAGACGTTCTGATACTAGTGGGTCTAACAGGAGAGACGTTCTGATACTAGTGGGTCTAACAGGAGAGACGTTCTGATACTAGTGGGTCTAACAGGAGAGACGTTCTGATACTAGTGGGTCTAACAGGAGAGAGGTTCTGATACTAGTGGGTCTAACAGGAGAGAGGTTCTGATACTAGTGGGTCTAACAGGAGAGACGTACTGATACTAGTGGGTCTAACAGGAGAGACGTTCTGATACTAGTGGGTCTACTCTAACAGGAGAGACGTTCTGATACTAGTGGGTCTAACAGGAGAGACGTTCTGATACTAGTGGGTCTAACAGGAGAGACGTTCTGATACTAGTGGGTCTACTCTAACAGGAGAGAGGTTCTGATACTAGTGGGTCTACTCTAACAGGAGAGACGTTCTGATACTAGTGGGTCTAACAGGAGAGACGTTCTGATACTAGTGGGTCTAACAGGAGAGACGTTCTGATACTAGTGGGTCTACTCTAACAGGAGAGATGTTCTGATACTAGTGGGTCTACTCTAACAGGAGAGACATTCTGATACTAGTGGGTCTAACAGGAGGGACGTTCTGATACTAGTGGGTCTACTCGAACAGGAGAGACGTTCTGATACTAGTGGGTCTACTCTAACAGGAGAGATGTTCTGATACTAGTGGGTCTAACAGGAGAGAGTTCTGATACTAGTGGGTCTAACAGGAGAGAGGTTCTGATACTA
>NC_068438.1:49961548-50156548 GCF_023373465.1 Oncorhynchus keta
TTGCTGAATAATTAACAGATGGATAGACAGAGGGAAAGACAGAACGGAGTGATGGAGGAAAGAACTGGAAGAAAAATCTACGAAGACAATAAACATTGGATTGGACCTGGGCTCTAGTAAACAGAACGAATACTGTGGGAGACTGGCTGCCTCCCAAATGGAACTCTATCCCCTGCGTCAGGGCTCTCCAACCCTGTTCCTGTAGAGATACCCTCCTGTAGGTTTACACTCTAACCCTGTTCCTGGAGAGATACCCTCCTGTAGGTTTACACTCTAACCCTGTTCCTGGAGAGATACCCTCCTGTAGGTTTACACTCTAACCCTGTTCCTGGAGAGATACCCTCCTGTAGGTTTACACTCTAACCCTGTTCCTGGAGAGATACCCTCCTGTAGGTTTACACTCCAACCCTGTTCCTGGAGAGATACCCTCCTGTAGGTTTACACTCCAACCCTGTTCCTGGAGAGTTACCCTCCTGTAGGTTTACACTCCAACCCTGTTCCTGTAGAGATACCCTCCTGTAGGTTTACTCTCCAACCCTGTTCCTGGAGAGATGCCCTCCTGTAGGTTTACACTCCAACCCTGTTCCTGGAGAGATACCCTCCTGTAGGTTTACACTCCAACCCTGTTCCTGGAGAGTTACCCTCCTGTAGGTTTACACTCCAACCCTGTTCCTGGAGAGTTACCCTCCTGTAGGTTTACACTCCAACCCTGTTCCTGGAGAGTTACCCTCCTGTAGGTTTACACTCCAACCCTGTTCCTGGAGAGTTACCCTCCTGTAGGTTTACACTCCAACCCTGTTCCTGGAGAGTTACCCTCCTGTAGGTTTACACTCCAACCCTGTTCCTGGAGAGATACCCTCCTGTAGGTTTAAACTCCAACCCTGTTCCTGGAGAGAGACCCTCCTGTAGGTTTAAACTCCAACCCTGTTCCTGGAGAGATACCCTCCTGTAGGTTTAAACTCCAACCCTGTTCCTGGAGAGATACCCTCCTGTAGGTTTACACTCCAACCCTGTTCCTGGAGAGATACCCTCCTGTAGGTTTACACTCCAACCCTGTTCCTGGAGAGAGACCCTCCTGTAGGTTTACACTCCAACCCTGTTCCTGGAGAGATACCCTCCTGTAGGTTTACACTCCAACCCTGTTCCTGGAGAGTTACCCTCCTGTAGGTTTACACTCCAACCCTGTTCCTGGAGAGATACCCTCCTGTAGGTTTACACTCCAACCCTGTTCCTGGAGAGATACCCTCCTGTAGGTTTACACTCCAACCCTGTTCCTGGAGAGATACCCTCCTGTAGGTTTACACTCCAACCCTGTTCCTGGAGAGATACCCTCCTGTAGGTTTACACTCCAACCCTGTTCCTGGAGAGATACCCTCCTGTAGGTTTACACTCCAACCCTGTTCCTGGAGAGTTACCCTCCTGTAGGTTTACACTCCAACCCTGTTCCTGGAGAGATACCCTCCTGTAGGTTTACACTCCAACCCTGTTCCTGGAGAGATACCCTCCTGAAGGTTTACACTCCAACCCTGTTCCTGGAGAGTTACCCTCCTGTAGGTTTACACTCCAACCCTGTTCCTGGAGTTACCCTCCTGTAGGTTTACACTCCAACCCTGTTCCTGGAGAGTTACCCTCCTGTAGGTTTACACTCCAACCCTGTTCCTGGAGAGATACCCTCCTGTAGGTTTACACTCTAACCCTGTTCCTGGAGAGTTACCCTCATGTAGGTTTACACTCCAACCCTGTTCCTGGAGAGTTACCCTCCTGTAGGTTTACACTCTAACCCTGTTCCTGGAGAGTTACCCTCCTGTAGGTTTACACTCCAACCCTGTTCCTGGAGAGTTACCCTCCTGTAGGTTTACACTCCAACCCTGTTCCTGGAGAGTTACCCTCCTGTAGGTTTACACTCCAACCCTGTTCCTGGAGAGATACCCTCCTGTAGGTTTACACTACAAACCTGTTCCTGGAGAGTTACCCTCCTGTAGGTTTACACTCCAACCCTGTTCCTGGAGAGATACCCTCCTGTAGGTTTACACTCCAACCCTGTTCCTCTGGAGAGATACCCTCCTGTAGGTTTACACTCCAACCCTGTTCCTTTAGAGATACCCTCCTGTAGGTTTACACTCCAACCCTGTTCCTTTAGAGATACCCTCCTGTAGGTTTACACTCCAACCCTGTTCCTGGAGAGATACCCTCCTGTAGGTTTACACTCCAACCCTGTTCCTGGAGAGATACCCTCCTGTAGGTTTTAACTCAACCCCGTTCCTGGAGAGATGCCCTTCTGTAGGTTTTAACTCAACCCTGTTCCTGGAGAGATACCCTCCTGTAGGTTTACACTCCAACCCTGTTCCTGGAGAGATACCCTCCTGTAGGTTTTAACTCAACCCCGTTCCTGGAGAGATGCCCTTCTGTAGGTTTTAACTCAACCCTGTTCCTGGAGAGATGCTGTAACAGGAGGGTCTCTCTCTTGGAACAGGGTCGGAGAGTCCTGTCCTATATAGTGTCGGAGAGCCCTGTCCTATATAGTGTCGGAGAGCACTGTCCTATATAGTGTCGGAGAGCCCTGTCCTATATAGTGTAGGAGAGCCCTGTCCCATGTAGTGTAGGAGAGCCCTGTCCCATGTAGTGTAGGAGAGCCCTGTCCTATATAGTGTAGGAGAGCCCTGTCCTATATAGTGCAGGAGAGCCCTGTCCTATATAGTGCAGGAGAGCCCTGTCCTATATAGTGTAGGAGAGCCCTGTCCCATGTAGTGTAGGAGAGCCCTATCCTATATAGTGTAGGAGAGCCCTGTCCCATGTAGTGTAGGAGAGCCCTGTCCTATATAGTGTAGGAGAGCCCTGTCCCATGTAGTGTAGGAGAGCCCTGTCCTATGTAGTGTCGGAGAGCCCTGTCCTATATAGTGTAGGAGAGCCCTGTCCTATATAGTGTAGGAGAGCCCTGTCCTATATAGTGTAGGAGAGCCCTGTCCTATGTAGTGTCGGAGAGCCCTGTCCTATGTAGTGTCGGAGAGCCCTGTCCTATGTAGTGTCGGAGAGCCCTGTCCTATGTAGTGTAGGAGAGCCCTGTCCTATGTAGTGTAGGAGAGCCCTGTCCTATGTAGTGTAGGAGAGCCCTGTCCTATATAGTGTCGGAGAGCCCTGTCCTATGTAGTGTAGGAGAGCCCTGTCCTATATAGTGTAGGAGAGCCCTGTCCTATATAGTGTCGGAGAGCCCTGTCCTATATAGTGTCGGAGAGCCCTGTCCTATATAGTGTAGGAGAGCCCTGTCCTATGTAGTGTAGGAGAGCCCTGTCCTATGTAGTGTAGGAGAGCCCTGTCCTATGTAGTGTAGGAGAGCCCTGTCCTATATAGTGTAGGAGAGCCCTGTCCTATGTAGTGTAGGAGAGCCCTGTCCTATATAGTGTAGGAGAGCCCTGTCCTATATAGTGTAGGAGAGCCCTGTCCTATGTAGTGTAGGAGAGCCCTGTCCTATATAGTGTAGGAGAGCCCTGTCCTATATAGTGTAGGAGAGCCCTGTCCTATATAGTGTAGGAGAGCCCTGTCCTATATAGTGTAGGAGAGCCCTGTCCTATGTAGTGTCGGAGAGCCCTGTCCTATGTAGTGTCGGAGAGCCCTGTCCTATATAGTGTCGGAGAGCCCTGTCCTATGTAGTGTAGGAGAGCCCTATCCTATATAGTGTAGGAGAGCCCTGTCCTATGTAGTGTAGGAGAGCCCTGTCCTATGTAGTGTAGGAGAGCCCTGTCCTATGTAGTGTAGGAGAGCCCTGTCCTATGTAGTGTAGGAGAGCCCTGTCCTATATAGTGTAGGAGAGCCCTGTCCTATGTAGTGTAGGAGAGCCCTGTCCTATATAGTGTAGGAGAGCCCTGTCCTATATAGTGTCGGAGAGCCCTGTCCTATATAGTGTCGGAGAGCCCTGTCCTATATAGTGTAGGAGAGCCCTGTCCTATGTAGTGTAGGAGAGCCCTGTCCTATATAGTGTAGGAGAGCCCTGTCCTATATAGTGTAGGAGAGCCCTGTCCTATATAGTGTAGCAGAGCCCTGTCCTATATAGTGTAGCAGAGCCCTGTCCTATATAGTGTAGCAGAGCCCTGTCCTATGGTGGGAGAGCCCTATCCTATATAGTGTAGGAGAGCCCTGTCCTATGTAGTGTAGGAGAGCCCTGTCCTATATAGTGTAGGAGAGCCCTGTCCTATATACAGTAGGAGAGCCCTGTCCTATGTAGTGTAGGAGAGCCACGTCCTATATAGTGTAGGAGAGCCCTGTCCTATATAGTGTCGGAGAGCCCTGTCCTATATAGTGTCGGAGAGCCCTGTCCTATATAGTGTCGGAGAGCCCTGTCCTATATAGTGTAGGAGAGCCCTGTCCTATGTAGTGTAGGAGAGCCCTGTCCTATATAGTGTAGGAGAGCCCTGTCCTATATAGTGTAGGAGAGCCCTGTCCTATATAGTGTAGGAGAGCCCTGTCCTATATAGTGTAGGAGAGCCCTGTCCTATATAGTGTAGGAGAGCCCTGTCCTATGTAGTGTAGGAGAGCCCTGTCCTATATAGTGTCGGAGAGCCCTGTCCTATGTAGTGTAGGAGAGCCCTATCCTATATAGTGTAGGAGAGCCCTGTCCTATGTAGTGTAGGAGAGCCCTGTCCTATATAGTGTAGGAGAGCCCTGTCCTATATAGTGTAGGAGAGCCCTGTCCTATGTAGTGTAGGAGAGCCCTGTCCTATATAGTGTAGGAGAGCCCTGTCCCATATAGTGTCGGAGAGCCCTGTCCCATATAGTGTCGGAGAGCCCTGTCCTATATAGTGTAGGAGAGCCCTGTCCCATATAGTGTCGGAGAGCCCTGTCCCATATAGTGTCGGAGAGCCCTGTCCTATATAGTGTAGGAGAGCCCTGTCCCATATAGTGTCGGAGAGCCCTGTCCCATATAGTGTAGGAGAGCAGCAGGACAGAACAGCAGCAGGACAGAACAGCAGCAGGACAGAACAGCAGCAGGACAGAACAGCAGCAGGGGGACAGAACAGCAGCAGGGGGACAGAACAGCAGCAGGACAGAACAGCAGCAGGAGGACAGAACAGCAGCAGGACAGAACAGCAGCAGGAGGAGAGAACAGCAGCAGGACAGAACAGCAGCAGGACAGAACAGCAGCAGGGGGACAGAACAGCAGGGGACAGAACAGCAGCAGGACAGAACAGCAGCAGGACAGAACAGCAGCAGGGGGACAGAACAGCAGCAGGACAGAACAGCAGCAGGGGACAGAACAGCAGCAGGGGGACAGAACAGCAGCAGCAGGACAGAACAGCAGCAGGGGGACAGAACAGCAGCAGGGGGACAGAACAGCAGCAGGGGACAGAACAGCAGCAGGGGGACAGAACAGCAGCAGGACAGAACAGCAGCAGGGGGACAGAACAGCAGCAGGACAGAACAGCAGCAGGGGACAGAACAGCAGCAGGACAGAACAGCAGCAGGACAGAACAGCAGCAGGGGGACAGAACAGCAGGGGGACAGAACAGCAGCAGGACAGAACAGCAGCAGGACAGAACAGCAGCAGGGGACAGAACAGCAGCAGGACAGAACAGCAGCAGGGGGACAGAACAGCAGCAGGGGGACAGAACAGCAGCAGCAGGACAGAACAGCAGCAGGGGGACAGAACAGCAGCAGGGGGACAGAACAGCAGCAGGGGGACAGAACAGCAGCAGGGGGACAGAACAGCAGCAGGACAGAACAGCAGCAGGACAGAACAGCAGCAGGGGGACAGACAGCAGCAGGGGGACAGAACAGCAGCAGGGGGACAGAACAGCAGCAGGGGACAGAACAGCAGCAGGGGGACAGAACAGCAGCAGGGGGACAGAACAGCAGCAGGGGGACAGAACAGCAACAGGGGGACAGAACAGTAACAGGGGGACAGAACAGCAGCAGGGGGACAGAAGAGCAGCAGGGGGACAGAAGAGCAGCAGGACAGAAGAGCAGCAGGACAGAAGAGCAGCAGGACAGAAGAGCAGCAGGACAGAAGAGCAGCAGGACAGAAGAGCAGCAGTGTGTGTCCCCAGCCTGCCTACTGCACTCTGTTCACATGACGCTTTACTCCTCAACAACTCATTTATGGTCTTCTAATTAAAACGTCTGTTAATTGCCTCGTTAAGTGATTTCATTGGGCCACAAGATTTTTAAAAACATGAATATTAGCTTTCTTGATTATTTTGGATGTGTAATTGTCAATTAACAAAATGAGGAAATCTACAAACTAGTCATTTCTAATGAGATGTAATGTAATCATCTAATGGTCCTTCATTAGTTGGGCAGAAGAAAGAATAAACGAAAACTCCTAATGAAGATATAGAAAGGAAATGGCACCCTATTACCTATATATAGTGCACTACTTTAGACCAGAGCCCTATGGCACCCTATTCCCTATATATAGTGCACTACTTTAGACCAGAGCCCTATGGCACCCTATTCCCTATATATAGTGCACTACTTTAGACCAGAGCCCTATGGCACCCTATTCCCTATATATAGTGCACTACTTTAGACCAGAGCCCTATGGAACCCTATTCCCTATATATAGTGCACTACTTTAGACCAGAGCCCTATGGCACCCTATATAGTGCACTACTTTAGACCAGAGCCCTATGGCACCCTATATAGTGCACTACTTTAGACCAGAGTTCTATGAGCCTGCACTCTCTACTGGTCTTTCTGTGATTCCTTGCATCCTTCTGAACAGTATGAAAAGGTCACTTCCCTCGTAACTTCTTCTCCAATGGGTTTTGAGAAGGAGGTGAGGAGAGAGGATGTGAGGAATCAAGGAAAGATAACTCGAGAAAGAGGACGTGCAGCAGATTCAGCTGAACAGATACTATGTAACCTGTACTTTTCTCCAGGTGTTTTGCAGAACCAAAGGGTCAACCTCTGCTTGAGCTGCTCATCAATTAATCAACTCCTTTTTTTCCCCGTGCCTAAGTATGAAGCATGCCAGTCAGACCATTCTGTATCAGTCTACCTTAAAAGTAGAGGCCAAAGGGAAGAGAGCTCAGAGAGTACTTCTAACAGAACAAAGGCTGAACCAATCATGATTTATTTGTGTGTGTGTGTGTGTGTGTGTGTGTGTGTGTGTGTGTGTGTGTGTGTGTGTGTGTGTGTGTGTGTGTGTGTTTTGAAAACCCCTTCAGGAAAACACTCTGTTGCCTTTGTTTTCAACTATTTACTAAAAACACCAACTTCAAGGGTATCTATCAATAAAGTTAACATTCAAACTACAGTTAGGACAGATCAGGTCAAACCTCCAATTATATAAAAACAGCATCACAAGGGAAACAGGTGGTAATAACAGCATCACAAGGGAAACAGGTGGTAATAACAGCATCACAAGGGAAACAGGTGGTAATAACAGCATCACAAGGGAAACAGATGGTAATAACAGCATCACAAGGGAAACAGGTGGTAATAACAGCATCACAAGGGAAACAGATGGTAATAACAGCATCACAAGGGAAACAGATGGTAATAACAGCATCACAAGGGAAACAGATGGTAATAACAGCATCACAAGGGAAACAGATGGTAATAACAGCATCACAAGGGAAACAGGTGGTAATAACAGCATCACAAGGGAAACAGGTGGTAATAACAGCATCACAAGGGAAACAGATGGTTAATAACAGCATCACAAGGGAAACAGATGGCAATAACAGCATCACAAGGGAAACAGATGGTAATAACAGCATCACAAGGGAAACAGATGGTAATAACAGCATCACAAGGGAAACAGATGGTTAATAACAGCATCACAAGGGAAACAGATGGCAATAACAGCATCACAAGGGAAACAGATGGTAATAACAGCATCACAAGGGAAACAGATGGTAATAACAGCATCACAAGGGAAACAGATGGTAATAACAGCATCACAAGGGAAACAGGTGGTAATAACAGCATCACAAGGGAAACAGATGGTAATAACAGCATCACAAGGGAAACAGATGGTAATAACAGCATCACAAGGGAAACAGATGGTAATAACAGCATCACAAGGGAAACAGATGGTAATAACAGCATCACAAGGGAAACAGATGGTAATAACAGCATCACAAGGGAAACAGATGGTAATAACAGCATCACAAGGGAAACAGATGGTAATAACAGCATCACAAGGGAAACAGATGGTAATAACAGCATCACAAGGGAAACAGATGGTTAATAACAGCATCACAAGGGAAACAGATGGTAATAACAGCATCACAAGGGAAACAGATGGTAATAACAGCATCACAAGGGAAACAGATGGTAATAACAGCATCACAAGGGAAACAGATGGTAATAACAGCATCACAAGGGAAACAGATGGTAATAACAGCATCACAAGGGAAACAGATGGTAATAACAGCATCACAAGGGAAACAGATGGTAATAACAGCATCACAAGGGAAACAGATGGTAATAACAGCATCACAAGGGAAACAGGTGGTAATAACAGCATCACAAGGGAAACATCACAAGGGAAACAGATGGTAATAACAGCATCACAAGGGAAACAGATGGTAATAACAGCATCACAAGGGAAACAGATGGTAATAACAGCATCACAAGGGAAACAGATGGTAATAACAGCATCACAAGGGAAACAGATGGTAATAACAGCATCACAAGGGAAACAGATGGTTAATAACAGCATCACAAGGGAAACAGATGGTAATAACAGCATCACAAGGGAAACAGATGGTAATAACAGCATCACAACAAGGGAAACAGATGGCAATAACAGCATCACAAGGGAAACAGATGGTTAATAACAGCATCACAAGGGAAACAGATGGTAATAACAGCATCACAAGGAAACAGATGGTAATAACAGCATCACAAGGGAAACAGATGGCAATAACAGCATCACAAGGGAAACAGGTGGTAATAACAGCATCACAAGGGAAACAGATGGTTAATAACAGCATCACAAGGGAAACAGATGGCAATAACAGCATCACAAGGGAAACAGATGGTAATAACAGCATCACAAGGGAAACAGATGGTAATAACAGCATCACAAGGGAAACAGATGGTAATAACAGCATCACAAGGGAAACAGATGGTAATAACAGCATCACAAGGGAAACAGGTGGTAATAACAGCATCACAAGGGAAACAGATGGTAATAACAGCATCACAAGGGAAACAGGTGGTAATAACAGCATCACAAGGGAAACAGGTGGTAATAACAGCATCACAAGGGAAACAGGTGGTAATAACAGCATCACAAGGGAAACAAATGGTAATAACAGCATCACAAGGGAAACAGGTGGTAATAACAGCATCACAAGGGAAACAGATGGTAATAACAGCATCACAAGGGAAACAGATGGTAATAACAGCATCACAAGGGAAACAGGTGGTAATAACAGCATCACAAGGGAAACAGGTGGTAATAACAGCATCACAAGGGAAACAGGTGGTAATAACAGCATCACAAGGGAAACAGGTGGTAATAACAGCATCACAAGGGAAACAGATGGTAATAACAGCATCACAAGGGAAACAAATGGTAATAACTGCATCACAAGGGAAACAGATGGTAATAACAGCATCACAAGGGAAACAGGTGGTAATAACAGCATCACAAGGGAAACAGGTGGTAATAACAGCATCACAAGGGAAACAGATGGTAATAACAGCATCACAAGGAAACAGATGGTAATAACAGCATCACAAGGGAAACAGGTGGTAATAACAGCATCACAAGGGAAACAGGTGGTAATAACAGCATCACAAGGAAACAAATGGTAATAACTGCATCACAAGGGATCACAAAACAGATGGTAATAACAGCATCACAAGGGAAACAGGTGGTAATAACAGCATCACAAGGGAAACAGATGGTAATAACAGCATCACAAGGGAAACAGATGGTAATAACAGCATCACAAGGGAAACAGATGGTAATAACAGCATCACAAGGGAAACAGATGGTAATAACAGCATCACAAGGGAAACAGGTGGTAATAACAGCATCACAAGGGAAACAGATGGTAATAACAGCATCACAAGGGAAACAGATGGTAATAACAGCATCACAAGGGAAACAGATGGTAATAACAGCATCACAAGGGAAACAGATGGTAATAACAGCATCACAAGGGAAACAGATGGTAATAACAGCATCACAAGGGAAACAGATGGTAATAACAGCATCACAAGGAAAACAGATGGTAATAACAGCATCACAAGGGAAACAGATGGTAATAACAGCATCACAAGGGAAACAGATGGTAATAACAGCATCACAAGGGAAACAGATGGTAATAACAGCATCACAAGGGAAACAGATGGTAATAACAGCATCACAAGGGAAACAGATGGTAATAACAGCATCACAAGGGAAACAGATGGTAATAACAGCATCACAAGGAAACAGATGGTAATAACAGCATCACAAGGGAAACAGATGGTAATAACAGCATCACAAGGGAAACAGATGGTAATAACAGCATCACAAGGGAAACAGATGGTAATAACAGCATCACAAGGGAAACCGATGGTAATAACAGCATCACAGGGGAAACAGATGGTAATAACAGCATCACAGGGGAAACAGATGGTAATAACAGCATCACAGGGGAAACAGATGGTAATAACAGCATCACAAGGGAAACCGATGGTAATAACAGCATCACAAGGGAAACAGATGGTAATAACAGCATCACAAGGGAAACAGATGGTAATAACATCATCACAAGGGAAACAGATGGTAATAACAGCATCACAAGGGAAACAGATGGTAATAACAGCATCACAAGGGAAACAGATGGTAATAACAGCATTACAACAGCTATTTATTTCCTCAGGAGACCAGTTTGTACTGACTGACCTGATGCAGTTGGAGTGGGTCATTGTCCACCGTTCCTACAGACAGCTACCGATGGAAGCGTGTGTGTGTGTGTGTGTGTGTGTGTGTGTGTGTGTGTCTGCTACAGTACTCACTGAAGTCTCCAGTAAGGAACAGGGCCTCCGCGGCTGGGGCCCACTCCCTCAACACCAGTCTGTTGTCAGCCATGCGGTTCACGCCAAAGGTCCTGTAGCTTCTAGTGAACTGATCAAAGCCCCCTTCTGCCTCCTCCAGGAGGAACAGACGCTTCTCAAACAGCCCATACCTGAGAGACACAGAGAGAGAGAGAGACAGAGAGAGGAGAGAGAGAGAGAGAGAGAGAGAGAGAGAGAGAGGAGAGAGACAGACAGACACAGAGACAGTGTCGTTAATAACAGAGAAGGAACTGGGAAAGATCACAACTCCCCTCAACTAAATCATGGATACAATCAGCATGGTCAATAACAGTAAATAGGAAGCAATATTAATGACTCAGGCCAAGACCTAAAATACTAGAGATGTGTTGATCAGTGTTCACAAGACTATAGGAGATGTGTTGATCAGTGTTCACAAGACTATAGGAGATGTGTTGATCAGTGTTCAGGCGTCACAAGACTATAGGAGATGTGTTGATCAGTGTTCAGGCGTCACAAGACTATAGGAGATGTGTTGATCAGTGTTCACGAGACTATAGGAGATGTGTTGATCAGTCTATAGTTGCATCCCACATCCACCACCCAAAGGACATCCAGCCAACTGGACAACTGTGGGAAGCATTGGAGTCAACATGAGACAGCATTCCGGTGGAATACTAAAATAGTCAAATTCACACACTTATCAAGGGAACATCCCTGGTCATCCCTACTGCCTCTGATCTGACTCACTAAACAGAGAACATCCCTGGTCATCCCTACTGCCTCTGATCTGACTCACTAAACAGAGAACATCCCTGGTCATCTCTACTGCCTCTGATCTGACTCACTAAACAGAGAACATCCCTGGTCATCCCTACTGCCTCTGATCTGACTCACTAAACAGAGAACATCCCTGGTCATCCCTACTGTCTCTGATCTGACTCACTAAACAGAGAACATCCCTGGTCATCCCTACTGCCTCTGATCTGACTCACTAAACAGAGAACATCCCTGGTCATCCCTACTGCCTCTGATCTGACTCACTAAACAGAGAACATCCCTGGTCATCCCTACTGCCTCTGATCTGACTCACTAAACAGAGAACATCCCTGGTCATCCCTACTGCCTCTGATCTGACTCACTAAACAGAGAACATCCCTGGTCATCCCTACTGCCTCTGATCTGGAGGACTCACTAAACAGAGAACATCCCTGGTCATCCCTACTGCCTCTGATCTGGAGGACTCACTAAACAGAGAACATCCCTGGTCATCCCTACTGTCTCTGATCTGACTGACTCACTAAACAGAGAACATCCCTGGTCATCCCTACTGCCTCTGATCTGGAGGACTCACTAAACAGAGAACATCCCTGGTCATCCCTACTGCCTCTGATCTGGAGGACTCACTAAACAGAGAACATCCCTGGTCATCCCTACTGCCTCTGATCTGACTCACTAAACAGAGAACATCCCTGGTCATCCCTACTGCCTCTGATCTGACGGACTCACTAAACAGAAATACTTTGCTTGTAAAGTACCATTTAAAATGGAGGCTAGCTATAGCTGGGTAGACTGCCCTAAATGGAGGCTTGCTATAGCTGGGTAGACTGCCCTAAATGGAGGCTAGCTATAGCTGGGTAGACTGCCCTAAATGGAGGCTAGCTATAGCCGGGTAGACTGCCCTAAATGGAGTCTACCTATAGCCGGGTAGACTGCCCTACATGGAGGCTATAGGTAGGCTTAGAACACAGTCAATGTAACACACACACAATATTAATGCTATAGCCAAGAGGTTGGTGAGCTATATGTGGACGTGGTTGTTGCAATATCAACCCCATATATAGTATTCAGTCTAAAATGTAGGTCTATCTGAGTAGCCTCTTGCTTTACCTTGGACCGCATTCGAGGGCATTCAAAATCAATACATGAACATCATTATACAAGATGGATAGGCTGTCTTGCAAAGAGCATTCCTATTTTAACACCTGCCACACATCAACATACTGCAAGCCATAGACAATGCTCACAAAAATGATCCTAATTTAATCACCGTTACTGTGTAAAGGCAGTTATGCTCTTACATGAATTTGAATTAATATATTATTTCAATCAAACGATATCTACCCGAATATGTCCCTATAACCTCTCCCGTACGGGGTCACCATGTCGCCAGGACGCCATGCCGCCAGGACGCCAGGACACCATGCCGCCAGGACACCATGCCGCCAGGACACCATGTCGCTATCACCGCCTTGTACGGCAACTGCTCCGCCCTCAACCGTAAGGCTCTCCAGAGGGTAGTGAGGTCTGCACAACGCATCACCAGGGGCAAACTGCCCTCCAGGACACCTACACCACCCGATGTTACAGGAAGGCCATAAAGGTCATCAAGGACAACAACCACCCGAGCCACTGCCTGTTCACCCCGCTATCATCCAGAAGGCGAGGTCAGTACAGGTGCATCAAAGCTGGGACCGAGAGACTGAAAAACAGCTTCTATCTCAAGGCCATCAGACTGTTAAACAGCCACCACTAACATTGAGTGGCTGCTGCCAACACACTGTCATTGACACTGACCCAACTCCAGCCATTTTAATAATGAAATGATGTAAATATATCACTAGCCACTTTAAACAATGCTACCCTATATAATGTTACTTATCCTACATTATTCATCTCATATGCATATGTATATACTGTACTCTACATCATCGACTGCATCCTTATGTAATACATGTATCACTAGCCACTTTAACTATGCCACTTTGTTTACTTTGTCTACACACTCATCTCATATGTATATACTGTAGGATACCATCTACTGTATGCTGCTCTGTACCATCACTCATTCATATATCCTTATGTACATATTCCTTATCCCCTTACACTGTGTATAAGACAGTAGTTTTGGAATTGTTAGTTAGATTACTTGTTGGTTATCACTGCATTGTCGGAACTAGAAGCACAAGCATTTCGCTACACTCGCATTAACATCTGCTAACCATGTGTATGTGACAAATAACATTTGATTTGATTTGATTTGATTTATGTCACCATGTTACCAGGACACCATGTCACTACATTACCAGGACACCATGCCGCCAGGACGCCATGTCACCAGGACACCATGTCACTACATTACCAGGACACCATGTCACCACCATGTCACCAGGACACCATGTCACTACATTACCAGGACACCATGTCACCAGGACACCATGTCACCAGGACACCATGTCACTACATTACCAGGACACCATGTCACCAGGACGCCAGGACACCATGTCACCAGGACACCATGTCACCAGGACACCATGTCACCAGGACACCATGCCGCCAGGACACCATGTCACCAGGACACCATGTCACTACATTACCAGGACACCATGCCGCCAGGACGCCATGTCACCAGGACACCATGTCACTACATTACCAGGACACCATGCCGCCAGGACGCCAGGACACCATGCCGCCAGGACACCATGTCACTACATTACCAGGACACCATGTCACCAGGACACCATGTCACCAGGACACCATGTCACCAGGACACCATGCCGCCAGGACACCATGTCACCAGGACACCATGTCACTACATTACCAGGACACCATGCCGCCAGGACGCCAGGACACCATGTCACCAGGACACCATGTCACCAGGACACCATGTCACCAGGACACCATGTCACCAGGACACCATGCCGCCAGGACGCCATGCCGCCAGGACACCATGTCGCCAGGACGCCATGTCACCAGGACACCATGTCACCAGGACACCATGCCGCCAGGACACCATGTCACCAGGACACCATGCCGCCAGGACGCCATGTCACCAGGACACCATGTCACCAGGACACCATGTCACCAGGACACCATGTCACTACATTACCAGGACACCATGTCACCAGGACACCATGTCACTACATTACCAGGACACCATGTCACCAGGACACCATGTCACTACATTACCAGGACACCATGCCGCCACAGTGCCTTGCGAAAGAATTCACCCCCTTGGCGTTTTTCTTATTTTGTTGCATTACAACCTGTAATTTAAATAGATTTTTATTTGGATTTCATGTAATGGACAGACACAAAATAGTAAAATAGTACAAATTGGTGAAGTGAAAGAAACTACTTACTAAATTTTAAAACAGAAAAATGGTGTGTGCATATCTATTCCCCCCTTTACTATGAAGTACCTAAATAAGTTCTGGTGTGGAGGTCGACTGAGTATGATTTTTCAAACGCTGATACCGATACCAATTATAGGAGGACCAAAAAAAAGCCGATACCGATTAATCGGCCGATTGGTCTGACAATTTTATTTATGCATTTGGAATAATGACAATTACAACAATAGTGAATGAACACTTATTAACTTAATACAATACATCAATAAAATCCATTTAGCCTCAAATAAATAATGAAACATGTTCAATTTGGTTTAAATAATGCAAAAACAAAGTGTTGGAGAAGAAAGTAAAAGTGCCATGTAAGAAAGCTAACGTTTAAGTTCCTTGCTCAGAACATGAGAACATATGAAAGCTGGTGGTTCTTTTTAACATGAGTCTTCAATATTCCCAGGTAATAAGTTAAGACTATTTCACTCTTTACCATTTGTATTTCATTAACCTTTGACTATTGGATGTTCTTATAGGCACTTTAGTATTGCCAGTGTAACAATACAGCTTCCGTCCCTCTCCTCACCCCTACCTGGGCTCGTACCAGGAACACATCGACAACAGCCACCCTCGAAGCATCGTTACCCATGCAGAGCAAGGGGAACAACTACTCCAAGTCTCAGAGCGAGTGATGTTTGAAACTATTAGCGCCCACCCCATAAACAGTCATAAACAATAAGTCATAAACAGTAATAAACATATAAGTCATAAACAGCGCAATGCTTGACGCACAACAAAGAGCTGCTGGCAAAACACACGAAAGTGCTGTTTGAATGAATGCTTACGAGCCTGCTGCTGCCTACCACCGCTCAGTCAGACTGCTCTATCAAATCATAGACTTAGTTATAACATAACACACTAAAGTGCTGTTTGAATGAATGCATACGAGCCTGCTGCTGCCTACCACCGCTCAGTCAGACTGCTCTATCAAATCATAGACTTAGTTATAACATAACACACTAAAGTGCTGTTTGAATGAATGCTTACGAGCCTGCTGCTGCCTACCACCGCTCAGTCAGACTGCTCTATCAAATCATAGACTTAGTTATAACATAACACACTAAAGTGCTGTTTTAATGAATGCATACGAGCCTGCTGCTGCCTACCACCGCTCAGTCAGACTGCTCTATCAAATCATAGACTTAATTATGACATAACACACTAAAGTGCTGTTTGAATGAATGCTTACGAGCCTGCTGCTGCCTACCACCGCTCAGTCAGACTGCTCTATCAAATCATAGACTTAATTATAACATAACACACTAAAGTGCTGTTTGAATGAATGCATACGAGCCTGCTGCTGCCTACCACCGCTCAGTCAGACTGCTCTATCAAATCATAGACTTAATTATGACATAACACACTAAAGTGCTGTTTGAATGAATGCTTACGAGCCTGCTGCTGCCTACCACCGCTCAGTCAGACTGCTCTATCAAATCATAGACTTAGTTATAACATAACACACTAAAGTGCTGTTTGAATGAATGCATACGAGCCTGCTGCTGCCTACCACCGCTCAGTCAGACTGCTCTATCAAATCATAGACTTAATTATGACATAACACACTAAAGTGCTGTTTGAATGAATGCTTACGAGCCTGCTGCTGCCTACCACCGCTCAGTCAGACTGCTCTATCAAATCATAGACTTAGTTATAACATAACACACTAAAGTGCTGTTTGAATGAATGCATACGAGCCTGCTGCTGCCTACCACCGCTCAGTCAGACTGCTCTATCAAATCATAGACTTAATTATGACATAACACACTAAAGTGCTGTTTGAATGAATGCTTACGAGCCTGCTGCTGCCTACCACCGCTCAGTCAGACTGCTCTATCAAATCATAGACTTAGTTATAACATAACACACTAAAGTGCTGTTTGAATGAATGCATACGAGCCTGCTGCTGCCTACCACCGCTCAGTCAGACTGCTCTATCAAATCATAGACTTAATTATGACATAACACACTAAAGTGCTGTTTTAATGAATGCATACGAGCCTGCTGCTGCCTACCACCGCTCAGTCAGACTGCTCTATCAAATCATAGACTTAATTATAACATAACACACTAAAGTGCTGTTTGAATGAATCAAATCATAGACTTAATTATAATATAATAACACACAGAAATACGAGCCTTCGGTCATTAATATGGTCGAATCCGGAAATTATCAACTCGAAAACAAGACGTTTATTCTTTCAGTGAAATACGGAACCGTTACGCATTTTATCTAACGGGTGGCATCCATCAGTCTAAATATTGCTGTTAACATTGAAGGTTGTGCAATGTTATGTCATAATTACGTAATATTCTGGCAAATTAGGCGGCCCAAACGGTTGCATATAACCTGACTCTGTTATAACGACTCTCGTCGGTGGAAGGAGAGGAGCACCAAACGGTTGCATATAACCTGACTCTGTTATAACGACTCTCGTCGGTGGAAGGAGAGGAGGACCAAACGGTTGCATATAACCTGACTCTGTTATAACGACTCTCGTCGGTGGAAGGAGAGGAGGACCAAACGGTTGCATATAACCTGACTCTGTTATAACGACTCTCGTCGGTGGAAGGAGAGGAGGACCAAACGGTTGCATATAACCTGACTCTGTTGTAACGACTCTCGTCGGTGGAAGGAGAGGAGGACCAAACGGTTGCATATAACCTGACTCTGTTATAACGACTCTCGTCGGTGGAAGGAGAGGAGGACCAAACGGTTGCATATAACCTGACTCTGTTATAACGACTCTCGTCGGTGGAAGGAGAGGAGGACCAAACGGTTGCATATAACCTGACTCTGTTGTAACGACTCGTCGGTGGAAGGAGAGGAGGACCAAACGGTTGCATATAACCTGACTCTGTTGTAACGACTCTCGTCGGTGGAAGGAGAGGAGGACCAAACGGTTGCATATAACCTGACTCTGTTGTAACGACTCGTCGGTGGAAGGAAGGAGGATCAAACGGTTGCATATAACCTGACTCTGTTGTAACGACTCTCGGTGGAAGGAGAGGAGCACCAAACGGTTGCATATAACCTGACTCTGTTATAACGACTCTCGTCGGTGGAAGGAGAGGAGGACCAAACGGTTGCATATAACCTGACTCTGTTGTAACGACTCTCGTCGGTGGAAGGAGAGGAGGATCAAACGGTTGCATATAACCTGACTCTGTTGTAACGACTCTCGTCGGTGGAAGGAGAGGAGCACCAAACGGTTGCATATAACCTGACTCTGTTATAACGACTCTCGTCGGTGGAAGGAGAGGAGGACCAAACGGTTGCATATAACCTGACTCTGTTGTAACGACTCTGTCGGTGGAAGGAGAGGAACACCAAACGGTTGCATATAACCTGACTCTGTTGTAACGACTCTCGTCGGTGGAAGGAGAGGAGGACCAAACGGTTGCATATAACCTGACTCTGTTATAACGACTCTCGTCGGTGGAAGGAGAGGAGCACCAAACGGTTGCATATAACCTGACTCTGTTATAACGACTCTCGTCGGTGGAAGGAGAGGAGCACCAAACGGTTGCATATAACCTGACTCTGTTATAACGACTCTCGTCGGTGGAAGGAGAGGAGGACCAAACGGTTGCATATAACCTGACTCTGTTGTAACGACTCTCGTCGGTGGAAGGAGAGGAGCACCAAACGGTTGCATATAACCTGACTCTGTTATAACGACTCTCGTCGGTGGAAGGAGAGGAGCACCAAACGGTTGCATATAACCTGACTCTGTTATAACGACTCTCGTCGGTGGAAGGAGGAACACCAAACGGTTGCATATAACCTGCCTCTGATTGAGAACCATATCAGGCCAATCAGAAAAACCTAACATAGACTATACCCACCCAGCCCACGTCCTGACCAACTAAATGAAAGACAAAACAGAGGAAATAAGGTCAGGAACGTGACAGAAATGACACAATTTCACCTGGTTAATATTGCCTGCTAACCTGGATTTCTTTTAGCTAAATATGCAGGTTTAAAAATATATACTTCTGTGTATTGATTTTAAGAAAGCCATTGATGTTTATGGTTAGGTACACATTGGAGCAAGGACAGTCCTTTTTCGCGAATACGCACCGCATCGATTATATGCGACACAGGACAAGCTAGATAAACTAGTAATATCATCAGCTATGTGTAGTTAACTAGTGATTATGATTGACTGATTGTTTTTTATCAGATAGGTTTAATGCTAGCTGGCAACTTACCTTGGCTTCTTACTGCATTCGCGTAACAGGCAGGCTCCTTGTGGAGTGCAATGAGAGGCAGGTGGTTAGAGCGTTGGACTAGTTAACCGTAAGGCTGCAAGATTGAATCCCCAAGCTGACAAGGTAAAAAATATATTTAAGTAGTTAAAAGATTAAATAATATCAGAAACTTTTTTCCCCACGGCGCACCAATTAAATCCATTATTTAAAACATGGAAAGAACATGGCACCACAACAAACCTGCCAAGAGAGGGCCGCCCACCAAAACTCACAGACCAGGCAAGGAGGGCATTAATCAGAGAGGCAACAAAGAGACCAAAGATAACCCTGAAGAAGCTGCAAAGCTCCACAACGGAGATTGGAGTATCTGTCCATAGGACCACATTAAGCCATATACTCCACAGAGCTGGGCTTAGTGAAAGAGTGGCCAGAAAAATGCCATTGCTTAAAGAAAAAAATAAGTAAACAAATTTGGTGTTCACCAAAAGGCATGTGGGAGACTCCCCAAACATATGAAAGAAGGTACTCTGGTCAGATGAGACTAAAATGTAGCTTTTTGGCCATCAAGGAAAATGCTATGTCTGGCGCAAACCCAACACCTCATCACCCAGAGAATATCATATGGTGGTGGCAGCATCATGCTGTGGGGATGGTTTTCATCGGCAGGGACTTTGAGACTGGGACAGAGGTTCACCTTCCAGCAGGACAATGACCCTAAGCACACTGCTAAAGCAACACTCGAGTGGTTAAAGGGGAAACCTTTTAATATCTTGGAACGGCCTAATCAAAACCCAGACCTCAATCCAATTGAGAATCTGTGGTATGACAGAAATCTGTACACCAGCGGAACCCATCCAACTTGAAGGAGCTGGAGCAGTTTTGCCTTGAAGAATGGGCAAAAATCCCAGTAGCTAGATGTGCCAAGCTTATAGAGACTTACCCCAAGAGACTGTCAGCTGTAATTGCTGTAAAAGGTGGCTCTACGAAGTATTGACATTGGTCGGGTGAAAAACTTCACCGTGCCTAACTATTCTGTTTTTAGGTCTTATTCGTTTCACAATAAAAAAAAAAACATTTGCATCTTCAAAGTGGTAAGCATGTTGTGTAAATCAAATGATGATTACACCCCCCCCCGCCCAGAAATCCATTTTAATTCCAGGTTGTAAGGCAACTAAATAGGAAAAATGCCACGGGGGGGGTGAATACTTTCACAAGCCTCTGTAGTTAAATAGTCCTACATGACATCCCCATGGCACTATGTTGTGGCTGACCAGCTAAACCGTTAGTTTATACTCTCCAGTGTCAGAAAATAAACCAACTTCTTCATCATCATCATCTATCATGTTAGTTCCTCCTTTCCAGCTGCTGTCCGGAACAGATTCTCCCTGCAGGATGCCCTATAGTCTACAGAGAGGAGAGAGTATCCCAGCCAGCTGCTGTCCAGATCAGATGGTTCCCTGCAGGATCAGAATGTCCCCGGCAGGATCAGATTGTCCCCTGCTGGATCAGATTGTCCTAGCCAGCTGGATGAAAAACACTCTCCTCTTTTTCTCTCTGCATGCTCGCTCTCATCCCTTCCTCCCCGACTCCACTCTCTGTCTCTCTCCACTCTGAATCTCAAATCGATAACAATGCTTAGTGCTCCCATACCTGCGGTGTCACCATTTCAGAATACATGTTCTGGCAGCCCTGTGGAGAGCCTTTCTAGAGGACAAGGAGATGAGGAGAGGTGAGGAGGATTCAGTGAAGGATGGCTCCTGGCTCTGCATTAATAGTCATGGTTATGATTAGAACAAACTAAGTGCTGGGGGGGATAGTCTGGCTGGCTGGGTGCTGTGTGTTTCTATAGTCCTGCTAATCTAGAACCTCTTCTTCTGGCCCTGCTGGCATGATTAGACAAGAGATGAGAAGACAGTGTGTGTGTGTGTGTGTGTGTGTGTGTGTGTGTGTGTGTGTGTGTGTGTGTGTGTGTGTGTGTGTGTGTGTGTGTGTGTGTCAAATTGCACCCTATTACCTATACAGTGCGCTACTTTAGGGCAGAGCCCTGAACATGCCCTATGGGCCCTGGTCAAAAGTAGTGCACTATGTAAGGAATAAGGTTCTGTCAAAACTAGTGCACTAATGTAAGGAATAGTGCCCCAATTGGGACATAACCATCAAGATCAGACCACGCATCACAATCACATTCAAGGTGACTTCAAGGTTCCATTCCAAATCACACCCTATTCCATATATAGTGCACTACTTTTGACCAGAGCCCCACTAAATAAGAAACAGGGTGCTATTTGGGACGTATCCTAAAAGACATCTAATTTCCCTAAACTTGCTGCTAACACAAAATCTAAACTTCCCCTCACCTGCTTATTAGTAATAACGAGTAATACAATTAGGCCAGCCTCTGACTGTCCTCTGTTTCTCCTCTCTCTCTCTCTCTCTCAAGGTGTCCCCTCTCTCTCTCAAGGTGTGATCTCTGTATCCTCTCTCTCTCGCTCTCTCTCAAGGTGTGATCTGTATCCTCTCTCTTTCTCGCTCTCTCTCAAGGTGTGATTTCTGTGTCCTCGCTCGCTCTCAAGGTGTGATCTCTGTGTCCTCTCTCTCTCAAGGTGTGATTTCTGTGTCCTCGCTCGCTCTCAAGGTGTGATCTCTGTATCCTCTCTCTCGCTCGCTCTCTCTCAAGGTGTGATCTGTGTCCTTTCTCTCTCTCAAGGTGTGATCTCTGTGTCCTCTCTCTCTCAAGGTGTGATCTCTGTGTCCTCTCTCTCTCAAGGTGTGAACTCTGTGTCCTCTCTCTCTCAAGGTGTGAACTCTGTGTCCTCTCTCTCTCAAGGTGTGAACTCTGTGTCCTCTCTCTCTCAAGGTGTGATCTCTGTGTCCTCTCTCTCTCTCAAGGTGTGAACTCTGTGTCCTCTCTCTCTCAAGGTGTGAACTCTGTGTCCTCTCTCTCTCAAGGTGTGAACTCTGTGTCCTCTCTCCTCTCTCTGGTGTGAAGTAGATTGCAAAAACAAAAAGAAAGCTGCAAGACTGAATGGAAGACAAAACAAGCAACACATGAACGCTTGTGAAAAAAATATATATACACACCTTATAAAATTGTGCAGCTATTTTAGCTAGCTGGATTGTCTACCAGTTGCTAAGCAAGGTGAAAATCTGTCTGAACAAGGCAGTTTAACCTACTGTTCCTAGGGCATCATTGAAAACAAGAATTTGTTCTTAATTAACTGACTTGCCTCGTTACAAAAAGGAAAAATAAAACATAAAAATTACTAGGGGCACTCCTAAAACAAAAGCTAACAAAAAAAAAATAGGTAATTAACAACACAATAGATAGACAGGACATGAAATCAAACCGTTCTCTGAAGACACTAATACAAGAAACATTGTTTTGGAAAAGGTTGGCTTCTATTGCAAACATTGTAGCCAACAACACCAGCATTACAATGGAAATTGTTTACACAACAGAAAGCTAAAAGAAAAGTTTAATGATGGGACAGAACCATGAACACATCTTGCCAGATCTTACACGTTGCCACACCAAGAACAAATTAACTATTTAATACCAAACCAGGACACATATGGAAAATGGTTATTTGCAACTATTTCCCTTTTTCTCAAAAACAAAGAAAAAGAGGCATTAGCCAAGGATGTCAGATCAGCATTTTTCTTTAAGAAGCTGACCAGAGCAACACAAATCAAACAGTCCATTTAAAACAGTACTGTATCGATACAAGGCAATGATTCAAGTCTCCGGGCTTTTGAGGATGTGTTTGAGAAGCTGCGGAGAAAGTAAAAGGAGGGAGATGGAGAAAAGCAGAGGCCCCAACAGCCTCTGTGACCCAGCAAGGACAACACTGTCTAGAAACTAAAAGGAAGAGAACGTTCAGCAGAGCATCTATTGCTGATACAAAACCACATTTGGCTAAAACATGTACAATCTATTGTGACAATGATGTTTACATATGTGCAGTTTATGCTCCTCCTTCAGATTCATCATATTATGAGGAATCCGTTTTTCATACAGAAATCATTACATTTTAGGCAGAGGGTAAAATGCTTCTTTGTGGAGATTTCAATGCAAGAACAGGTTCTGAGCCTGACTACACTGATGCGGGAGGTAACCACCACATATTTGGACACCGCTCCTTGTACAGTAGCCCTATTATAAATAATAGAAACAGTCCTGGCCAAATACTGAACAAAAAAATGGGAAGGAGTTAGTGCATCTCTGTAGCTCAGTTGGTAGAGCATGGCGCTTGTAACGCCAGGGTAGTGGGTTCGATCCCCGGGACCACCCATACGTAGAATGTATGCACACATAACTGTAAGTCGCTTTGGATAAAAGCGTCTGCTAAATGGCATATATATATATATATATCTCTGTCGAGGCCTGTACATGCCTAATGGTAGACTCAAAGGGGTCTTTTTAGGTCGCTTTACTTACTGCTCAGCTCTTGGGACAAGCCTAGTCAATTATGCCATCAGTGACATAGACCCCTCCTACATTAGTTCATTCACTGTCAGACTACAGACACCAGTCAGATTAACGTGCTTCCGAAATTTACCAGCAATACTCATTAAAAAAACTTCCCAATAATCTCTACAACATGAACCAATCGTACAGATGGGCTCCAAACAGCGCAGACAAATTCATTGAAAACATTGAACTAAAATTAAATTAACTCTAAACAGGTCTTCCATAACTGACAAAACCAAACCAACAACTCACAAGACCAAACCAGTAACTCACAAGACCAAACCAACAACTCACAAAACCAAACCAACAACTCACAAGACCAAGCCAGTAACTCACAAGACCAAACCAACAACTCACAAGACCAAACCAACAACTCACAAGACCAAACCAGTAACTCACAAGACCAAACCAGTAACTCACAAGACCAAACCAGTAACTCACAAGACCAAACCAGTAACTCACAAGACCAAACCAGTAACTCACAAGACCAAACCAGTAACTCACAAGACCAAACCAGTAACTCACAAGACCAAACCAGTAACTCACAAGACCAAACCAGTAACTCACAAGACCAAACCAGTAACTCAAAACTCACAAGACCAAACCAGTAACTCACAAGACCAAACCAACAACTCACAAGACCAAACCAGTAACTCACAAGACCAAACCAGTAACTCACAAGACCAAACCAACAACTCACAAGACCAAACCAGTAACTCACAAGACCAAACCAGTAACTAAAGACCAAACCAGTAACTCACAAGACCAAACCAGTAACTCACAAGACCAAACCAGTAACTCACAAGACCAAACCAGTAACTCACAAGACCAAACCATTAACTCACAAGACAACTCTCACAAGACCAAACCAACAACTCACAAGACCAAACCAGTAACTCACAAGACCAAACCAGTAACTCACAAGACCAAACCAGTAACTCAAAGACCAAACCAGTAACTCACAAGACCAAACCAGTAACTCACAAGACCAAACCAACCAACTAACACAAGACCAAACCAACAACTCACAAGACCAAACCAGTAACACAAGACCAAACCAGTAACTCACAAGACCAAACCAGTAACTCACAAGACCAAACCAGTAACTCACAAGACCAAACCAGTAACTCACAAGACCAAACCAGTAACTCACAAGACCAAACCAGTAACTCACAAGACCAAACCAGTAACTCACAAGACCAAACCAACAACTCACAAGACCAAACCAGTAACTCACAAGACCAAACCAGTAACTCACAAGACCAAACCAGTAACTCACAAGACCAAACCAGTAACTCACAAGACCAAACCAACAACTCACAAGACCAAACCAGTAACTCACAAGACCAAACCAGTAACTCACAAGACCAAACCAACAACTCACAAGACCAAACCAACAACTCACAAGACCAAACCAGTAACTCACAAGACCAAACCAGTAACTCACAAGACCAAACCAGTAACTCACAAGACCAAACCAACAACTCACAAGACCAAACCAACAACTCACAAGACCAAACCAGTAACTCACAAGACCAAACCAGTAACTCACAAGACCAAACCAGTAACTCACAAGACCAAACCAGTAACTCACAAGACCAAACCAGTAACTCACAAGACCAAACCAACAACTCACAAGACCAAACCAGTAACTCACAAGACCAAACCAACAACTCACAAGACCAAACCAGTAACTCACAAGACCAAACCAGTAACTCACAAGACCAAACCAGTAACTCACAAGACCAAACCAGTAACTCACAAGACCAAACCATTAACTCACAAGACCAAACCATTAACTCACAAGACCAAACCAGTAACTCACAAGACCAAACCAGTAACTCACAAGACCAAACCAGTAACTCACAAGACCAAACCAGTAACTCACAAGACCAAACCAGTAACTCACAAGACCAAACCATTAACTCACAAGACCAAACCAGTAACTCACAAGACCAAAGAAGGTGTCAAAAACATAAAAATTGCACATTCCAAAAAACAGAATCAAAAGCAAAATTTGAGAAAACCAAAGAAACAAAAAACTTAAATGTTTCTGAAAAATGTTTTGATAACATTTAAAACAATTAGAAAACATCAACAACAGAAGCAACAGAACAACCCAGAGCTACACTATGAATACTAGGAATGCTGTGATACACCGCCCCAGACCATGACAGACCCTCTACCTCCAAATCGATCCTGCTCCAGAGTACAGGCCTCGGTGTAAAAGCTCTTTCCTTTGACGATAAACACGAATCTGACCATCTCCCCTGGTGAGACAAAACCGTGACTCGTCAGTGAAGAGCACTTTGTTCCAGTCCTGTCTGGTCCAGCAATGGTGGGTTTGTGCCCATAGGCGACGTTGTTGCCGGTGATGTCTGGTGAGGACCTGCCTTACAACAGGCCTACAAGCCCTCAGTCCAGCCTCTCTCAGCCTATTGCCGACAGTCTGAGCACTGATAGAGGGATTGTGTGTTCCTGGTGTAACTCGGGCAGTTGTTGTTGCCATCCTGTACCCGTCCCGCAGGTGTGATGTTCGGATGTACCGATCCTGAGCAGATGTTGTTACACGTGGTCTGCCACTGCGAGGACGATCAGCTGTCCGTCCTGTCTCCCTGTACAGAGCGGACATTGTAATTCATTGCCCTGGCCACATCTGCTGTCCTCATGCCTCCTTGCAGGATGCCTAAGGCACGTTCACACAGATGAGCAGGGACCCTGGGCAGTAGTCAGTAGAAAGGCCTCTTTAGTGTCCTACATTTCCATAACTGTGACCTTAATTGCCAACCGTCTGTAAGCTGTTCGTGTCTTAATGATCGTTCCACAGGTGCATGTTCATTCATTATTTCATGGGAAACAGTGTTTAAACCCTTTACAATGAAGATCTGTGAAGTTATTTGGATTTTTACTAATTATCTTTGAAAGACAGGGTCCTGAAAAAGGGACATTCCTTTTTTTGCTGAGTTTACCAATAAGACACTTGATGTAATTGGAAAACGCAATTGACCGGAATCAGTTCTGGGACATGTGGAACAATTTAATCATTTTGAATGGTACATCACAGTACTGACCACACACACACACACACACACACACACACACACACACACACAAAGGAGGGCAAAATCTTTGCTTTATTGACTTTTAAAAAGCATTTGATTCTGTTTGGCACGAAGGGGCATTCTTCAGATTTTCCAATGTGGACTCAATCAAATTTATGAACACAGAAAACAAGTGTGGAGTAACAACTAAAAAACAACACAGAACAGAACTACCTTCCCAGCGTTGAAGTGTAAAGAAGTTTGAGTCCTAACCTTTCAACATATAAATGAACTAGCAGACATGTTGGACCATTCTTCCAGCCCCAGGACTCACACTATGTGACACAGAGGTAAAATACCTGCTATATGTTTATGATTTGGTTCCAATAGCTCTTTACAGAAGTGAGGTTTGGGGGCCACTCAAAACACTGGACTTTAAAATGTGGGAGAAACATCCAATTAAAGCCGTACGCGCAGAACTATGTTGGAACATTCTAGAAGTCTAAAGAAATACACCAACTAATGCAAGTCGGGCAGAACTGTGCTGTTTTCCAGTGGTAATGAAAGAACAAACAAAAAAAACAAAAAAGATCATTACAATTTTGGCTACACCTAAATTCAAGTGTCCAATTTAAAACACTTCAAACCCAAGAGCCGAGCCCAGAAACAAGCCCTCTCAGTAAGCTAGTATTGGACCTAATCAACCAAGCTGACACCAGCCCTGATTCAAAAAATACAACAAAAAAAAAAACATTCAAATAAACAAAATCAATAACAATCAAAAGGACTCAAATTTACGACGTTGGAAAAACGAAACAAAATCCCAAAGCCGACTAAATTGCTATCTGGCTCTGAACAGAAAATATGAATTGGCTGATTATCTCTACTCTGTCAGAGATACGAAGCAGAGACAGATCCTTACCAAGTACAGGCTGAGTGACCAATTGGCAATAGAAACCGGCAGACATAAAAAGACATGGCTACCCAAAGAGGAGCGTGTATGTGGTCACTGCACGACAGGGGAGGTAGAAACAGAGATGCACTTTCTCCTTCACGGTGAGAAATATTCCTCACCAAGAGATTTTACTACATTTATTCAACATTTTTACTTATTAAACCAAGAGGAACAACTAAAGATATTCCTGGGTGAAGGAGCAACGGCTTCTCTGTCCTTCCATACCCTGCATAGTAAGCAGTAACCAGCTTCTCTTTCCTTCCATATCCTGCATAGTAAGCAGTAACCAGCTTCTCTGTCCTTCCATATCCTGCATAGTAAGCAGTAACCAGCTTCTCTTTCCTAACATACCCTGCATAGTAAGCAGTAACCAGCTTCTCTTTCCTAACATACCCTGCATAGTATGCAGTAACCAGCTTCTCTTTCTTCCATATCCTGCATAGTAAGCAGTAACCAGCTTCTCTGTCCTATACATACCCTGCATAGTATGCAGTAACCAACTTCTCTGTCCTTCCATATCCTGCATAGTAAGCAGTAACCAGCTTCTCTGTCCTAACATACCCTGCATAGTATGCAGTAACCAGTTTCTCTTTCTTCCATATCCTGCATAGTAAGCAGTAACCAGCTTCTCTGTCCTAACATACCCTGCATAGTATGCAGTAACCAACTTCTCTGTCCTTCCATATCCTGCATAGTAAGCAGTAACCAGCTTCTCTTTCCTTCCATATCCTGCATAGTAAGCAGTAACCAGCTTCTCTTTCCTTCCATACCCTGCATAGTAAGCAGTAACCAGCTTCTCTTTCCTTCCATACCCTGCATAGTAAGCAGTAACCAGCTTCTCTTTCCTTCCATATCCTGCATAGTAAGCAGTAACCAGCTTCTCTTTCCTTCCATATCCTGCATAGTAAGCAGTAACCAGCTTCTCTTTCCTTCCATATCCTGCATAGTAAGCAGTAACCAGCTTCTCTTTCCTTCCATATCCTGCATAGTAAGCAGTAGCCAGCTTCTCTTTCCTTCCATATCCTGCATAGTAAGCAGTAGCCAGCTTCTCTTTCCTTCCATATCCTGCATAGTAAGCAGTAACCAGCTTCTCTTTCCTTCCATATCCTGCATAGTAAGCAGTAACCAGCTTCTCTTTCCTTCCATATCCTGCATAGTAAGCAGTAGCCAGCTTCTCTTTCCTTCCATACCCTGCATAGTAAGCAGTAACCAGCTTCTCTTTCCTTCCATACCCTGCATAGTAAGCAGTAACCAGCTTCTCTTTCCTTCCATACGCTGCATAGTAAGCAGTAACCAGCTTCTCTTTCCTAACATACCCTGCATAGTAAGCAGTAGCCAGCTTCTCTTTCCTTCCATACCCTGCATAGTAAGCAGTAGCCAGCTTCTCTTTCCTTCCATATCCTGCATAGTAAGCAGTAACCAGCTTCTCTGTCCTTCCATACCCTGCATAGTAAGCAGTAACCAGCTTCTCTGTCCTTCCATACCCTGCATAGTAAGCAGTAACCAGCTTCTGTCCTTCCATACCCTGCATAGTAAGCAGTAACCAGCTTCTCTTTCCTAACATATCCTGCATAGTAAGCAGTAACCAGCTTCTCTGTCCTTCCAGACCCTGCATAGTAAGCAGTAACCAGCTTCTCTGTCCTTCCAGACCCTGCATAGTAAGCAGTAACCAGCTTCTGTCCTTCCAGACCCTGCATAGTAAGCAGTAACCAGCTTCTCTTTCCTAACATATCCTGCATAGTAAGCAGTAACCAGCTTCTCTTTCCTAACATACCCTGCATAGTAAGCAGTAACCAGCTTCTCTTTCTTCCATATCCTGCATAGTAAGCAGTAACCAGCTTCTCTTTCTTCCATATCCTGCATAGTAAGCAGTAACCAGCTTCTCTGTCCTAACATACCCTGCATAGTATGCAGTAACCAGCTTCTCTTTCTTCCATATCCTGCATAGTAAGCAGTAACCAGCTTCTCTGTCCTAACATACCCTGCAGTAACCAACTTCTCTGTCCTTCCAACCAACTTCTCTGTCCTTCCATATCCTGCATAGTAAGCAGTAACCAGCTTCTCTGTCCTAACATACCCTGCATAGTATGCAGTAACCAGCTTCTCTTTCTTCCATATCCTGCATAGTAAGCAGTAACCAGCTTCTCTTTCCTTCCAGACCCTGCATAGTAAGCAGTAACCAGCTTCTCTGTCCTAACATACCCTGCATAGTATGCAGTAACCAGCTTCTCTGTCCTTCCATATCCTGTATAGTAAGCAGTAACCAGCTTCTCTTTCTTCCATATCCTGCATAGTAAGCAGTAACCAGCTTCTCTGTCCTTCCATATCCTGCATAGTAAGCAGTAACCAGCTTCTCTTTCCTAACATATCCTGCATAGTAAGCAGTAACCAGCTTCTCTTTCCTAACATATCCTGCATAGTAAGCAGTAACCAGCTTCTCTTTCCTAACATATCCTGCATAGTAAGCAGTAACCAGCTGTCCTTCCATACCCTGCATAGTAAGCAGTAACCAGCTTCTCTTTCCTTCCATACCCTGCATAGTAAGCAGTAACCAGCTTCTCTGTCCTTCCATATCCTGCATAGTAAGCAGTAACCAGCTTCTCTGTCCTTCCATATCCTGCATAGTAAGCAGTAACCAGCTTCTCTTTCCTTCCATATCCTGCATAGTAAGCAGTAACCAGCTTCTCTGTCCTTCCATATCCTGCATAGTAAGCAGTAACCAGCTTCTCTTTCCTTCCATACCCTGCATAGTAAGCAGTAACCAGCTTCTCTTTCCTTCCATATCCTGCATAGTAAGCAGTAACCAGCTTCTCTGTCCTTCCATACCCTGCATAGTAAGCAGTAACCAGCTTCTCTGTCCTTCCAGACCCTGCATAGTAAGCAGTAACCAGCTTCTCTGTCCTTCCATACCCTGCATAGTAAGCAGTAACCAGCTTCTCTGTCCTTCCATATCCTGCATAGTAAGCAGTAACCAGCTTCTCTTTCCATAACCTGCATAGTAAGCAGTAACCAGCTTCTCTGTCCTTACATATCCTGCATAGTAAGCAGTAACCAGCTTCTCTGTCCTTCCATACCCTGCATAGTAAGCAGTAACCAGCTTCTCTTTCCTTCCATACCCTGCATAGTAAGCAGTAACCAGCTTCTCTTTCCTAACATATCCTGCATAGTAAGCAGTAACCAGCTTCTCTGTCCTTCCAGACCCTGCATAGTAAGCAGTAACCAGCTTCTCTGTCCTTCCAGACCCTGCATAGTAAGCAGTAACCAGCTTCTCTGTCCTTCCATATCTGCATAGTAAGCAGTAACCAGCTTCTCTTTCCTAACATATCCTGCATAGTAAGCAGTAACCAGCTTCTCTTTCCTAACATACCCTGCATAGTAAGCAGTAACCAGCTTCTCTTTCTTCCATATCCTGCATAGTAAGCAGTAACCAGCTTCTCTTTCTTCCATATCCTGCATAGTAAGCAGTAACCAGCTTCTCTGTCCTAACATACCCTGCATAGTATGCAGTAACCAGCTTCTCTTTCTTCCATATCCTGCATAGTAAGCAGTAACCAGCTTCTCTGTCCTAACATACCCTGCATAGTATGCAGTAACCAACTTCTCTGTCCTTCCATATCCTGCATAGTAAGCAGTAACCAGCTTCTCTGTCCTAACATACCCTGCATAGTATGCAGTAACCAGCTTCTCTTTCTTCCATATCCTGCATAGTAAGCAGTAACCAGCTTCTCTGTCCTTCCATACATACCCTGCATAGTATAAGCAGTAACCAGCTTCTCTGTCCTTCCATATCCTGCATAGTAAGCAGTAACCAGCTTCTCTTTCTTCCATATCCTGCATAGTAAGCAGTAACCAGCTTCTCTGTCCTTCCATATCCTGCATAGTAAGCAGTAACCAGCTTCTCTTTCCTAACATATCCTGCATAGTAAGCAGTAACCAGCTTCTCTTTTCCTATCCTGCAACATATCCTGCATAGTAAGCAGTAACCAGCTTCTCTTTCCTTCCATACCCTGCATAGTAAGCAGTAACCAGCTTCTCTGTCCTTCCATATCCTGCATAGTAAGCAGTAACCAGCTTCTCTGTCCTTCCATACCCTGCATAGTAAGCAGTAACCAGCTTCTCTTTCCTTCCATACCCTGCATAGTAAGCAGTAACCAGCTTCTCTTTCCTTCCATATCCCTGCATAGTAAGCAGTAACCAGCTTCTCTTCCTTCCATATCCTGCATAGTAAGCAGTAACCAGCATAGTAACCAGCTTCTCTTCCTTCCATATCCTGCATAGTAAGCAGTAACCAGCTTCTCTTTCCTAACATATCCTGCATAGTAAGCAGTAACCAGCTTCTCTTTCCTAACCATATCCTGCATAGTAAGCAGTAACCAGCTTCTCTTTCCTAACATATTCTGCATAGTAAGCAGTAACCAGCTTCTTTCCTTCCATATCCTGCATAGTAAGCAGTAACCAGCTTCTCTGTCCTTCCATATCCTGCATAGTAAGCAGTAACCAGCTTCTCTGTCCTTCCATATCCTGCATAGTAAGCAGTAACCAGCTTCTCTGTCCTTCCATATCCTAACCAGCATAGTAGTAAGCAGTAACCAGCTTCTCTTTCCTTCCATATCCTGCATAGTAAGCAGTAACCAGCTTCTCTTTCCTTCCATATCCTGCATAGTAAGCAGTAACCAGCTTCTCTTCCTATCCATACCCTGCATAGTAACCCAGCTTCTCTTCCTTCCATATCCTGCATAGTAAGCAGTAACCAGCTTCTCTTTCCTTCCATATCCTGCATAGTAAGCAGTAACCAGCTTCTCTTTCCTTCCATATCCTGCATAGTAAGCAGTAACCAGCTTCTCTGTCCTTCCATACCCTGCATAGTAAGCAGTAACCAGCTTCTCTTTCCTTCCATACCCTGCATAGTAAGCAGTAACCAGCTTCTCTTCCTTCCATACCCTGCATAGTAAGCAGTAACCAGCTTCTCTTTCCTTCCATACCCTGCATAGTAAGCAGTAACCAGCTTCTCTTTCCTTCCATACCCTGCATAGTAAGCAGTAACCAGCTTCTCTTTCCTAACATACCCTGCATAGTAAGCAGTAACCAGCTTCTCTTTCCTTCCATACCCTGCATAGTAAGCAGTAACCAGCTTCTCTTTCCTTCCATATCCTGCATAGTAAGCAGTAACCAGCTTCTCTGTCCTTCCATACCCTGCATAGTAAGCAGTAACCAGCTTCTCTGTCCTTCCATATCCTGCATAGTAAGCAGTAACCAGCTTCTCTGTCCTTCCATACCCTGCATAGTAAGCAGTAACCAGCTTCTCTGTCCTTCCATACCCTGCATAGTAAGCAGTAACCAGCTTCTCTGTCCTTCCATACCCTGCATAGTAAGCAGTAACCAGCTTCTCTGTCCTTCCATACCCTGCATAGTAAGCAGTAACCAGCTTCTCTCCTTCCATAACCTGCATAGTAAGCAGTAACCAGCTTCTCTGTCCTTACATATCCTGCATAGTAAGCAGTAACCAGCTTCTCTGTCCTTCCATACCCTGCATAGTAAGCAGTAACCAGCTTCTGTCCTTCCATACCCTGCATAGTAAGCAGTAACCAGCTTCTCTTTCCTAACATATCCTGCATAGTAAGCAGTAACCAGCTTCTCTGTCCTTCCAGACCCTGCATAGTAAGCAGTAACCAGCTTCTCTGTCCTTCCATACCCTGCATAGTAAGCAGTAACCAGCTTCTCTGTCCTTCCAGACCCTGCATAGTAAGCAGTAACCAGCTTCTCTTTCCTAACATATCCTGCATAGTAAGCAGTAACCAGCTTCTCTTTCCTAACATACCCTGCATAGTAAGCAGTAACCAGCTTCTCTTTCTTCCATATCCATATAGTAGCTAACCAGCATATCCTGCATAGTAAGCAGTAACCAGCTTCTCTGTCCTAACATACCCTGCATAGTATGCAGTAACCAGCTTCTCTTTCTTCCATATCCTGCATAGTAAGCAGTAACCAGCTTCTCTGTCCTAACATACCCTGCATAGTATGCAGTAACCAGCTTCTCTGTCCTTCCATATCCTGCATAGTAAGCAGTAACCAGCTTCTCTGTCCTAACATACCCTGCATAGTATGCAGTAACCAACTTCTCTGTCCTTCCATATCCTGCATAGTAAGCAGTAACCAGCTTCTCTTTCCTTCCATATCCTGCATAGTAAGCAGTAACCAGCTTCTCTGTCCTTCCATATCCTGCATAGTAAGCAGTAACCAGCTTCTCTTTCCTAACATACCCTGCATAGTAAGCAGTAACCAGCTTCTCTTTCCTAACATACCCTGCATAGTAAGCAGTAACCAGCTTCTCTTTCCTAACATACCCTGCATAGTAAGCAGTAACCAGCTTCTCTGTCCTTCCATACCCTGCATAGTAAGCAGTAACCAGCTTCTCTGTCCTTCCATACCCTGCATAGTAAGCAGTAACCAGCTTCTCTGTCCTTCCATACCCTGCATAGTAAGCAGTAACCAGCTTCTCTTTCCTTCCATATCCTGCATAGTAAGCAGTAACCAGCTTCTCTTTCCCATATCCTGCATAGTCTTCCATATCCTGCATAGTAAGCAGTAACCAGCTTCTCTTTCCTTCCATATCCTGCATAGTAAGCAGTAACCAGCTTCTCTTTCCTAACATATCCTGCATAGTAAGCAGTAACCAGCTTCTCTTTCCTAACATATTCTGCATAGTAAGCAGTAACCAGCTTCTCTTCCTTCCATATCCTGCATAGTAAGCAGTAACCAGCTTCTCTTTCCTTCCATATTCTGCATAGTAAGCAGTAACCAGCTTCTCTGTCCTTCCATATCCTGCATAGTAAGCAGTAACCAGCTTCTCTGTCCTTCCATATCCTGCATAGTAAGCAGTAACCAGCTTCTCTGTCCTTCCATATCCTGCATAGTAAGCAGTAACCAGCTTCTCTTTCCTTCCATAAGCAGTAACCAGCATATCC
Organism: Oncorhynchus keta; assembly: GCF_023373465.1. Taxonomy (NCBI): domain Eukaryota; kingdom Metazoa; phylum Chordata; class Actinopteri; order Salmoniformes; family Salmonidae; genus Oncorhynchus; species Oncorhynchus keta. Next base: position 49,996,357 of record NC_068438.1, read on the forward strand.
TGTATAGTAAGCGTAACCAGCTTCTTTCCTTCCATATCCTGCATAGTAAGCAGTAACCAGCTTCTCTTCCTTCCATATCCTGCATAGTAAGCAGTAACCAGCTTCTCTTTCCTTCCATATCCTGCATAGTAAGCAGTAACCAGCTTCTTTCCTTCCATATTCTGCATAGTAAGCAGTAACCAGCTTCTCTGTCCTTCCATATCCTGCATAGTAAGCAGTAACCAGCTTCTCTTTCCTTCCATATCCTGCATAGTAAGCAGTAACCAGCTTCTCTTTCCTTCCATATTCTGCATAGTAAGCAGTAACCAGCTTCTCTTTCCTTCAATATCCTGCATAGTAAGCAGTAACCAGCTTCTCTGTCCTTCCATATCCTGCATAGTAAGCAGTAACCAGCTTCTCTTTCCTTCCATACCCTGCATAGTAAGCAGTAACCAGCTTCTCTTTCCTAACATACCCTGCATAGTAAGCAGTAACCAGCTTCTCTTTCCTTCCATACCCTGCATAGTAAGCAGTAACCAGCTTCTCTTTCCTTCCATAGCCTGCATAGTAAGCAGTAACCAGCTTCTCTTTCCTAACATACCCTGCATAGTAAGCAGTAACCAGCTTCTCTGTCCTTCCATATCCTGCATAGTAAGCAGTAACCAGCTTCTCTGTCCTTCCATATCCTGCATAGTAAGCAGTAACCAGCTTCTCTGTCCTTCCATACACTGCATAGTAAGCAGTAACCAGCTGCCTTCCAGACCCTGCATAGTAAGCAGTAACCAGCTTCTCTTTCCTTCCATACCCTGCATAGTAAGCAGTAACCAGCTTCTCTGTCCTTCCATATCCTGCATAGTAAGCAGTAACCAGCTTCTCTTTCCTTCCAACATATCCTGCATAGTAAGCAGTAACCAGCTTCTCTGCATCCTTCCATATCCTGCATATATCCTGTAGTAAGCAGTAACCAGCTTCTCTTTCCTTCCATACCCTGCATAGTAAGCAGTAACCAGCTTCTCTGTCCTTCCAGACCCTGCATAGTAAGCAGTAACCAGCTTCTCTGTCCTTCCATACCCTGCATAGTAAGCAGTTAACTACTTTTGATTAATATTATGATTATTACTCCTAGTAGTAGTAGTGGTACGGGTAGTAGGGGTGATGGTAGTGATAACAATTTAATGATAATGATAGTTGTAGTACTGATGTAAATGGTGGAGATGACAGTTAGTTATAATGAAACTATAACTAGGGGAGGGGGGGGGGCATGGCCAGTTAGGGGGGTATTGTACACATTGTTGCTTTGGCAATATTGACGCCATGTTTTTCATGCCAACAAAGCAGCTTGACAGTCAGGATGCTGTGACAACTTCCTAAGATTGCAGCGTAACAGTCAGGATGCTGTGACAACTTCCTACTCAGATTGCAGCGTAACAGTCAGGATGCTGTGACAACTTCCTACTCAGATTGCAGCGTAACAGTCAGGATGCTGTGACAACTTCCTACTCAGATTGCAGCGTAACAGTCAGGATGCTGTGACAACTTCCTACTCAGATTGCAGCGTAACAGTCAGGATGCTGTGACAACTTCCTACTCAGATTGCAGCGTAACAGTCAGGATGCTGTGACAACTTCCTACTCGGATTGCAGCGTAACAGTCAGGATGCTGTGACAACTTCCTACTCAGATTGCAGCGTAACAGTCAGGATGCTGTGACAACTTCCTACACAGATTGCAGCGTAACAGTCAGGATGCTGTGACAACTTCCTACACAAATTGCAGCGTAACAGTCAGGATGCTGTGACAACTTCCTACTCAAGATTGCAGCGTAACAGTCAGGATGCTGTGACAACTTCCTACTCAAGATTGCAGCGTAACAGTCAGGATGCTGTGACAACTTCCTACTCAGATTGCAGCGTAACAGTCAGGATGATGTGACAACTTCCTACTCGGATTGCAGTGTAACAGTCAGGATGATGTGACAACTTCCTACTCGGATTGCAGCGTAACAGTCAGGATGCTGTGACAACTTCCTACTCAGATTGCAGCGTAACAGTCAGGATGATGTGACAACTTCCTACTCAGATTGCAGTGTAACAGTCAGGATGCTGTGACAACTTCCTACTCGGATTGCAGCGTAACAGTCAGGATGCTGTGACAACTTCCTACTCAGATTGCAGCGTAACAGTCAGGATGCTGTGACAACTTCCTACTCAGATTGCAGCGTAACAGTCAGGATGCTGTGACAACTTCCTACTCAGATTGCAGCGTAACAGTCAGGATGCTGTGACAACTTCCTACTCAGATTGCAGCGTAACAGTCAGGATGATGTGACAACTTCCTACTCAGATTGCAGCGTAACAGTCAGGATGCTGTGACAACTTCCTACTCAGATTGCAGCGTAACAGTCAGGATGCTGTGACAACTTCCTACACAAGATTGCAGCGTAACAGTCAGGATGATGTGACAACTTCCTACTCAGATTGCAGCGTAACAGTCAGGATGCTGTGACAACTTCCTACTCAGATTGCAGCGTAACAGTCAGGATGCTGTGACAACTTCCTACTCAGATTGCAGCGTAACAGTCAGGATGATGTGACAACTTCCTACTCAGATTGCAGCGTAACAGTCAGGATGCTGTGACAACTTCCTACTCAGATTGCATCATAACATGCTGACTAGACGTCATCGCACACATTCCGATTTTGCACGTCCACACCAGACGCGATCAGGACACGCAGGTTGAAATATCAAAACGAACTCTGAACCAACTACTTTAAATTTGGGGACAGGTCGAAAAGCATTAAACATTTATGGCAATTAAGCTAGCTAGTTTGCTGTTGCTAGGTCATTTGTCCTGGGATATAAAATATTGGGTTGTTATTTTACCTAAAAAAATGTGCAAGGTCCTCTACTCTGACAACTAATCCACAGATAAAAGGGTACATTTATAGTCATGCTCTCCTCCTTCAGTTCCTAGTCATGCTCTCCTCCTTCAGTTCCTAGTCATGCTCTCCTCCTTCAGTTCCTAGTCATGCTCTCCTCCTTCAGTTCCTAGTCATGCTCTCCTCCTTCAGTTCCTAGTCATGCTCTCCTCCTTCAGTTCCTAGTCATGCTCTCCTCCTTCAGTTCCTAGTCATGCTCTCCTCCTTCAGTTCCTAGTCATGCTCTCCTCCTTCAGTTCCTAGTCATGCTCTCCTCCTTCAGTTCCTAGTCATGCTCTCTACTCTGAGACACGTTTGAATACAAGCTTCCTGGAGATCTGCCATCCTGAATGTATTCAGTCCAACCCCAACCTAACACACCTGATTAAAGCTAGTTGAGGTCTTGGTGAACAGCCAATTCATCAAATCCAGTGTGAATTAGGGTTGGACCTACAAGGAAGAAGAGGGTTTGGCAGCTCTGGTGTAGAGGAATATTCTACCACCAGGGGTAGCCAACTCAATGTTCTGAAATCACCATATTGCTGCCCCTAAGCCTAGACACTGTTCCACAGTCAGTTTGGGGTTTTCCCTCATAAAAGTTAAGATGCTGTGTTACATGAGTAGCCCTGTATTACATGAGTACTCCTGTATTATATTAGTAGTCCTGTATTACATGAGTAGTCCTGTATTACATGAGTATATTGGGAGGCAGGGTAGCCTAGTGGTTAGAGCGTTGGACTAGTAACCGGAAGGTTTGAGTTCAAACCCCGAGCTGACAAGGTACAAATATTCTGCCCCTGAACAGGCAGTTAACCCACTGTTCCCAGACAGTCATTGAAAATAAGTGTGTTCTGAAATCACTTGCCTGGTTAAATAAAGGTAAAATTAAAATTATATGAGTAGTCCTGTATTATATGAGTAGTCCTGTATTATATTCTAGTTTATTAGTCCTCTATTATATTAGTAGTCTATTAGTAGTCCTGTATTATAGCATTATAATAGTAGTCTATTTAGTCCTGTATTACATATTAGTAGTCCTGTATTACATATTAGTAGTCCTGTATTACATATTAGTAGTCCTGTATTACATATTAGTAGTCCTGTATTACATATTAGTAGTCCTGTATTATATTAGTGGTCTATTAGTCCTTTATTATATCAGTAGTCCTGTATTATATCAGTAGTCCTGTATTAATTAGTGGTCTATTAGTCCTGTATTATATTAGTAGTCCTGTATTATATTAGTAGTCCTGTATTACATTAGTAGTCCTGTATTATATTAGTAGTCCTGTATTATATTAGTAGTCTATTAGTAGTCCTGTATTATATTAGTAGTCCTGTATTATATTAGTAGTCCTGTATTATATTAGTAGTCCTGTATTATATTAGTAGTCCTGTATTATATTAGTAGTCCTGTATTATATTAGTAGTCCTGTATTATATTAGTAGTCCTGTATTATATTAGTAGTCTATTAGTAGTCCTGTATTATATTAGTAGTCCTGTATTATATTAGTAGTCCTGTATTATATTAGTAGTCCTGTATTATATTAGTAGTCCTGTATTATATTAGTAGTCCTGTATTATATTAGTAGTCTATTAGTAGTCCTGTATTATATTAGTAGTCTATTAGTCCTGTATTACATATTAGTAGTCCTGTATTACATATTAGTAGTCCTGTATTACATATTAGTAGTCCTGTATTATATTAATAGTCTAGTAGTCCTGTATTATATTAGTAGTCTATTAGTCCTGTATTATATTAGTAGTCCTGTATTATATTAGTAGTCCTGTATTATATTAGTAGTCCTGTATTATATTAGTAGTCCTGTATTATATTAGTAGTCTATTAGTCCTGTATTATATTAGTAGTCCTGTATTATATTAGTAGTCCTGTATTATATTAGTAGTCTATTAGTCCTGTATTATATTAGTAGTCTATTAGTCCTGTATTATATTAGTAGTCCTGTATTATATTAGTAGTCCTGTATTACATTAGTAGTCCTGTATTATATTAGTAGTCCTGTATTATATTAGTAGTCCTGTATTACATTAGTAGTCCTGTATTATATTAGTAGTCTATTAGTAGTCCTGTATTACATTAGTAGTCCTGTATTATATTAGTAGTCTATTAGTAGTCCTGTATTACATGAGTAGTCCTGTATTACATATTAGTAGTCCTGTATTATATTAGTAGTCCTGTATTACATTAGTAGTCCTGTATTACATTAGTAGTTTATTCGTAGTCCTGTATTATATTAGTAGTCCTGTATTATATTAGTAGTCTATTAGTAGTCCCGTATTATATTAGTAGTCCTGTATTACAAATTAGTAGTCCTGTATTACAAATTAGTAGTCCTGTATTACAAATTAGTCCTGTATTATATTAGTAGTCCTGTATTATATTAGTGGTCCTGTATTATATTAGTGGTCTATTAGTCCTGTATTATATTAGTAGTCCTGTATTATATTAGTGGTCCTGTATTACATATTAGTAGTCTATTAGTCCTGTATAACATATTAGTAGTCCTGTATAACATATTAGTAGTCCTGTATTACATATTAGTAGTCTATTAGTCCTGTATTATAGTAGTCCTGCATTATAATAGTATATTAGTCCTGTATTACATATTAGTAGTCCTGTATTACATATTAGTAGTCCTGTATTACATATTAGTAGTCCTGTATTACATATTAGTAGTCCTGTATTACATATTAGTAGTCCTGTATTACATATTAGTAGTCCTGTATTACATATTAGTAGTCCTGTATTACATATTAGTAGTCCTGTATTACATATTAGTAGTCCTGTATTACATATTAGTAGTCCTGTATTACATATTAGTAGTCCTGTATTACATATTAGTAGTCCTGTATTATATTAGTGGTCTATTAGTCCTGTATTATATTAGTAGTCCTGTATTATATTAGTAGTCTATTAGTCCTGTATTATATTAGTAGTCTATTAGTAGTCCTGTATTATATTAGTAGTCCTGTATTATATTAGTAGTCCTGTATTATATTAGTAGTCCTGTATTATATTAGTAGTCTATTAGTAGTCCTGTATTATATTAGTAGTCTATTAGTACTGTATTATATTAGTAGTCTATTAGTCCTGTATTATATTAGTAGTCCTGTATTATATTAGTAGTCCTGTATTATATTAGTAGTCTATTAGTCCTGTATTATATTAGTAGTCCTGTATTATATTAGTAGTCCTGTATTATATTAGTAGTCTATTAGTCCTGTATTATATTAGTAGTCTATTAGTCCTGTATTACATATTAGTAGTCCTGTATTACATATTATTAGTCCTGTATAACATATTAGTAGTCCTGTATAACATATTAGTAGTCCTGTATAACATATTAGTAGTCTATTAGTCCTGTATTATAGTAGTCCTGCATTATAATAGTAGTCCTGTATTACATATTAGTAGTCCTGTATTACATATTAGTAGTCCTGTATTACATATTAGTAGTCCTGTATTACATATTAGTAGTCCTGTATTACATTAGTAGTCCTGTATTACATATTAGTAGTCCTGTATTACATTTAGTAGTCCTGTATTACATTAGTAGTCCTGTATTACATTAGTAGTTTATTCGTCCTGTATTATATTAGTAGTCCTGTATTATATAGTAGTCTATTAGTCCTGTATTACATATTAGTAGTCCTGTATTACAAATTAGTAGTCCTGTATTACAAATTAGTAGTCCTGTATTACAAATTAGTCCTGTATTACATATTAGTAGTCCTGTATTATATTAGTGGTCCTGTATTATATTAGTAGTCTATTAGTCCTGTATTATATTAGTAGTCCTGTATTATATTAGTGGTCCTGTATTATATTAGTAGTCTATTAGTCCTGTATTATATTAGTAGTCCTGTATTATATTAGTAGTCCTGTATTATATTAGTAGTCTATTAGTCCTGTATTATAATAGTAGTCCTGTATTACAAATTAGTCCTGTATTACATATTAGTAGTCCTGTATTACATATTAGTAGTCCTGTATTACATATTAGTAGTCCTGTATTACATATTAGTAGTCCTGTATTATATTAGTAGTCCTGTATTATATTAGTAGTCTATTAGTAGTCCTGTATTATATTAGTAGTCCTGTATTACTATTAGTAGTCTATTAGTAGTCCTGTATTACATGAGTAGTCCTGTATTATATTAGTAGTCTATTAGTCCTGTATTATATTAGTAGTCCTGTATTATATTAGTAGTCTATTAGTCCTGTATTATATTAGTAGTCTATTAGTCCTGTATTATATTAGTAGTCCTGTATTATATTAGTAGTCTATTAGTAGTCCTGTATTATATTAGTAGTCTATTAGTAGTCCTGTATTATATTAGTAGTCTATTAGTCCTGTATTATATTAGTAGTCCTGTATTATATTAGTAGTCCTGTATTATATTAGTAGTCCTGTATTATATTAGTAGTCTATTAGTCCTGTATTATATTAGTAGTCTATTAGTCCTGTATTATATTAGTAGTCTATTAGTCCTGTATTATATTAGTAGTCCTGTATTATATTAGTGGTCTATTAGTCCTGTATTATATTAGTGGTCTATTAGTCATGTATTATATGAGTAGTCCTGTATTATATTAGTAGTCTATTAGTCCGGTATTATAATAGTAGTCTATTAGTGCTGTATTATATTAGTAGTCCTGTATTATATTAGTTGTCTATTAGTCCTGTATTATATTAGTAGTCTAGTAGTCCTGTATTATATTAGTAGTCTATTAGTCCTGTATTATATTAGTAGTCCTGTATTACATATTAGTAGTCCTGTATTATATTAGTAGTCTAGTAGTCCTGTATTATATTAGTAGTCTATTAGTCCTGTATTATATTAGTAGTCTATTAGTAGTCTATTAGCCCCGTATTAGTATCCAAGTGACCTAATGAAGTCCAATAGGGTCAGAAAGCCTGATTGATACCAGCTTCAACCTGATTCATTAACACAGTAGTGTGGAGGGTTGTCGGTGACCTTCAGGCTAGCAAAGAGGAGCTCTACAACTACTAGCATGTTCAAATCAGACAACAACCATCTCTACAATCCATCTTCTCACTATTGATTTTACTTTATTAAAAAAAAACTCAATGTTTCAGCAACAGAAAAATGTCTTCAACTATGAAAGATGATAACAAGCTCATAACAAAACCAGCAAATGTGGTCCCTACAGGTCTGTATACCTCTCTCTGGTCCCTACAGGTCTGTATACTGAGGTGTCTCTCTATGATCATTCATCTGAATTCCTATTACTGATCCACCAAAGCAGCAAGCTCCCTCCTGGCTGTAGCAACGCCAAGCGAAGACTGTTGATTTCCATGCCTGTGTTTTTGCGTTAGTCCTTCGAGGGCCTCCGGCAGCACACAGGAGGCTGACACAGTGTTAGTTTTAGTCCTAAGAGGGCCTCCGGCAGCACACTTGGGGCTGACACAGTGTTAGTTTTAGTCCTAAGAGGGCCTCCGGCAGCACACAGGAGGCTGACACAGTGTTAGTTTTAGTCCTAAGAGGGCCTCCGGCAGCACACAGGAGGCTGACACAGTGTTAGTTTTAGTCCTAAGAGGGCCTCCGGCAGCACACTTGGGGCTGATCAAGGTTTAACCTGCCCCCTGCAGCAGCGCCTGTAGGTGTGCGTTCCAAATGGCAACCTATTCTCGATATAGTGCACTGCCCTATGGGGCCCTAGTCAAAAGAAGTGCACTATATAGGGAACAGTGAGTCATTTGGGACGCAACCCAGCTCCCGCCATGCCTGCCTCTATATGTAAAATAGTTTGTCATCCTGCTCGACAGGCAGAGACGCGTCTAGGGACAGAGAAAAATGCAGCAGAGCGCCTATGACAAAGCCCTCAGTTTGTCACTCATAAAACGTGACAGAGTGACACCCAGTGCGCAAAGCATCGTGGCGTAACCCTGGACAACACCCCTGTCGTCCTGCAAACATCAAAGCATCGTGGCGTAACCCTGGACAACACCCCTGTCGTCCTCTGCAAACATCAAAGCATATTTGCGTAACCCTGGACAACACCCCTGTCGTCCTCTGCAAACATCAAAGCAACTTGGTGTAACCCTGGACAACACCCCTGTCGTCCTGCAAACATCAAAGCATCTTGGCGTAACCCTGGACAACACCCCTGTCGTCCTGCAAACATCAAAGCATCTTGGCGTAACCCTGGACAACACCCCTGTCGTGCAAACATCAAAGCATGCAAACATCAAACATCAAAGCATCTTGGCGTAACCCTGGACAACACCCCTGTCGTCCTGCAAACATCAAAGCATATTTGCGTAACCCTGGACAACACCCCTGTCATCCTGCAAACATCAAAGCATCGTGGAGTAACCCTGGACAACACCCCTGTCGTCCTGAAAACATCAAAGCATCTTGGCGTAACCCTGGACAACACCCTGTCGTCCTGCAAACATCAAAGCATCTTGGCATAACCCTGGACAACACCCCTGTCGTCCTGCAAACATCAAAGCATCTTGGCGTAACCCTGGACAACACCCCTGTCGTCCTGCAAACATCAAACCATCGTGGTGGGCATCAAAGCATCTTTGTAACCCTGGACAACACCCCTGTCGTCCTGCAAACATCAAAGCATCTTGGCGTAACCCTGGACAACACCCCTGTCGTCCTGCAAACATCAAAGCATCTTGGCGTAACCCTGGACAACACCCCTGTCGTCCTCTACAAACATCAAAGCATCTTGGCGTAACCCTGGACAACACCCCTGTCGTCCTGCAAACATCAAAGCATCTTGGCGTAACCCTGGACAACACCCCTGTCGTCCTGCAAACATCAAAGCATCTTGGCGTAACCCTGGACAACACCCCTGTCGTCCTGCAAACATCAAAGCATCTTGGCGTAACCCTGGACAACACCCCTGTCGTCCTGCAAACATCAAAGCATCTTGGCGTAACCCTGGACAACACCCCTGTCGTCCTGCAAACATCAAAGCATCTTGGCGTAACCCTGGACAACACCCCTGTCGTGCTCTACAAACAGCAAAGCATCTTGGCGTAACCCTGGACAACACCCCTGTCGTCCTCTACAAAAATCAAAGCATCGTCGTAACCTGGACAACACCCCTGTCGTCCTCTACAAACATCAAAGCATCTTCCTGTCTGGACAACACCCCTGTCAACCTGCAAACATCAAAGCATCGTGACTCAACCCTGGACAACACCCTGTCTGCTGCAAACATCAAAATCTTTGACCCTGTGTGTGTTCACCCCTGTGCCCCTCAAAGCATCGTGGCTAACCCTGTTTACACCCCTACAGTATGCAAACATCAAAGCATCTTGGCTAACCCTGCTTAACACCCCTGTCAGTATGAAACATCAAAGCTACGTGGCAAACAATGGACAACACCCTGTCGCTACTGCAAACATCAAACATCTTGTATGGACAACACCCTGTCGCTCCTGCAAACATCAAATGATCTGAGGCTAACCCTGGACAACACAATACAGTATCCTGAAACATCAAAGCATCTTGCAAACCCTGACAACACCCCTGTCGTCCTGCAAACATCAAAGCATCTTGGCGTAACCCTGAAACACCCTGAGGCTCCTGCAAACATCAAAGCATCTTGAAACCCTGGGGCACCCCTGTCAAAGACAATACAAAAATCAAACATGGGGCTAACCCTGGAAACACAATACAGTATGAAAACATCAAAGCATCTTGCAAACCCTGACAACACCCGTATGCAAACATCAAAGCATCGTGGCAAACCCTGACAACACCCTGTCGAAACTGCAAACATCAAAGCATCTTACAGTAACCCTGAAACACCCTGAGGCTCCTGCAAACATCAAAGCATCTTGGCGTAACCCTGAAACACCCTGTCGCTCTACAAACATCAAACATCTTGAAACTGACCCTGCAAACACCCCTGTCAGTATGAAAACATCAAAGCATCTTGGCAAAACCCTGGACAACACCCTGTCGCTACTACAAACATCAAAGCATCTTGGCGTAACCCTGGACAACACCCTGTCGCTACTGCAAACATCAAAGCGGTGATTCGATCCTGCAGGTTCATGCCCTACGACATCCGTAGAGTACGACCCTTCCTCATACAGGAAGCAACGCATGTCCTTAATCCAGGCACTTGTCATTTCCTGTCTGGACAGCTGCAACTCGCTAAAATGACTCAAATGTGTTCCAGTGTCTGCCAGCAAACTGAAAATCTTTGACTGTGTGTGTTCAGGCTAGCTGCCCCTCAGAAGCATAGTCTACTGTTTAGACAGTACAGTATGAAAACGAGGCTACTGCTTAGACAATACAGTATGAAACTGAGGCTACTGCAAAGACAATACAGTATTCAACTGAGGCTACTGCAAAGACAATACAGTATTCAACTGAGGCTACTGCAAAGACAATACAGTATGAAACTGAGGCTACTGCAAAGACAATACAGTATGAAACTGAGGCTACTGCAAAGACAATACAGTATGAAACTGAGGCTACTGCAAAGACAATACAGTATGAAACTGAGGCTACTGCAAAGACAATACAGTATGAAACTGGGGCTACTGCAAAGACAATACAGTATGAAACTGGGGCTACTGCAAAGACAATACAGTATGAAACTGAAGCTACTGCAAAGACAATACAGTATGAAACTGAGGCTACTGCAAAGACATACAGTATGAAACTGAGGCTACTGCAAAGACCATACAGTATGAAACTGAGGCTACTGCAAAGACCATACAGTATGAAACTGAGGCTACTGCAAAGACAATACAGTATGAAACTGAGGCTACTGCAAAGACAATACAGTATGAAACTGAGGCTACTGCAAAGACAATACAGTATGAAACTGAGGCTACTGCAAAGACAATACAGTATGATACTGAGGCTACTGCAAAGACGTCACAAGCTTGATTCAGAAGACCGGGAGAGATTTTTAATTGGCTACGAAAGAATGGATTGGCTTGTCAATGCTAATTAAAGGATACTGAAGGCCGAACGGATTGGTGAACTGAATGAACCAAACGTTTCCAGCTACAACAGTCATTTACAACATCAACGATGTCGACACTGTATTTCTGATCAGTTTGATGTTATTCTAATGAAGAGAAGAAAAACAAACCCATTTGCTTTTCTTTCAAAAACAAGGACATTTCTAAGTGACCACAAACTTTTGAACTGTGGTGTATATGAGGCAGAAACCTCTTAAGGTGCAGGGTTACGTAACCGGGTGGAAGCCGCCTAGTGATGACCACTGTCTCTTTAAAAAAAAAAAAAAAAATACAAAATCACAAGGACCCGACTGAAAAACCATCAGCAGCCCAGTAACGACCTGAAAGGGAGTCGGTCACCTCCGTCTGTTGACTGTAGAACCCTGTTGTTCTGTTTACCTAAGACAACCAGACCTGTCAAGAGAAGGTCGGCGCAGGGCCATTCACCACAAAAGGAACCTCGTCAACAGAAATGAGTTCACATCAGTTACTCTGTCCAACACATGAGACTCTGTCACTGGCCCAGACGGCTCCCTAGTCAGAAGGAAGCAGCGATATTTCACCAAATAAACCTGTGTACAGGAATGGTGAAAACAGTGATGCCACAATAAACAGAATCTAATCAAATCAAATGTAGAATAATAATGTAGGGCATGTAAACATTATATTAAGTAGCATTGTTTAAAGTGGCTCTCTATACAGACACAAAGTCTACATATGGACAAAATATAAGAGACTCAGAATCCACGTACACTATATTGCACTATGAACCCTTGTTGGGCTACAGTGCACCATGTAGGAAGAGAGAATAGGGTGCCATTTGAACCACAAACACTCAGCCAGCCAATACCCAATATGTTCAAGTGTATCTGCTTTAGCCAAGTACCCTATAAAAAAAAATAATGTTTTAAAAATGTGGGCATTTAACTACAGTATGGACTACTACTATAACCTAAGGTAAGCTACAAAATAATGTTTTATAGATGTGGGCATTTAACTACAGTATGGGCTACTACTACATTTACATTTAAGTCATTTAGCAGACGCTCTTATCCAGAGCGACTTACAAATTGGTGCATTCACCTTATGACATCCAGTGGAACAGCCACTTTACAATAGCCTAAGGTAAGCTACAAAATAATGTTTTATAGATGTGGGCATTTAACTACATAGCTACAGTATGGACTACTACTATAACCTAAGGTAAGCTACAAAATAATGTTTTATAGATGTGGGCATTTAACTACATAGCTACAGTATGGACTACTACTATAACCTAAGGTAAGCTACAAAATAAATGCTAAAGTAATGTAGCTGTAATTAACTATTAGTGACCACCCTGGAGAGACACGAATGGCATTCAGTCACAAATTGCACTGTCTGTATCTGAACCAGGAGTTAATTAAACAGTAGTGTAAGTCCCAGGTTCACTGCCTATTCCAGCACCCAGGGGACAGGGGCTAAATTACACAGAACCGTTGTTTTCTGGGTAGACTACAGACGACGTTGTTTTCTGCTTGGATAAGATATCAGCATGTTTTATTCACAGTGTAGCCAACCAGTAGGCCTGTGATCTCAAAATAGTCTTAAAAAAAAGGTACAGTGCCTATAGGAAGTTCACACCACCTTGAACTTTCTTTGACATTATTTTTTTTTTTAATGACTACCCCCCCCCCCTTCTTCCTCTGTCCCGCAAAATAAAGATGTGTTCTCAACTGACTAGCCTAGTGAAATAAAAAAGGTCAAAATAAAAATGACTAAAATACATACAACATCTGTAAGGTCCCAGAGTCAAGTATCGTAATTTCAAGCACAGATTAAACTACAAAGACCAGGAGCTTTTCAAAAAGCCTCACAGAGAAGGGCAGGGATTGGTGAACGGTGACAAATCAGACATTGAATATATCTTTAAGCACATGGTCAAGCAAATAATTAGGCTGTGGATTAATTATTAAACTACCCAGACACATTTTATATTTATATATTATATATTTTTTTATTTTACTTGGCAAGTCAGTTAAGAACACTTTCTTGTTTTCAATGACGGCCTAGGAACAGTGGGTTAACTGCCTGTTCAGGGGCAGAACGACAGATTTGTACCTTGTCAGCTCGGGGATTCGAACTTGCAACCTTTCGGTTACTAGTCCAACTCTCTAACCACGAGGCTACCCTGCCGCCTCTACACTCTAACCAATAGGCTAACCTGCTACCTCTACACTCTAACCTCTAGGCTACCCTGCCGCCTCTACACTCTAACCACTAGGCTACCCTGCCACCTCTACACTCTAACCACTAGGCTACCCTGCCGCCTCTACACTCTAACCACTAGGCTACCCTGCCGCCTCTACACTCTAACCACTAGGCTACCCTGCCGCCTCTACACTCTAACCACTAGGCTACCCTGCCGCCTCTACACTCTAACCACTAGGCTACCCTGCCGCCTCTACACTCTAACCACTAGGCTACCCTGCCGCCTCTACACTCTAACCACTAGGCTACCCTGCCACCCCAGAGATGTAGTCGTCCTTTGGAACTGAAAAGACAGGAAGGAAACTGCTGAGGGAAGTCACCGCGAGGCCATTGGTGATTTTTATTTGATTTTTTAAAAGGTACAAAGTTGAATGGCAGAAAACGGAGGATGGATCAACAACATTGTAGTGACTCCACAATACTAAAATACTACAGAATAAAAAGGATGCTTCACTATAGTTAACTACTTCTACTCTGCACACAAACGGTCAATTATTCCCTACAGTGACCAGGGCCCATTTGGATCTGTCTGAATAACTCACATGGTACGAGTAGGCCACTGTACTGTCAGTAGGTCTGTAGACTAGCCTACATACAGCACCCAGAGTCTGCTACAGAGACTAGCCTACACACAGCACCCAGAGTCTGCTACAGAGACTAGCCTACACACAGCACCCAGAGTCTGCAACAGAGACTAGCCTACACACAGCACCCAGAGTCTGCTACAGAGACTAGCCTACACACAGCACCCAGAGTCTGCTACAGAGACTAGCCTACACACAGCACCCAGAGTCTGCTACAGAGACTAGCCTAAACACAGCACCCAGAGTCTGCTACAGAGACTAGCCTACACACAGCACCCAGAGTCTGCTACAGAGACTAGCCTAAACACAGCACCCAGAGTCTGCTACAGAGACTGTAGTCTACCCAGAGTCTGCTACAGAGACTGTAGTCTACCCAGAGTCTGCTACAGAGACTGTAGTCTACCCAGAGTCTGCTACAGAGACTAGCCTACACACAGCACCCAGAGTCTGCTACAGAGACTGTAGTCTACCCAGAGTCTGCTACAGAGACTGTAGTCTACCCAGAGTCTGCTACAGAGACTAGCCTACGCACAGCACCCAGAGTCTGCTACAGAGACTGTAGTCTACCCAGAGTCTGCTACAGAGACTAGCCTACACACAGCACCCAGAGTCTGCTACAGAGACTAGCCTAAACACAGCACCCAGAGTCTGCTACAGAGACTGTAGTCTACCCAGAGTCTGCTACAGAGACTGTAGTCTACCCAGAGTCTGCTACAGAGACTGTAGTCTACCCAGAGTCTGCTACAGAGACTAGCCTACACACAGCACCCAGAGTCTGCTACAGAGACTAGCCTAAACACAGCACCCAGAGTCTGCTACAGAGACTGTAGTCTACCCAGAGTCTGCTAGAGACTGTAAGTCTACCCAGAGTCTGCACCCAGAGTCTGCTACAGAGACTGTAGTCTACCCAGAGTCTGCTACAGTGACTGTAGTCTACCCAGTCTGCTACAGAGACTAGCCTAAACACAGCACCCAGTCTGCTACAGAGACTGTAGTCTACCCAGAGTCTGCTACAGAGACTAGCCTAAACACAGCACCCAGTCTGCTACAGAGACTGTAGTCTACCCAGAGTCTGCTACAGAGACTAGCCTACACACAGCACCCAGTCTGCTACAGAGACTAGCCTACACACAGCACCCAGTCTGCTACAGAGACTAGCCTACACACAGCACCCAGTCTGCTACAGAGACTAGCCTACACACAGCACCCAGTCTGCTACAGAGACTAGCCTACACACAGCACCCAGTCTGCTACAGAGACTAGCCTACACACAGCACCCAGTCTGCTACAGAGACTAGCCTACACACAGCACCCAGTCTGCTACAGAGACTAGCCTACACACAGCACCCAGTCTGCTACAGAGACTAGCCTACACACAGCACCCAGTCTGCTACAGAGACTAGCCTAGCACCCAGTCTGCTAGAGACTAGCCTACACACAGCACCCAGTCTGCTACAGAGACTAGCCTACACACAGCACCCAGAGTCTGCAACAGAGACTAGCCTACACACAGCACCCAGTCTGCTACAGAGACTAGCCTACACACAGCACCCAGTCTGCTACAGAGACTAGCCTACACACAGCACCCAGAGTCTGCAACAGAGACTAGCCTACATACAGCACCCAGAGAATTCACACGATGATGATGATGCCTGTGATTCTATTAAACTGGGTATGTTGAAATCATTGTGTTGATATGTTTTTGTGTTCAGTATAAAATCCCCTATACTTCTGATACATTAAGTAATGCAGTAGAAGACAGTGGTTGATGTTAGTGAAATAAAATATTTGTTACATTATGATTCATAACATTTGACTAGTGGATTGTAATCTGGAAACATCATGGAGACAAACATCGTTGTCACCTATATAGTCAGTCAATGGATATGACCACAGTCATACAGCCATAGTGATGCTACAATGTTGCATCTGATGAAGAACGTCACAGGCCAGCAGCAGAAGTGTTACAATGTATCTACTAGCCAGAACCACGTGGTTTTAGGCTCTGAATGTAGCTAATAATAATGCTCTGACACACACACACACACACACACACAGAAGTAGGCTGCCTGCCTCCTCAACCATGCTGGCGTGTTCAGTCATACACTGGGCGGAACCACCTGGCTGACTAGAACAAATGAGCTGTCAAAGTTGAGGAAGGAGGGAGGGATGGATGGTGAAACCGTGGTAGCTAGTTTTACTACCGGCCAGCCACTGGCACCAAAGGGGAATGGTTAGAGACATAGCTAACATGACTATAGTATTGCTTTGTAATTGTAACAATATAATAGTATGACCACGTCGAGGAGAATATTTGGTATTGTAGTAAGGATGACAGGCGAACGAACACCATACCATTAGCAAACCGCTTCGCCCGGGCTTCTGGTCACTGCGACAGTTAAGGGCACAGCAAGCTTTCATGCGACCGCTATGCTGCGGTTCTCTCACATGTCACTCAATTAATGTACTACAAGGCGACTGTAGGATTTGAACAAATATGTATCGATCTGGTGTTTCTGGTGTTTTTACGAATAGACATGTATACCAGCTCGAGCCTTACGGTTGTGCACGGTACAGCGACGAGCTTGAACTGTGAGCTCTGCAGCATTTTAGCACTGAAAAAGCCTTTTTTTACCTCCTCCTGAAGTCCTTTTCGTACTGTTTGAGGTAGGGATCCATTTGAAGAAGGGAGTTGAACTCAGGAATTGTAACATTATCCCATGTATCCGCCATGGTCCTTACAGTCGAAAGCAATCGAGCACCGAGTGTCGCAGCTGGTAGAACACAAGTGACAAGTCACCGCTGAGCCTTTGTTACGTGCCAGAAAGGGTTCAGAGACAACAGCGAATCAGGGTCATTCTAATGCGCCCCAGCCTATCACAATACCAACTTTATCACCCCGATCCACTGCAATAATATCAACTAAAATAATGATGATGCTTGATGAGAGGCGGAGTGTTTCTTTAAGATGACAGCGGAAGCGTTTTGGAAGTAGGAAGAAGGGTATCACTGTCACATTCTTGTAGTCTTTAAACGCTGCTCTGAAAATGAACCCCCAATGTCAAAGATTGTGAGGGCACAGGATTGTTCGTTATCACGTTGCAACCATAGATAGATATTATGCTACAAAAATATCATTGTTACAATCTTAACCTACAACGTGATACAAACTACTTCATTCGTCTCGTTCAAAAAATGAGATGAGACGGATAGTAAAAATTGTAGGCTAAATGTGACAGAATACTCGCACCTGATTCTACTCAAATAGATACGATTACTATTTACTAGTGAACAGAGATATTCGAAGTAGCTTTGCTAAATCTAACAGCAATTTATACTGTGTGTTTATAGTTTATTGTGAAATCTTTGACATCCCATCTTGGTGAGTTCATACAAACACATTGATTTGGACAAAGTGTGTTCATGTTTTTTTTCACGTGACGATTGAGTCGGTCCAAATGGCACCCTATTGCTGCCTATTTGGTACACTGTTTTTGACCAGGCTTGATCAAAAGTAGTGCACTATATAGAGGATAGGGTGCCATTTTGGAATAGACTGGTGGGGCAATCCACCCCGCTGTGCCCTGAGTTACACAACCCAATGTGTTCATATCAGGGCTTTGAGGTCGTTTTTTCCTCAACACGGGACTGTAAAGGCCAATGGCTGAAGCTTGAGCTGTTTGCCAACAACATGTTGGTATTTTAAGGAGTCAAGGCCTATCGTAGTAGATAAAACCAGACGATGTAACACACAGTGCATTCGGAAAGGATTCAGACCCCCTTCATTTTATCCACATTTCAGTAACGTAACGAAATGTGGAAAAAGTCAAGGGGTCTGAATACTTTTCGAATACAGTGTAGGCTGACTTAGTAATAGACCATGTGCCACGTTACTTATTCCATCCTTAAAGTACTATATAATAGAATTGGGTACACATTAGGCAAATATATTGTAGTGAATTATATGTAGACCCTCAAAGTTCTACAGCACCGCCCTCGATCGCATGGCAACTACAGAGGGTGGTGCGGACAGCCATCCAGGACCTCTACCAGGCAGTGTGAATGGAAGGACCGGGTTCTCTCTGCTTCCGCACGGCAAAAGGTACCGGTGTATCAAGTCTGACGCCCACAGGCTCCTTAAAAGCTTCTGTCCCCAGACCTACCAGATCACGACGTCAAAACCTAACCCAGACCTATCAAATCACGACTTCAAAACCTAACCCAGACCTATCAAATCACGACTTCAAAACCTAAAACAGACCTACCACATCACGACTTCAAAACCTAACCCAGACCTATCAAATCACGACTTCAAAACCTAAAACAGACCTACCACATCACGACTTCAAAACCTAACCCAGACCTATCAAATCACGACTTCAAAACCTAAAACAGACCTACCACATCACGACTTCAAAACCTAACCCAGACCTATCAAATCACGACTTCAAAACCTAAAACAGACCTACCACATCACGACTTCAAAACCTAACCCAGACCTATCAAATCACGACTTCAAAACCTAAAACAGACCTACCACATCACGACTTCAAAACCTAACCCAGACCTATCAAATCACGACTTCAAAACCTAAAACAGACCTACCAGATCACGACGTAAAAACCTAACACAGACCTATCAAATCACGACTTCAAAACCTAACCCAGACCTATCAAATCACGACTTCAAAACCTAACCCAGACCTATCAAATCACGACTTCAAAACCTAACCCAGACTTATCAAATCACGACTTCAAAACCTAAAACAGACCTACCAGATCACGACGTAAAAACCTAACACAGACCTATCAAATCACGACTTCAAAACCTAACCCAGACCTATCAAATCACCACTTCAAATCCTAACCCAGACCTACCAAATCACAACTTCAAAACGTAACCCAGACCTACTAAATCACCACTTCAAAACGTAACCCAGACCTACCAAATCACCACTTCAAAACCTACCAAATCACCACTTCAAAACCTAACCCAGACCTACCAAATCACAACTTCAAAACCTAACCCAGACCTACCAAATCACAACTTCAAAACCTACCAATCACGACTTCAAAACCCAGGACTGTTTCCTCTGCTTCTATACACTAATAATTAATGACTGCATCCCAAATGGCACCATTTCCCCTATTTAGTGCATGATAGTGTGCCTAGACTGCTTCTGTACACTAGTAGTAATTAATGTAATTTAGTATTCATGCAGTAGATGTGATTTGTTTAATCAGGGGAGCTGTAACTTCTCTCCGCAGCACTAATTGCTGTTGACTAAGGAAGTTCTCTATGTGAAAGAAGAGAAACGTATGAATAAATTATGAAGGTTGGCTGTTGCTGTTCCATGGTTCTGTTTAGGGTTGTAGGGGGTTTGGTTTACTTCCACACTCTGAATGTACAATCTACCATCATGAAGAGGAGAAGACTAGTGGGACTTTTTTTTCTCTCTCAGCAAACATCTACAGAGCTATAGTCCCTTCTTGCTTCAGGGCAGAAGGAGGAAGTTCTGGTGTGAAGAGTCTGAGATATAAGCCTCTGAAAAACCAAGTGAGAGAGAGAGAGTCTGGGTAAACAGAGAGGGTGAGAGAGTGGGGGTTAACAGAGAGGGTGAGAGAGAGAGAGAGAGGGTGAGAGAGAGAGAGAGAGAGAGAGAGAGAGAGAGAGAGAGAGAGAGAGAGAGAGAGAGAGAGAGGGGGTAAACAGAGAGGGTGAGAGAGAGAGAAATAGAGAGAGAGTGGGGGTTAACAGAGAGGGTGAGAGAGAGAGAGAGAGAGAGAGAGAGAGTGAGTGAGAGAGAGAGAGAGAGGGGGGGTAAACAGAGAGGGTGAGAGAGAGAGAGAGAGGGAGTGGGGGTAAACAGAGAGGGTGAGAGAGAGAGAGAGAGTGGGGGTAATCAGAGAGGGTGAGAGAGAGAGAGAGAGAGAGAGAGGGTGAGAGAGAGAGAGAGAAAGAGAGAGAGAGAGTGGGGGTAAACAGAGAGGGTGAGAGAAATAGATACGGGGGGAGAGAGATAATACAATCTAATCAGAAACTCATACACTTAAGGTTGGATGTTTTCAGTTGATAGTATCATCTAATAGAAACAGAGATAATTTCAGTTGATAATATAATCTAATCGAAACAGAGATAATTTCAGTTGATAATATCATCTAATAGAAACAGATCATTCAGTTGATAATGTAATTTGTCATGAAAAAAAGAAATATCAGCGATTCTTCTCAGTGATTTTTAGATGTGAATATTGTAATGGGCACGATCCAACATGAGAGTGGGTCTAGATTCTCCCCAGTGCTGTTATCAGGGACCATACGTATTGAGTGTCTCCTCGTAAGTGTGCTGATTTATGATCAGTTGTGTCCTTTAGATCACAATGAATAAGATAACATGGACGGACGGACGGGCTGATCCTAGATCAGCACTCCTACTCTGAGACACTAGATACAAACAGTCCCTTAATATTTGAAATGGTCAGTGGATCATATGTTATCCTAGTGTTGAACTCTGTGTGGACATCACTCTGCAGTGCCCTCTGTTGGGAATCAGTGCCCTCTGTTGGGAATCAGAGTCCTCTGTTGGGAATCAGAGCCCTCTGTTGGGAATCAGTGCCCTCTGTTGGGAATCAGTGCCCTCTGTTGGGAATCAGAGTCCTCTGTTGGGAATCAGTGCCCTCTGTTGGGAATCAGAGCCCTCTGTTGGGAATCAGAGCCCTCTGTTGGGAATCAGAGTCCTCTGTTGGGAATCAGAGCCCTCTGTTGGGAATCAGTGCCCTCTGTTGGGAATCAGTGCCCTCTGTTGGGAATCAGAGTCCTCTGTTGGGAATCAGTGCCCTCTGTTGGGAATCAGAGCCCTCTGTTGGGAATCAGAGCCCTCTGTTGGGAATCAGAGCCCTCTGTTGGGAATCAATGCCCTCTGTTGGGAATCAGTGCCCTCTGTTGGGAATCAGAGCCCTCTGTTGGGAATCAGTGCCCTCTGTTGGGAATCAGTGCCCTCTGTTGGGAATCAGAGCCCTCTGTTGGGAATCAGTGCCCTCTGTTGGGAATCAGAGCCCTCTGTTGGGAATCAGTTCCCTCTGTTGGGAATCTGTGCCCTCTGTTGGGAATCTGTGCCCTCTGTTGGGAATATGAGCCCTCTGTTGGGAATCAGTGCCCTCTGTTGGGAATCAGTGGAACAGAAGCCCTGACCCGTCTCTTTACAATGAAAGTGGGTTTTTTAAAAATATACTTCTCAGTATTTTCTTAGATTAGTTCAGTTTATACATCAGATTGGTAATCAAAAATGCCATTGTGAAATGCACTATAATATCAGTAAATATACTATTATAAATGTATTATGCATTATTTTCTATATCAATTTCTTATATCCTATGTTCAGAGAATCTCCAACTATAACAGAGAATCTAAAACTATAACAGAGAATCTCCAACTATAACAGAGAATCTCCAACTATAACGGATAATCTCCAACTATAACAGAGAATCTCCAACTATAACAGAGAATCTCCAACTATAACAGAGAATCTCCAACTATAACAGAGACTCTCCAACTATAACAGAGAGTCTCCAACTATAACAGAGAATCTCCAACTATAACAGAGAATCTCCAACTATAACAGAGACTCTACAACTATAACAGAGAATCTACAACTATAACAGAGAATCTACAACTATAACAGAGAATCTACAACTATAACAGAGAATCTACAACTATAACAGAGAATCTCCAACTATAACAGAGAATCTCCAACTATAACAGAGAATCTCCAACTATAACAGAGAATCTCCAACTATAACAGAGAATCTCCAACTATAACAGAGAATCTCCAACTATAACAGAGAATCTCCAACTATAACAGAGAATCTACAACTATAACAGAGAATCTACAACTATAACAGAGAATCTACAACTATAACAGAGAATCTCCAACTATAACAGAGAATCTCCAACTATAACAGAGAATCTCCAACTATAACAGAGAATCTCCAACTATAACAGAGAATCTCCAACTATAACAGAGAATCTCCAACTATAACAGAGAATCTCCAACTATAACAGAGAATCTCCAACTATAACAGAGAATCTCCAACTATAACAGAGACTCTACAACTATAACAGAGAATCTACAACTATAACAGAGAATCTCCAACTATAACAGAGAATCTCCAACTATAACAGAGAATCTACAACTATAACAGAGAATCTACAACTATAACAGAGAATCTACAACTATAACAGAGAATCTCCAACTATAACAGAGACTCTACAACTATAACAGAGAATCTACAACTATAACAGAGAGTCTACAACTATAACAGAGAATCTACAACTATAACAGAGAATCTACAACTATAACAGAGAATCTCCAACTATAACAGAGAATCTCCAACTATAACAGAGAATCTACAACTATAACAGAGAATCTCCAACTATAACAGAGACTCTACAACTATAACAGAGAATCTACAACTATAACAGAGAATCTCCAACTATAACAGAGAATCTCCAACTATAACAGAGAATCTACAACTATAACAGAGAATCTACAACTATAACAGAGAATCTACAACTATAACAGAGAATCTCCAACTATAACAGAGAATCTACAACTATAACAGAGACTCTCCAACTATAACAGAGAATCTCCAACTATAACAGAGAATCTACAACTATAACAGAGAATCTCCAACTATAACAGAGACTCTACAACTATAACAGAGAATCTAAAACTATAACAGAGAATCTCCAACTATAACAGAGAATCTACAACTATAACAGAGACTCTACAACTATAACAGAGACTCTACAACTATAACAGAGAGTCTCCAACTATAACAGAGAATCTCCAACTATAACAGAGAATCTACAACTATAACAGAGAATCTCCAACTATAACAGAGAATCTCCAACTATAACAGAGAATCTCCAACTATAACAGAGAATCTCCAACTATAACAGAGAATCTCCAACTATAACAGAGAATCTCCAACTATAACAGAGACTCTACAACTATAACAGAGAGTCTCCAACTATAACAGAGAATCTACAACTATAACAGAGAATCTACAACTATAACAGAGAATCTCCAACTATAACAGAGAATCTCCAACTATAACAGAGAATCTACAACTATAACAGAGAATCTCCAACTATAACAGAGACTCTACAACTATAACAGAGACTCTACAACTATAACAGAGAGTCTCCAACTATAACAGAGAATCTCCAACTATAACAGAGAATCTCCAACTATAACAGAGAATCTCCAACTATAACAGAGAATCTCCAACTATAACAGAGAATCTACAACTATAACAGAGACTCTACAACTATAACAGAGAATCTCCAACTATAACAGAGAATCTACAACTATAACAGAGACTCTACAACTATAACAGAGACTCTACAACTATAACAGAGAGTCTCCAACTATAACAGAGAATCTCCAACTATAACAGAGAATCTACAACTATAACAGAGAATCTCCAACTATAACAGAGAATCTCCAACTATAACAGAGAATCTACAACTATAACAGAGAATCTACAACTATAACAGAGAATCTCCAACTATAACAGAGAATCTCCAACTATAACAGAGAATCTACAACTATAACAGAGAATCTACAACTATAACAGAGAATCTCCAACTATAACAGAGACTCTACAACTATAACAGAGAATCTCCAACTATAACAGAGAATCTCCAACTATAACAGAGAATCTACAACTATAACAGAGACTCTACAACTATAACAGAGAATCTCCAACTATAACAGAGAATCTACAACTATAACAGAGAATCTACAACTATAACAGAGAATCTCCAACTATAACAGAGAATCTACAACTATAACAGAGACTCTACAACTATAACAGAGAATCTCCAACTATAACAGAGACTCTACAACTATAACAGAGAATCTCCAACTATAACGGAGACTCTACAACTATAATGGAGAATCTCCAACTATAACAGAGAATCTCCAACTATAACAGAGAATCTCCAACTATAACAGAGACTCTACAACTATAACAGAGAATCTACAACTATAACAGAGACTCTACAACTATAACAGAGAATCTACAACTATAACAGAGACTCTACAACTATAACAGAGAATCTCCAACTATAACAGAGAATCTCCAACTATAACAGAGACTCTACAACTATAACAGAGAATCTCCAACTATAACAGAGAATCTCCAACTATAACAGAGACTCTACAACTATAACAGAGAATCTCCAACTAGAACCTCCAAATCGCATATCTCTTATATAGTGCTAAAGTGGATAATATCATCTAATAGAAACAGAGATAATTTCAGTTGATAGTATCATCTAATAGAAACAGAGATAATTTCAGTTGATAGTATCATCTAATAGAAACAGAGATAATTTCAGTTGATAGTATCATCTAATAGAAACAGATCATTTCAGTTGATAATGTAATTTGTCATGAAATATAGGGAACTATATAGGGAACTATATAGGGAACTATATAGGGAATAAGGTGACATTTGGGATACAGGCAGAGAACTGCTGCATTGATCTCTGAGGTCATGAGACAGGATCATTAGCCGCTCTGTCCTGTCTCTGAGGTCATGAGACAGGATCATTAGCCGCTCTGTCCTGTCTCTGAGGTCATGAGACAGGATCATTAGCCGCTCTGTCCTGTCTCTGAGGTCATGAGACAGGATCATTAGCCGCTCTGTCCTGTCTCTGAGGTCATGAGACAGGATCATTAGCCGCTCTGTCCTGTCTCTGATGGCTGCACAGAAGCTCTGTTGCTCTGTCCTCGACCCAGCTTCTCCTCTGATCGGGATGTGTTTTCAACAGGCCGTGTGTCCTTCTGTAGCTCAGTTGGTAGAGCATGGCGCTTGTAACGCCAGGGTAGTGGGTTCGATCCCCGGGACCACCCATACGTAGAATGTATGCACACATGATTGTAAGTCGCTTTGGATAAAAGCGTCTGCTAAATGGCATATATTTTATTTATTTATATTATTTATACTGTAGACACATAACTCTGTTGCTCTGTCCTCGACTCAGCTTCTCCTCTGATCGGGGATGTGTTTTCAACAGGCCGTGTGTACTGTAGACACATAACTCTGTTGCTCTGTCCTCGACTCAGCTTCTCCTCTGATCGGGGATGTGTTTTCAACAGGCCGTGTGTACTGTAGAGACATAGAGGAAACCTTACTACTAGACAACTACTGTAAAGCGGGTATGGGAATTTATGAAGCATACATGGAAAAACATTATCTGATCTGTGACTTTGATTTTTGTTTCTAGCAAAGTGCTTATTCATTTCCCAGTACTGTATGTAGTAAATACAAAGACTATTATAACCCCTCTCTACTGTAACACTGAAACAAGTTTTTTTTATTTTTCTTATTCTGCTAAAACAAGTCAAAAGAAACTATGTATACTTGCAAATTCAAAATGTATTTCCAAATCAGGCACACTCCCTACGTAATGCACTTTGTTTGACCATAGCCCCATGGGTAGTGGTCAAAACCAGTGCTCCGTGTTCTCCCGAGTGGCACAGAGTCTAAGGCACTGTATTGAAGTGCTAGAGGCTTCACTACAGATCCGGGTTCGATCCCGGGCTGTGTTTGTAGCCGGCCAAGACACAGGTGTGGGTGGTGGTGGTGGGAAAAAGTACTCGAGTAAAAGTATAGATACCTTTAATAGAAAGTTACTCAAGTGAAAGTGAAAGTCACCCAGTAAAATACTACTTGAGGAAAAGTCTAAAAGTATTTAGTTTTAAATATACTTAAGTATCTAAAGTAAATGTAACTGATAAAATATTCTTAAGTATCAAAAGTAGAAGTAAAAGTTTAAATTATATAAAATTCCTTATATTAAGCAAAGCAGACAGTGCCGTTTTCTTGTTTTTAAAATGTACAGATAGCCAGGGGCACACTCCAACACTCAGACATTATTTACAAAAGATACAAGTGTGTTTAGTGAGTCTGCCAGATCAGAGGCAGTAGGGATGACCAGGGATGTTATCTTGATAAGTAAATGAATTGGACCATTTTCTGTCCTGCTAAGCATTCAAAATGTAACGAGTACTTTTGGGTGTCAGGGAAAATGTATGTAATGAAAATATTTTCTATAGGAATGTAGTGAAGTAAAAGTTGTCAAAAATATAAATAGTAAAGTACAGATACCCAAAAAACGACTTAAGTATTACCTTAAAGTATTTTTACTTAAGTACTTTACACCACTGCCCATGAGGCGGCGCACAATTGGCCCAGTGTCGTCTGGGTTAGGTGAGGGTTTGGCCGGCCCGGGATGTCCTAGTCCAATCGCGCTCTAGCGACTCCTGTGGTGGGCCAGGCGCCTGCATGCTGACACGGTTGCCAGTTGGATGGTATTTCCTCCGGCACGTTGGTGAGCTTCCGGGTTAGCGACCAGTGTGTCAAGAGGCAGTGCTGCTTGGCAAGGTCGTGTTTCTGAGTACCTATTGGGAATATAGGGAATATGGTATCATTAGAGACATTACCTTCCCCTTCCGTCTGGTATCATTAGAGACATTACCTTACCCTTCCGTCTGGTATCATTAGAGACATTACCATCCCCTTCCGTCTGGTACCATTAGAGACATTACCTTCCCCTTCCGTCTGGTACCATTAGAGACATTTACCTTCCCCTTCCGTCTGGTATCATTTTAGACATGACCTTACCCTTCCGTCTGGTATCATTAGAGACATTACCATCCCCTTCCGTCTGGTACCATTAGAGACATTACCTTCCCCTTCCATCTGGTACCATTAGAGACATGACCTTCCCCTTCCGTCTGGTACCATTAGAGACATTACCTTACCCTTCCGTCTGGTATCATTAGAGACATCACCATCCCCTTCCGTCTGGTACCATTAGAGACATTACCTTCCCCTTCCGTCTGGTATCATTAGAGACATTACCTTCCCCTTCCGTCTGGTACCATTATAGACATTACCATCCCCTTCCGTCTGGTACCATTATAGACATTACCTTACCCTTCCGTCTGGTATCATTAGAGACATTACCATCCCCTTCCGTCTGGTATCATTATATACATTACCTTCCCCTTCAGTCTGGTATCATTATAGACATTACCTTACCCTTCCGTCTGGTATCATTAGAGACATTACCTTCCCCTTCAGTCTGGTATCATTAGAGACATTACCTTACCCTTCTGTCTGGTATCATTAGAGACATTACCTTCCCCTTCCATTACATTAGAGACTTACCCTTCCGTCTGATACCATTAGAGACATTACCATCCCCTTCCGTCTGGCACCATTAGAGACATTACCATCCCCTTCCGTCTGGTACCATTATAGACATTACCTTCCCCTTCCGTCTGGTATCATTAGAGACATTACCTTCCCCTTCCGTCTAGTACCATTAGAGACATTACCTTCCCCTTCCGTCTGGTATCAGTAGAGACATTACCTTCCACTTCCGTTTGGTACCATTAGAGACATTACCTTCCCCTTCCGTCTGGTACCATTAGAGACATTACCTTACCCCTCCGTCTGGTATCATTAGAGACATTACCTTACCCTTCCGTCTGGTATCATTAGAGACATTACCTTACCCTTCCGTCTGGTACCATTAGAGACATTACCTTACCCTTCTGTCTGGTACCAGTAGAGACATTACCTTACCCTTCCGTCTGGTACCATTAGAGCCATTACCTTCCCCTTCCGTCTGGTACCGTTAGAGACATTACCTTCCCCTTCCGTCTGGTACCATTAGAGACATTACCTTCCCCTTCCGTCTGGTATCATTAGAGACATTACCTTACCCTTCCGTCTGGTATCATTAGAGACATTACCATCCCCTTCCGTCTGGTACCATTAGAGACATTACCTTCCCCTTCCGTCTGGTACCATTAGAGACATTACCTTCCCCTTCCGTCTGGTATCATTTTAGACATGACCTTACCCTTCCGTCTGGTACCATTAGAGACATTACCTTACCCTTCCGTCTGGTATCATTAGAGACAGTACCATCCCCTTCCGTCTGGTACCATTAGAGACATTACCTTCCCCTTCCATCTGGTACCATTAGAGACATTACCTTCCCCTTCCGTCTGGTACCATTAGAGACATTACCTTACCCACCCGTCTGGTACCATTAGAGACATTACCTTCCCCTTCCGTCTGGTATCATTAGAGACATTACCATCCCCTTCAGTCTGGTATCATTAGAGACATTACCTTACCCTTCCGTCTGGTATCATTAGAGACATTACCTTACCCTTCCGTCTGGTATCATTAGAGACATTACCTTACCCTTCAGTCTGGTATCATTAGAGACATTACCTTACCCTTCCGTCTGGTATCATTAGAGACATTACCATCCCCTTCCGTCTGGTATCATTAGAGACATTACCATCCCCTTCCGTCTGGTACCATTATAGACATTACCTTACCCTTCCGTCTGGTATCATTAGAGACATTACCTTACCCTTCCGTCTGGTATCATTAGAGACATTACCATCCCCTTCCGTCTGGTATCATTATATACATTACCTTCCCCTTCAGTCTGGTATCATTATAGACATCACCTTACCCTTTCCGTCTGGTATCATTAGAGACATTACCTTCCCCTTCAGTCTGGTATCATTAGAGACATTACCTTACCCTTCCGTCTGGTATCATTAGAGACATTACCTTCCCCTTCCATCTGGTATCATTAGAGACATTACCTTACCCTTCCGTCTGATACCATTAGAGACATTACCTTCCCCTTCCGTCTGGTACCATTAGAGACATTACCTTCCCCTTCCGTCTGGTATCATTCGAGACATTACCTTACCCTTCCGTCTGGTATCATTAGAGACATTACCATCCCCTTCCGTCTGGTACCATTAGAGACATTACCTTCCCCTTCCGTCTGGTACCATTAGAGACATTACCTTCCCCTTCCGTCTGGTATCATTTTAGACATGACCTTACCCTTCCGTCTGGTACCATTAGAGACATTACCTTACCCTTCCGTCTGGTATCATTAGAGACATTACCATCCCCTTCCGTCTGGTATCATTAGAGACATTACCTTACCCTTCAGTCTGGTATCATTAGAGACATTACCTTACCCTTCCGTCTGGTATCATTAGAGACATTACCATCCCCTTCCGTCTGGTATCATTAGAGACATTACCATCCCCTTCCGTCTGGTACCATTATAGACATTACCTTACCCTTCCGTCTGGTATCATTAGAGACATTACCTTACCCTTCCGTCTGGTATCATTAGAGACATTACCTTCCCCTTCAGTCTGGTATCATTAGAGACATTACCTTACCCTTCCGTCTGGTATCATTAGAGACATTACCTTCCCCTTCTATCTGGTATCATTAGAGACATTACCTTACCCTTCCGTCTGATACCATTAGAGACATTACCATACCCTTCCGTCTGGCACCATTAGAGACATTACCATCCCCTTCCATCTGGTACCATTATAGACATTACCTTCCCCTTCCGTCTGGTATCATTAGAGACATTACCTTCCCCTTCTATCTGGTATCATTAGAGACATTACCTTACCCTTCCGTCTGATACCATTAGAGACATTACCATCCCCTTCCGTCTGGCACCATTAGAGACATTACCATCCCCTTCCGTCTGGTACCATTATAGACATTACCTTCCCCTTCCGTCTGGTATCATTAGAGACATTACCTTCCCCTTCCGTCTAGTACCATTAGAGACATTACCTTCCCCTTCCGTCTGGTATCAGTAGAGACATTACCTTCCCCTTCCGTTTGGTACCATTAGAGACATTACCTTCCCCTTCCGTCTGGTACCATTAGAGACATTACCTTACCCTTCCGTCTGGTATCATTAGAGACATTACCTTACCCTTCCGTCTGGTACCATTAGGGACATTATCTTACCCTTCTGTCTGGTACCAGTAGAGACATTACCTTACCCTTCCGTCTGGTACCATTAGAGACATTACCTTCCCCTTCCGTCTGGTATCATTTTAGACATGACCTTACCCTTCCGTCTGGTACCATTAGAGACATTACCTTACCCTTCCGTCTGGTATCATTAGAGACATTACCATCCCCTTCCGTCTGGTACCATTAGAGACATTACCTTCCCCTTCCATCTGGTACCATTAGAGACATTACCTTCCCCTTCCGTCTGGTACCATTAGAGACATTACCTTACCCTTCCGTCTGGTATCATTAGAGACATCACCATCCCCTTCCGTCTGGTACCATTAGAGACATTACCTTCCCCTTCCGTCTGGTATCATTAGAGACATTACCTTCCCCTTCCGTCTGGTACCATTATAGACATTATCTTACCCTTCAGTCTGGTATCATTAGAGATATTACCATCCCCTTCAGTCTGGTATCATTAGAGACATTACCTTACCCTTCCGTCTGGTATCATTAGAGACATTACCTTACCCTTCCGTCTGGTATCATTAGCGACATTACCTTATCCTTCCGTCTGGTATCATTAGAGGCATTACCTTACCCTTCAGTCTGGTATCATTAGAGACATTACCTTACCCTTGCGTCTGGTATCATTAGAGACATTACCTTCCCCTTCCGTCTGGTATCATTAGAGACATTACCTTCCCCTTCCGTCTGGTATCATTAGAGACATTACCATCCCTTCCGTCTGGTATCATTAGAGACCCTTTCCGTCTGGTACCATTAGACATTACCTTCCCCTTCCGTCTGGTACCATTAGAGACATTATAGACATTACCTTACCCTTCCGTCTGGTATCATTAGAGACATTACCTTACCCTTCCGTCTGGTATCATTAGAGACATTACTATCCCCTTCCGTCTGGTATCATTATATACATTACCTTCCCCTTCCATCTGGTATCATTAGAGACATTACCTTACCCTTCCGTCTGATACCATTAGAGACATTACCATCCCCTTCCGTCTGGCACCATTAGAGACATTACCATCCCCTTCCGTCTGGTACCATTATAGACATTACCTTCCCCTTCCGTCTGGTATCATTAGAGACATTACCTTCCCCTTCCGTCTAGTACCATTAGAGACATTACCTTCCCCTTCCGTCTGGTATCAGTAGAGACATTACCTTCCCCTTCCGTTTGGTACCATTAGAGACATTACCTTCCCCTTCCGTCTGGTACCATTAGAGACATTACCTTACCCTTCCGTCTGGTATCATTAGAGACATTACCTTACCCTTCCGTCTGGTATCATTAGAGACATTACCTTACCCTTCCATCTGGTACCATTAGACACATTACCTTACCCTTCCGTCTGGTACCAGTAGAGACATTACCTTACCCTTCCGTCTGGTACCAGTAGAGACATTACCTTCCCCTTCCGTCTGGTACCATTAGAGACATTACCATCCCCTTCCATCTGGTATCATTATATACATTACCTTCCCCTTCAGTCTGGTATCATTATAGACATTACCTTACCCTTCCGTCTGGTATCATTAGAGACATTACCTTACCCTTCCGTCTGGTATCATTAGAGACATTACCTTACCCTTCCGTCTGGTACCATTTTAGACATTACCTTACCCTTCCGTCTGGTACCAGTAGAGACATTACCTTACCCTTCCGCCTGGTACCAGTAGAGACATTACCTTACCCTTCAGTCTGGTACCATTAGAGACTTAACTCTAAACCTGTGTCATCTGGAACAATGATCATCTCTGAGTAATAAGTAATAAGACATACACAGTACATTAATGTAATGTAGATTGGGAGAAAGAAGTGTCCCAGACAGACCTGTCGGGGAAGAGGAATGTTGCGGTTCCTATTTGCTTGGGCATTATTCTGCTTGGCTGAGCATGCCGTCTTTAACTGTGCAGGCAGGCAGGGAGACACTGGACCGTGTCGTGTGGTTCAGCTAGCTCCCCATGCTTCAGTCCCAGGAGGAAGTGAACACGAGAGAAAACACCTGGTGACTTCTGTTCTGCATCTACTCAGGAGCAGCTGACCGGTCTGAGACAAGGCTGGGCTGGGGGTCCATGAGGCTGGGGGTTCATGAGGCTGGGCTGGGGGTCCATGAGGCTGGGGGTCCATGAGGCTGGGGGTCCATGAGGCTGGGCTGGGGGTCCATGAGGCTGGGGGTCCATGAGTCTGGGCTGGGGGTCCATGAGTCTGGGCTGGGGGTCCATGAGGCTGGGGGTCCATGAGGCTGGGCTGGGGGTCCATGAGGCTGGGCTTGGTGTCCATGAGGCTGGGCTGGGGGTCCATGAGGCTGGGCTGGGTGTCCATGAGGCTGGGCTGGGGGTCCATGAGGCTGGGCTGGGGGTCCATGTGGCTGGGCGTCCATGAGGCTGGGCTGGGGGTCTATGAGGCTGGGGGTCCATGAGGCTGGGCTTGGGGTCCATGAGGCTGGGGGTCCATGAGGCTGGGCCGGGTGTCCATGAGGCTGGGCCGGGTGTCCATGAGGCTGGGCCGGGTGTCCATGAGGCTGGGCCGGGTGTCCATGAGGCTGGGCTGGGTGTCCATGCAGTGTTCAGTTCGGTCAATTCAGGAAGTTAATTTACATTTATGAATTGAAAATTGTCCCCCACTGTTTTCTACCTGTATTTGTAAATTCGTTGATTAGAATGTAATTGAACTTCTTACTGAATTGGCTGAATTAAAAAATGAATTGATCACCAAGCCTGCGTTTGAAACCTGTGTGGACTCTGGTCTGATGAGTGATGGATGGACACAGGACGGGGATATCCGATGTGGTCCAGAGCTATAGCGATTAAGGGTGCATCTCAAATGGTACCCTATTCCTTACATAGTGCACTACTTTTAACCAGGTGTTACATAGAGATTAGGGTGCCATTTCGGACACTATCATCCATTATGGCAGGTTTCCAGACAGACCAGACCGACTCCAGCTGTCACAGAAGTAGCCGAGTCAGCTCTCCTCTCCTCTTTGTGGAGGAACAGAACACATCCAGTTTATTTATTTATATATATATATATATACTGCATCCCAAATGGAAACCTATGCCCTATATAGTGCACTGTCTTTCACCAGGGCCCATATAAGTAGCGCACTGTGTAGGGAATAGAGTGCAATTTGAGACATACAGCTGGATATCAGGTCCCATCAATCACACTAAACAAAGCACAGGAGATGGTGGCCGGCACTTCCCATCAGAGAGCCAGGCCAAAGGAAATCTATTGATGTACCATATGGGAAACATCTACTCTGACTCATCAATTGTTTGGATTGTGAATCGATGACTTTATATAGTGTACACTTTGGAATACAAAGCAGAGGAGGCTGGTGGGACGGAGATATGGGACGACTGGCTCATTGTAGATGATGGAAACGCTATCAAACACGTGGTTTTCCATTTACCAAGCTTAGTCTATGGCGTAAACTAAATGGTACCTAGAACGCATGCATTTACCAAGCTTAGTCTATGGCGTAAACTAAATGGTACCTAGAACGAATGCATTTACCAAGCTTAGTCTATGGCGTAAACTAAATGGTACCTAGAACGAATGCATTTACCAAGCTTAGTCTATGGCATAAACTAAATGGTACCTAGAACAAGTCTATGGTAAAAAAGTGAATGTTTCCTACAGTAAGTCTATTGTTGTCCTGGACAGAGAGCAATACTTCCAATGGATGCGTTTATTTCGCTTGGTCTAGCCAACAATCAGGCAATGACCATAAAACAGGTATGTCACCCAAAAAAAACAGGACATAACATAGAACAAATTACACAGGAGAAAAACAGCTTCACCACTGACAGTAGGAATAAGCACAAAAAGCAGGTCGGGCACTGGAAGTTTAAATAGACCATCGATGAACCAAAATAAGCAAAAAGTGAAAACAATCAAGACAAAAACCAACAGAAAAGGAAAAAGGGATCGGTGCCAGCTAGTAGATCGGTGACGACGACCGCCGAGCTCCGCCCCGAACAGGAAGTGGAGCCACCTTCGGTAGGAAGTCGTGACAATAGTAGTGTAAAAGGTTCATGTTTCTCTTATTTCTCCAACATGGTGTTGCTGGATCATCCCATATCTACCGGGAGGTTTTTTTTACAGGAGCTTGTCCTCCTGTCCCCTTGTATCTACCCTACTGGATTCAAACGCATCGACAGATCATCTACCAGACGGTGTTCTTGGGGAAACCAGGCGTCAATAGGAAACCGAAGACAGTGACATTTGAAAATGATACCCCCCCCCATATCATAATCTGAACATCGTGCTCTTTTATAGCTCCAACCTTTAGTTAGATCACATTGTGTGTGTGTGCACTGCAGCAAATCCCCGCACATCCACATATTCAAAGGCCTTTTATGCAGTCCTGGGATGTTCCCAGAGTGAGCAGAGAGAGAGAGAGAGAGAGAGAGCGTAGAGAGGCAAGGTGAGAGCACTGAAGCATGTTTCTGCTGTGGATGGATTATTCATGACCACGGGAATTATTGTGAGTTTTTTTTCTTCTCTTCTTTGTATCACAGGAATGGATGCCTTTAAGCCTGGTTGGGTGTGAGACAGGATGGAGACGGGATGGAGACGGTGAGACGTGACGTGAGGGCTGCAGCGGTGACCTGGAGGGAGGGACTGGAACGCAGGGCAGACTCAGAGGTCTGGTCACCAGCTAGCAAGGTCAAGGACCATGGAGAGACTCTTCAACCTCCACTGTATATGTACTTATCTAACCCACATGGGAAAGATATTGAATCATTTATTTATTTATGCGTTCTACCTGGAATTTGTCAATAATACACATGGCAGCATATACACCGAGAAGATTCATAGAAGATTCATAGAAGATTCTAGTAATATCTGACTTATACGGGCAGTTGACATTTAGACATAACAGAAAGGTTGCATGTGTTATATAGCAACATACAAGAGATATACATGTACATCGGGACATACACATATCAAAGCAGTTACATACCACTGTCTGATGGCATGCAATGTGACATCTATCGAAAAAACAAGCAAAGTCTGCCACGAGGAGGAGGAGCAGGAGGTGGAGGAGGGAGGAGCAGGAGGTGGAGGAGGGAGGAGCAGGGAGGAGGAGCAAGAAGAGTAACGGGGAGAAGGAGAGGAGGGGGAGGAGAGGGGCGAGGACAGCTGGAGGAGGAGGGCAGGAGGAGGGGGAGCGCAGGAGGAGGAAGGGGGAGAAGGAGAAGGAGAAGGAGAGGACAGCTGGAGGAGGGGGAGCGCAGGAGGAGGAAGGGGGAGAAGGAGAAGGAGAGAACAGCTGGAGGAGTACAGCCAGAGGAGGAGGAAGGCAGGAGAAGGAAGGCGGAGAAGGTGAGGAAGGGGGAGGACAAGAGGAGGATGAGGGGGAGGAGGAGGGCAGGAGGGGAAGGAAGAGAGGAGGAGGTGGGGAGGGAAACATTCATTATTGGTTTCAGGTGTATCCAGCAACTCAAGATGGAACTTTGTATCACGGATTGTTATAAAATACTGCAAAATTCACCTGAGCTTCGTAGACTGTTCTTCTCTGGCTGTTTGACCCTGATGAGACCCCTGTCACCATCTGATCCTGCTAAGACATGATGATCATAGTGTTGTACACTGACTGTGCACCATGACAACCTGTAGAACTGTTTACGCCGTGTCAGTGTGAAAAGTAGGGAATTAGTTAGGGAAACTTGACAGATCAATAACGTTACATTGATATACTGACATAATAAAAACTAACATTAAAAACAAAAAAAAAAAGAAAGTCAGAATGGCTGCTGGTTTCATCGTTTGATTCAAATCTAGTGTGATTGAAGCAAAAAAATAATAGCTGAAGTTAGTGAGCTAACTAGCTAGCTGATGTTAGCCTACTTTTGGCTAGCTCTAGCTAATGGTATAATGGTGCATCAGCAAATTTACTTCTGTTGAAACGGGACATTACAAAGACTACACATCACTTCCATACACACAACAGCTGTTAAATACTGCTAACTGACAGATATCTAGAGACTCCAAAAGTAACCCAAAAATCCAAAAAGTAATTCATTAATCTTTTTCATTTCCATCTGGAAGCTAAGTGTTTGTTTCTTGGGCTTCAACAATGTGATTGATCAAAGTGCCCCAGGTCTTGAAAAATAAATAATTGAACTGATTGAAAGTAAGAGGATATCGGTGAACAAATCCCTATGTCAAGGCTACGACGCGGAGCTTAATCAAGTGTTGGGCCTGATGCTTCTTAGGTAAGTTCTTTATTCGTTTCAGTTGAGAAAACAGTTGCAGGGATGGTTAAAAACAGCTTGATTGCCGTAGCAACATCAGGGAAAGAAAGGGCAGAAAGTTGTTGTGCTTCAGATAAACAGTTTTGCAGCATCTTTAATTAAGACTCATCTTTAATTGAGACATTCTCCTTAATTGACGGCCTCAACGCGTTAAATAAAGAGATGAGCTATATAGGAAACTCTGGCGACAGGTCGTCTGGATAGAAGACACCCAATAAATATGCAGTTGCGAACAGATTATCATCTTTAGATTATCGGACAGTAGTTTTTGAGCGTTTATAAGAAATAAAAACGGTTTGTGAATTAATTCATACTGATGAGCCGGTGTTTGAGTTGTGTGATTACAATATCAACAGTCCCTTATCTCTGGTATATCTTGGCATGCATCATTCATACTGATGAGCCGGCGTTTGAGTTGTGTGATTACAATATCAACAGTCCCTTATCTCTGGTATATCTTGGCATGCATCATTCATACTGATGAGCCGGCGTTTGAGTTGTGTGATTACAATATCAACAGTCCCTTATCTCTGGTATATCTTGGCATGCATCATTCATACTGATGAGCCGGCGTTTGAGTTGTGTGATTACAATATCAACAGTCCCTTATCTCTGGTATATCTTGGCATGCATCATTCATACTGATGAGCCGGCGTTTGAGTTGTGTGATTACAATATCAACAGTCCCTTATCTCTGGTATATCTTGGCATGCATCATTCAAGACTAAGTTCAAATGGTGTACATCGCAATGGACAATGGACACCAATCCTCAAAAGTGGAGACAAATTTGACTCCAATAATTACTATGAAATCTGCATCAACAGCAATCTTGGAAAAATCCTCTGCGGTATTAAAAGCAGGCTCCAACATTTCCTCAGTGAAAACAATGTCCTGAACAAATTAGCTTCTTACCAAAATAACGTACGACAGAACATGTATACACCCTGCAACCTACCCTTATTGACAAACAAAACAAAACAAAAGTCTTCTGCTTTGTTGATAAAAAAAAAAAACGTTTGACTCAATTTGGCATGAAGGTCTGCCATACAAATGGATGGAGAGCGGTGTTGGGGGGAAACGGGTATGACATGATCAAATAAATGTACAACAAACAACAAGTGTTCGGTTAAAAGTGGCAATAAACACACAGATCTCTTTCCTCAGGGCCGTGGGGTGAGACAGGGATGCAGTTTGAGCCCTACCCTCTTCAACATATACACTGAGTATAACAAACATGAGGAACACTTTCCTAATATTGAGTTAGAAGCGACATCAATAAAGGATCACACCTTCCACCTGGGTTCACCTGGAAAGAGCAGGTGCTCCATATGTTTTGGTATAC
This sequence comes from Oncorhynchus keta, assembly GCF_023373465.1. Lineage (NCBI taxonomy): Eukaryota > Metazoa > Chordata > Actinopteri > Salmoniformes > Salmonidae > Oncorhynchus > Oncorhynchus keta. Next base: position 50,034,619 of record NC_068438.1, read on the forward strand.
TCCGTGTATATCAATGAATTGGTGAGGGCACTAGAACAGTCTGCAGCACTTAAATTTACAAAAATGTCTATAAACCTGTTTTCGCTTTGTCATTATGGGGTATTGTTTGTAAATTGATGACAATTTTTATTTTATATAATCCATTTTAGAATAAGGCTGTAAAGTAACAAAATGTGGAAAAAGTCAAGGGGTCTGAATACTTTTCCTATTGCACTGTATGGAGCATAATTTATTTACAGTTTTATTCACGTTTTCAAGTACTGGTGACAAATTATGCATTTCGATTCTTGCATAGATTGTAATGGACACCTATGATGTGTGTAAAATACTTTTTTGAAGGTTGCACACTACCGATTATGATGAGCTAATGCTAAGCTATTTGCTAGCTATGATGAGCTAATGCTAAGCTATTTGCTAGCTATGATGAGCCAATGCTAAGCTATTTGCTAGCTATGATGAGCTCATGCTAAACTACTTGCTAACTATGATGAGCTAATGCTAAGCTATTTGCTAGCTATGATGAGCTAATGCTAAGCTATTTGCTAGCTATGATGAGCTAATGCTAAGCTATTTGCTAGCTATGATGAGCTAATGCTAAGCTATTTGCTAGCTATGATGAGCTAATGCTAAGCTATTTGCTAGCTATGATGAGCTAATGCTAAGCTATTTGCTAGCTATGAGTGGCGCCATGTATTTCATATGTTTCATTTAAATGTAAACTTTTATTTAACTTTAGATTTAACCTTTATTTAACTAGGCAAGTCAGTTAAGAACAAATTCTTATTTACAATAATGGCCTACCCCCGCCAAACCCAGATGAAGCTGGGCCACTGGGCGCCGCCCTATGGGACCCCGAATCACGGCCGGTTGAGATACAACCCGGTTTGAACCAGGCTGTCTGTAGTGACGCCTCTAGCACTGAGATGCAGTGCCTTGACCGCTGCACCACTCGGGCATACATACATTATACATTATGAAATTATTATGGACAAAAGAGCGAGACAGTTATTTATCAAAAGGCAGCCAAGCATCGATCATCATGTCACCAGAAAAGGACCCTCAATATTTATTGGAAAGGAGCATCAAACTCGTCACCACCCTGTGAAATGCATCATACTATATACAGTAAGTGAATTTGTCCCAGTACTTTTGGAGCAAGATGTTTCATGTGTCCGTAGCGAGGTTGAATATTCACAGAGAGCCTCTCGTCTTTATAAAAACTGACTTCACTCCGTCAGTATACTGATGTACATAGCTAAGTACATGTGGTTTCATACATCACTAGCAGGGTCAAGGAGCTATACTGTAGAGAAACCTTGGTCTACCTGCTGTAGGTAGGATGAATGCAGAGTTAGTTGTTTCATACATCACTAGCAGGGTCAAGGAGCTATACTGTAGAGAAAAACCTTGGTCTACCTGCTGTAGGTAGGATGAATGCATAGTTAGTTGTTTCATACATCACTAGCAGGGTCAAGGAGCTATACTGTAGAGAAACCTTGGTCTACCTGCTGTAGGTAGGATGAATGCAGTTAGTTGTTTCATACATCACTAGCAGGGTCAAGGAGCTATACTGTAGAGCGTTTCACTCCCCAAGAGAAACCTTGGTCTACCTGCTGTAGGTAGGATGAATGCAGTTAGTTGTTTCATACATCACTAGCAGGGTCAAGGAGCTATACTGTAGAGCGTTTCACTCCCCAAGAGAAACCTTGGTCTACCTGCTGTAGGTAGGATGAATGCAGTTAGTTGTTTCATACATCACTAGCAGGGTCAAGGAGCTATACTGTAGAGCGTTTCACTCCCCAAGAGAAACCTTGGTCTACCTGCTGTAGGTAGGATGAATGCAGTTAGTTGTTTCATACATCACTAGCAGTTTCAAGGAGCTATACTGTAGAGAAACCTTGGTCTACCTGCTGTAGGTAGGATGAATGCAGAGTTAGTTGTTTCATACATCACTAGCAGTTTCAAGGAGCTATACTGTAGAGAAACCTTGGTCTACCTGCTGTAGGTAGGATGAATGCAGAGTTAGTTGTTTCATACATCACTAGCAGTTTCAAGGAGCTATACTGTAGAGAAACCTTGGTCTACCTGCTGTAGGTAGGATGAATGCAGAGTTAGTTGTTTCATACATCACTAGCAGTTTCAAGGAGCTATACTGTAGAGAAACCTTGGTCTACCTGCTGTAGGTAGGATGAATGCAGAGTTAGTTGTTTCATACATCACTAGCAGGGTCAAGGAGCTATACTGTAGAGAAACCTTGGTCTACCTGCTGTAGGTAGGATGAATGCATAGTTAGTTGTTTCATACATCACTAGCAGGGTCAAGGAGCTATACTGTAGAGAAACCTTGGTCTACCTGCTGTAGGTAGGATGAATGCAGAGTTAGTTGTTTCATACATCACTAGCAGGGTCAAGGAGCTATACTGTAGAGAAACCTTGGTCTACCTGCTGTAGGTAGGATGAATGCAGAGTTAGTTGTTTCATACATCACTAGCAGGGTCAAGGAGCTATACTGTAGAGCGTTTCACTCCCCAAGAGAAACCTTGGTCTACCTGCTGTAGGTAGGATGAATGCAGAGTTAGTTGTTTCATACATCACTAGCAGGGTCAAGGAGCTATACTGTAGAGAAACCTTGGTCTACCTGCTGTAGGTAGGATGAATGCAGAGTTAGTTGTTTCATACATCACTAGCAGGGTCAAGGAGCTATACTGTAGAGAAACCTTGGTCTACCTGCTGTAGGTAGGATGAATGCAGAGTTAGTTGTTTCATACATCACTAGCAGGGTCAAGGAGCTATACTGTAGAGAAACCTTGGTCTACCTGCTGTAGGTAGGATGAATGCATAGTTAGTTGTTTCATACATCACTAGCAGGGTCAAGGAGCTATACTGTAGAGAAACCTTGGTCTACCTGCTGTAGGTAGGATGAATGCATAGTTAGTTGTTTCATACATCACTAGCAGGGTCAAGGAGCTATACTGTAGAGAAACCTTGGTCTACCTGCTGTAGGTAGGATGAATGCAGTTAGTTGTTTCATACATCACTAGCAGGGTCAAGGAGCTATACTGTAGAGCGTTTCACTCCCAAGAGAAACCTTGGTCTACCTGCTGTAGGTAGGATGAATGCAGTTAGTTGTTTCATACATCACTAGCAGGGTCAAGGAGCTATACTGTAGAGCGTTTCACTCCCCAAGAGAAACCTTGGTCTACCTGCTGTAGGTAGGATGAATGCAGTTAGTTGTTTCATACATCACTAGCAGGGTCAAGGAGCTATACTGTAGAGCGTTTCACTCCCAAGAGAAACCTTGGTCTACCTGCTGTAGGTAGGATGAATGCAGTTAGTTGTTTCATACATCACTAGCAGTTTCAAGGAGCTATACTGTAGAGAAACCTTGGTCTACCTGCTGTAGGTAGGATGAATGCAGAGTTAGTTGTTTCATACATCACTAGCAGTTTCAAGGAGCTATACTGTAGAGAAACCTTGGTCTACCTGCTGTAGGTAGGATGAATGCAGAGTTAGTTGTTTCATACATCACTAGCAGTTTCAAGGAGCTATACTGTAGAGAAACCTTGGTCTACCTGCTGTAGGTAGGATGAATGCAGAGTTAGTTGTTTCATACATCACTAGCAGGGTCAAGGAGCTATACTGTAGAGAAACCTTGGTCTACCTGCTGTAGGTAGGATGAATGCAGAGTTAGTTGTTTCATACATCACTAGCAGGGTCAAGGAGCTATACTGTAGAGAAACCTTGGTCTACCTGCTGTAGGTAGGATGAATGCATAGTTAGTTGTTTCATACATCGCTAGCAGGGTCAAGGAGCTATACTGTAGAGAAACCTTGGTCTACCTGCTGTAGGTAGGATGAATGCAGAGTTAGTTGTTTCATACATCACTAGCAGGGTCAAGGAGCTATACTGTAGAGCGTTTCACTCCCCAAGAGAAACCTTGGTCTACCTGCTGTAGGTAGGATGAATGCAGAGTTAGTTGTTTCATACATCACTAGCAGGGTCAAGGAGCTATACTGTAGAGAAACCTTGGTCTACCTGCTGTAGGTAGGATGAATGCAGAGTTAGTTGTTTCATACATCACTAGCAGGGTCAAGGAGCTATACTGTAGAGAAACCTTGGTCTACCTGCTGTAGGTAGGATGAATGCAGTTAGTTGTTTCATACATCACTAGCAGGGTCAAGGAGCTATACTGTAGAGCGTTTCACTCCCCAAGAGAAACCTTGGTCTACCTGCTGTAGGTAGGATGAATGCAGAGTTAGTTGTTTCATACATCACTAGCAGGGTCAAGGAGCTATACTGTAGAGAAACCTTGGTCTACCTGCTGTAGGTAGGATGAATGCAGAGTTAGTTGTTTCATACATCACTAGCAGGGTCAAGGAGCTATACTGTAGAGAAACCTTGGTCTACCTGCTGTAGGTAGGATGAATGCAGAGTTAGTTGTTTCATACATCACTAGCAGTTTCAAGGAGCTATACTGTAGAGAAACCTTGGTCTACCTGCTGTAGGTAGGATGAATGCATAGTTAGTTGTTTCATACATCACTAGCAGTTTCAAGGAGCTATACTGTAGAGAAACCTTGGTCACCTGCTGTAGGTAGGATGAATGCAGAGTTAGTTGTTTCATACATCACTAGCAGGGTCAAGGAGCTATACTGTAGAGAAACCTTGGTCTACCTGCTGTAGGTAGGATGAATGCATAGTTAGTTGTTTCATACATCACTAGCAGGGTCAAGGAGCTATACTGTAGAGAAACCTTGGTCTACCTGCTGTAGGTAGGATGAATGCAGAGTTAGTTGTTTCATACATCACTAGCAGTTTCAAGGAGCTATACTGTAGAGAAACCTTGGTCTACCTGCTGTAGGTAGGATGAATGCATAGTTAGTTGTTTCATACATCACTAGCAGGGTCAAGGAGCTATACTGTAGAGAAACCTTGGTCTACCTGCTGTAGGTAGGATGAATGCAGAGTTAGTTGTTTCATACATCACTAGCAGGGTCAAGGAGCTATACTGTAGAGAAACCTTGGTCTACCTGCTGTAGGTAGGATGAATGCAGAGTTAGTTGTTTCATACATCACTAGCAGGGTCAAGGAGCTATACTGTAGAGAAACCTTGGTCTACCTGCTGTAGGTAGGATGAATGCATAGTTAGTTGTTTCATACATCACTAGCAGGGTCAAGGAGCTATACTGTAGAGAAACCTTGGTCTACCTGCTGTAGGTAGGATGAATGCAGAGTTAGTTGTTTCATACATCACTAGCAAGGTCAAGGAGCTGTACTGTAGAGAAACCTTGGTCTACCTGCTGTAGGTAGGATGAATGCAGAGTTAGTTGTTTCATACATCACTAGCAGGGTCAAGGAGCTATACTGTAGAGAAACCTTGGTCTACCTGCTGTAGGTAGGATGAATGCAGAGTTAGTTGTTTCATACAGTGGCCTTCAGAAAGTATTCACACCTCTTGACATTTTGTTGTTGTTTAATAGCCTGAATTGAAAATCGATTACATTTTTGTCACTCGCCTACACTCAATACCCCATAATGTCAAAGTAGAATTATGTTTTCAGACATTTTGACAATATATATATATATATATATATATATATATATATATATATATATATATATTTTTTTAAAGAATTGTATTAGAATATATTATTATTGTTTTTGGGCCCATCCACCACCCCCTCTTCGGAGGAGAAAGTACGTTCTATACACATTTTCCATACATGTCACTATTTATTGTGTTTTTTAGAGTAGTTACATAGCAAGAATAAAGTCATTTGATATTTTGATATAAATCTTGTTTTCAGTCAACTATAATGGAACATGAGCTTTTCAACCCACACCTCCATAACCCCACCCCTCCATATCCCCACCCCTCCCTAACTCCACCCCTCCATAACGCCACCCCTCTATAACCCCACCCTCAGCTACTCTCAGTCCATCCCACCTAGCCCCATAACCCCACCCCTCAGCTACTCTCAGTCCATCCCACCTAGCCCCATAAACCCACCCCTCAGCTACTCAGCTACTCTCAGTCCATCCCACCTAGCTCCATGAACCCACCCCTCAGCTACTCTCAGTCCATCCCACATAGCTCCATAAACCCACCCCTCAGCAACTGAGCTACTCTCAGTCCATCCCACCTATCTCCATAAACCCACCCCTCAGCTACTCTCAGTCCATCCCACCGAGCTCCATAAACCCACCCCTCAGCTACTCTCAATCCATCCCACCTAGCTCCATAAACCCACCCTCAGCTACTCTCAGTCCATCCCACCCAGCTCCATAAACCCACCCCTCAGCTACTCTCAGTCCATCCCACGAGCTCCATAAACCCACCCCTCAGCTACTCTCAATCCATCCCACCTAGCTCCGTAAACCCACCCCTCAGCTACTCTCAGTCCATCCCTCCTAGCTCCATAAACCCACCCCTCAGCTACTCTCAGTCCATCCTACCTCGCTCAATAAACCCACCCTCAGCTACTCTCAATCCATCCCACCTAGCTCCGTAAACCCACCCCTCAGCTACTCTCAGTCCATCCCACATAGCTCCATAAACCCACCCCTCAGCTACTGAGCTACTCTCAGTCCATCCCACATAGCTCCATAAACCCACCCTCAGCTACTGAGCTACTCTCAGTCCATCCCACCTAGCTCCATAAACCCACCCCTCAGCTACTCTCAGTCCATCCCACCTAGCTCCATAAACCCACCCCTCAGCTACTCTCAGTCCATCCCACCTAGCTCCATGAACCCACCCCTCAGCTACTCTCAGTCCATCCCACCTAGCTCCATAAACCCACCCCTCAGCTACTCTCAGTCCATCCCACCTAGCTCCATAAACCCACCCCTCAGCTACTCTCAGTCCATCCCACCGAGCTCCGTAAACCCACCCCTCAGCTACTCTCAGTCCATCCCACCGAGCTCCGTAAACCCACCCCTCAGCTACTCTCAGTCCATCCAACCAAGCTCCATAAACCCACCCCTCAGCTACTCAGCTACTCTCAGTCCATCCAACCTAGCTCTATAAACCCACCCTCAGCTACTCTCAGTCCATCCCACCTAGCTCCATGAACCCACCCCTCAGCTACTCTCAGTCCATCCCACCTAGCTCCATAAACCCACCCCTCAGCTACTCTCAGTCCATCCCACCTAGCTCCATAAACCCACCCCTCAGCTACTCTCAGTCCATCCCACCTAGCTCCCGTAAACCCACCCCTCAGCTACTCTCAGTCCATCCCACCTAGCTCCATAAACCCACCCCTCAGCTACTCAGCTACTCTCAGTCCATCCCACCTAGCTCCATGAACCCACCCCTCAGCTACTCTCAGTCCATCCCACCTAGCTCCACAAACCCACCCTCAGCTACTCAGCTACAGTCCATCCCACCTAGCTCCATGAACCCACCCCTCAGCTACTCTCAGTCCATCCCACCTAGCTCCATAAACCCACCCCTCAGCTACTCAGCTAGTCCATCCCACCTAGGTCCATCCAACCTCAGCTCCAGTAAACCCACCCCTCAGCTACCCCTCAGCTACTCTCAGTCCATCCCACCTAGCTCCATGAACCCACCCCTCAGCTACTCTCAGTCCATCCCACCTAGCTCCATAAACCCACCCCTCAGCTACTCAGCTACTCTCAGTCCATCCCACCTAGCTCCATGAACCCACCCCTCAGCTACTCTCAGTCCATCCCACCTAGCTCCATAAACCCACCCCTCAGCTACTCAGCTACTCTCAGTCCATCCCACCTAGGTCCATAAACCCACCCCTCAGCTACTAGCTCTCAGTCCATCCCACCTAGCTCCATAAACCCACCCCTCAGCTACTCTCAGTCCATCCCACCTAGCTCCATAAACCCAGCCCTCAGCTACTCTCAGTCCATCCCACCTAGCTCCATAAACCCACCCCTCAGCTACTCTCAGTCCATCCCACCTAGCTCCATAAACCCACCCCTCAGCTACTCTCAGTCCATCCCACCTAGCTCCATAAACCCACCCTCAGCTACTCTCAGTCCATCCCACCTAGCTCCATAAACCCACCCCTCAGCTACTCTCAGTCCATCCCACCTAGCTCCATGAACCCACCCCTCAGCTACTCTCAGTCCATCCCACCTAGCTCCATAAACCCACCCCTCAGCTACTCTCAGTCCATCCCACCTAGCTCCATAAACCCACCCCTCAGCTACTCTCAGTCCATCCCACCTAGCTCCATAAACCCACCCCTCAGCTACTCTCAGTCCATCCCACCAAGCTCCATAAACCCACCCTCAGCTACTCAGCTACTCTCAGTCCATCCAACCTAGCTCCATAAACCCACCCCTACTCAGCTACTCTCAGTCCATCCCACCTAGCTCCATGAACCCACCCTCAGCTACTCTCAGTCCATCCCACCGAACTCCATAAACCCACCCCTCAGCTACTCTCAGTCCATCCCACCTAGCTCCATAAACCCACCCCTCAGCTACTACTCTCAGTCCATCCCACCTAGCTCCATAAACCCACCCCTCAGCTACTCTCAGTCCATCCCACCTAGCTCCATAAACCCACCCCACAGCTACTCTCAGTCCATCCCACCTAGCTCCATGAACCCACCCCTCAGCTACTCTCAGTCCATCCCACCTAGCTCCATGAACCCACCCCTCAACTACTCTCAGTCCATCCCACCTAGCTCCATAAACCCACCCCTCAGCTACTCAGCTACTCTCAGTCCATCCCACCTAGCTCCATGAACCCACCCCTCAGCTACTCTCAGTCCATCCCACCTAGCTCCATAAACCCACCCCTCAGCTACTCTCAGTCCATCCCACCTAGCTCCATAAACCCACCCTCAGCTACTCTCAGTCCATCCCACCTAGCTCCATAAACCCACCCCTCAGCTACTCTCAGTCCATCCCACCTAGCTCCATAAACCCACCCCTCAGCTACTCTCAGTCCATCCCACCTAGCTCCATAAACCCACCCCTCAGCTACTCTCAGTCCATCCCACCTAGCTCCATGAACCCACCCCTCAGCTACTCTCAGTCCATCCCACCTAGCTCCATAAACCCACCCCTCAGCTACTCTCAGTCCATCCCACCTAGCTCCATAAACCCACCCCTCAGCTACTCTCAGTCCATCCCACCTAGCTCCATAAACCCACCCCTCAGCTACTCTCAGTCCATCCCACCTAGCTCCATAAACCCACCCCTCAGCTACTCAGCTACTCTCAGTCCATCCCACCTAGCTCCATGAACCCACCCCTCAGCTACTCTCAGTCCATCCCACCTAGGTCCATAAACCCACCCCTCAGCTACTCTCAGTCCATCCCACCTAGGTCCATAAACCCACCCCTCAGCTACTCTCAGTCCATCCCACCTCGCTCCATAAACCCACCCCTTAACTACTCTCAATTTGTGTATTTTAATTTAACCATATTTGTTGTAATATTTGTTCCGTCTTTTCTGTATGATGAAACCGGAATTGCAATTTTTAAAAAGGGTTCCCTTTTCAATTAACTGAAAGTGAGAGGTTGTAATCTGGATGAAAGGAAAAATTACATTTTTGAACAAGGTATGAGCAATTCTTACTCATCTGCTTTAGAACCCGTTTGGGTTGAAGTACAGTATAACTTTTGTATGACTGTATTACGGCACAAGGCGAGACCCCGATATAGACACAGGAGGCAGACGGTTGGAGTCTTACAATGTTTATTAAAGAGAGAATGATAATGGTCGTGGACAGGCAAAAGGTCAAAACCAGTTCAGAGTTCAATAGGTACCGAAGGGCAATAGGTACCGAAGTGCAATAGGTATCGAAGGGCAGGTAGATTCAAGGTTGGGGCAGGAAGGATGATGAGGCAGGTGGGAAAGTAGTCCAGAGTCAGGCAGGGGTCAGAACCTGAAGGACTATCGAAAAAAGAATAGAAAATGAGTATGGGAAAAACACGCTGGTTGACTTGACTAAACATACAAGATGAACTGGCACAGAGAGACAGGAAACACAGGGATAAATACACTGGTACAGAGAGACAGGAAACACAGGGATAAATACACTGGCACAGAGAGACAGGAAACACAGGGATAAATACACTGGTACGGAGAGACAGGAAGCACAGGGATAAATACACTGGTACAGAGAGACAGGAAACACAGGGATAAATACACTGGTACGGAGAGACAGGAAACACAGGGATAAATACACTGGCACGGAGAGACAGGAAACACAGGGATAAATACACTGGTACAGAGAGACAGGAAACACAGGGATAAATACACTGGCACAGAGAGACAGGAAACACAGGGATAAATACACTGGTACGGAGAGACAGGAAGCACAGGGATAAATACACTGGTACAGAGAGACAGGAAACACAGGGATAAATACACTGGTACGGAGAGACAGGAAACACAGGGATAAATACACTGGCACAGAGAGACAGGAAACACAGGGATAAATACACTGGCACAGAGAGACAGGAAACACAGGGATAAATACACTGGTACAGAGAGACAGGAAACACAGGGATAAATACACTGGCACAGAGAGACAGGAAACACAGGGATAAATACACTGGTAAGGAGAGACAGGAAACACAGGGATAAATACACTGGTACAGAGAGACAGGAAACACAGGGATAAATACACTGGAGAAAATAAGTGACACCTGGAGGGGGTGGAGACAATCACAGGGACAGGTGAAACAGATCAGGTTGTGACAGACTGACGCTTTTAGTGATAGGTTTAATGCTTCAATATTCAATCATTTCAGCCCCCCTGAAGTCCGATTCATTATATAAATAAGCATGTTTTAATTTGTTTGGTTTGCCATTCCAAATAAAGTGAAATGTTTTTTTGCTCAGATAATTTAAAAAATAAATAGTTCCGAGTAGGCAGGGCCATAAGTAAATAGGTAAATTGGGATATGACAACTGCATTAATCCAGATTACCCCTCCCCCCCCACCCCCCACACACACACAAATAGACAGTTATTTACCTTTCCATGGTAGCAAGATCTTGTCTATTTTTGCTGACTGGTGGGGTAAGTGTGTGTGTGTGTGTGTGTGTGTGTGTGTGTGTGTGTGTGTGTGTGTGTGTGTGTGTGCGTGCGTGCGTGCGTGCGTGCGTGCGTGCGTGCGTGCGTGCGTGTGTAAGGTGACTATGCAAACCATTTGGTATTTTCAACACATGAATGTTTATTAAAAATAAGAAGTGATGCAGTCAGTCTCTCCTCAACTCTTAGCGAAGAGAGACTGACATGCATAACATTTATATCAGCCCTCTGATTACAACGTTGAGCAAGACGTGCCGCTCTGTTCTGGGCAAGCACTTGACCACATGGTTGGAGCAGTTGACCACATGGTTGGAGCACTTGACCACATGGTTGGAGCACTTGACCACAGATTCAGCTTCAGATTCAGCTTCAGATTCAGATTCAGATTCAGATTCAGATTCAGCTTCAGATTCAGCTTCAGATTCAGCTTCAGCTTCAGATTCAGCTTTAGATTCAGATTCAGATTCAGAGGTGTAGAACATGACAGAGCTTGAAGAATTAAACAAATAACAATGGGCAAATATTGTACAATCCAAGTGTGCAAAGTAATGTAACAGTATAGCTTCCATCCCCTCTCCTCGCCCCAACCTGGTCCTGAACCAGGGACTCTCTGCACACGTCAACCACAGTCATTCACGAAGCATCGTTACCGTCGCGCCACAAAACCACGGCCCATGCAGAGCAAAGGGGGAACCACTACTTCTAGGTCTAGCGAGCGAAGAACACCGACTTGAAACACTATTAGCGCCCACGACCGCTAACTAGCTAGGCATTTCACATCGGCCACACAAAGCTCTTAGAGACTTACCCAGAATGACTCACAGCTGTAATCGCTGCCAAATGCGATTCTAACATGTATTGTATTGGTGTGAAAACTTATTTAAATTAAATATTTCTGCTACAATGACTAAAAACATGTTTTCACTTTGTCATTATAGGGTATTGTATGGAGATGGGTGAGGAAAAAGAAAAATGTCATCCATTTTGAGTTCAGGCTGTAACGCAGCAGAATTTGGAATAAGTCAATGGGTATGAAGGCAGTGTACATCACTGGGTGGTATGACTACTTAATAAGCTAGCAGAGGCCAGAGAGAGCTGAAATATTGATATTGTGTGGCCTGGGTGATATTACGTGGCCTGGGTGATATTATGTGGCCTGGGGGATATTATGTGGCCTGGGGGATATTATGTGGCCTGGGTGATATTATGTGGCCTGGGTGATATTATGTGGCCTGGGTGATATTATGTGGCCTGGGGGATATTATGTGGCCTGGGGGATATTATGTGGCCTGGGTGATATTATGTGGCCTGGGGGATATTATGCGGCCTGGGTGATATTATGTGGCCTGGGGGATATTATGTGGCCTGGGTGATATTATGTGGCCTGGGTGATATTATGTGGCCTGGGTGATATTATGTGGCCTGGGGGATATTATGTGGCCTGGGGGATATTATGTGGCCTGGGGATATTATGTGGCCTGGGGGATATTATGTGGCCTGGGGATATTATGTGGCCTGGGTGATATTATGTGGCCTGGGTGATATTATGTGGCCTGGGTGATATTATGTGGCCTGGGGGATATTATGTGGCCTGGGTGATATTATGTGGCCTGGGTGATATTATGTGGCCTGGGGGGCCTGGGGGATATTATGTGGCCTGGCCTGGGGGATATTATGTGGCCTGGGGGATATTATGGCCTGGCCTGGGGGATGATATTATGTGGCCTGGGTGATATTATGTGGCCTGGGGTGGCCTGGGGGATATTATATTATGTGGCCTGGGTGATATTATGTGGCCTGGGGGATCTATATTATGGGCCTGGGTCATGTGGATATTATGTGGCCTGGGTGAATGGTCACATTCAATGTATCATTGCCATCGTGGCCTGGGTTTGAATGTGGCCTGGGGATATTATGTGGCCTGTACTCTTTCAGCACAATGGGGGTCATTATGTGGACTAATGGTCACATTCAATGTATCATTGCCATCGTGGGTTTGAATGTGGCCCTGTACTCTTTCAGCACACTCTCTCGTTTTCTCCTATCTTTCAACTCGCTCTCTATCCAGTAAACATACACATATAAATGTATATTATATCTACAGCAACAGTTGTTACAGGCTTTGGTTTTTCCATTTTATATTTAGAGGTTAGCACATGGGGACGCACGGATGGGTGTCACCTTGTTAGTCAGTTACACCTGCACTCATTTGTCATCTCGTTAGTGGGAAGGTGTTTCACCTGTGCTGGCCCAGGTGCTATTTAAGAGTGGCCTGCCCAGTGCTTCAGTTGTGTTGAGAGATGTGGAGCTGTAACACTTTAAGTTGGCTCTCCCCAAGTTGAGTTCTAGACAAAACAATCCTTTATCTGATCTACCCTGTTTTTCTTTTCCTACACTTTTTGTTTTGCTTCGTACCTTTTTTAAGTTTGGTGTGTTTAAAAAATGTAAAAAAATACATATTTTGTTTGCCTCTTCTTGGGCAAATTTCCTGGGTGCTCATGATCGGCGTCTTTTAGGTGCCAGTTGTTGCTATTCATCTTTCAGTGGACACTCGAGTCGTTTAGAACCACCCATAAAACCCACACATTTAATTTTGGTTGTTGTCAGTGACTCTTTGTTAGTTCCCCTTTCTGTTTGCGTGACAATTATTTTATTTTTTTTCTTGCTAGGGAACGTACCAAAAATGGAGGCTCATTCGGGATCTTGTTTACCGTGAGTATGTTAGTCGCTCTAATCATCTTCTCTTTAAGCTCTGCTGTGTTCAGATATTTGAGTTTTCAAAAGACACTTGTGGCAGACTTTCTGTCACTGACATCCACCCTGAGGGGTTATAAGATTGGTGGAATCATTTTGAAAGTTGCATGAACACACAGGCTTATAAAATAAAAAGCCTAGGGACTAAGTTGGAAGCGTTTGTGGAAAACTTTACATGGGAGATGCTAGATAAATGTACAAAAGGTGAATCTGCTTGTCATTGCAAAGCATTGTGACCTCAAAGTTGCACATGCCAATTGAAAAGCTGTAGTCGGAGAGTTAGGAGAAGGAGTACACCCCCATTGACGTGCAACTAAGAGGTAGAACTGTAGAACTGGATTTCCTCCTCTTCTTCCGAAGAGGATCAGAGGACCAATATGTGGCGTGGTAAGTGTCCATGGTTCTTTTAATACGAAATAGTACACATGAACAACTGAATATAAAAACAATAAACGTGGAATGAACGAAACCCAAAACAGTACCGTGTGGTGAAAAACAGACATGGAAACAAACACCCACAAAACACCCAGTGAAACCCAGGCTACAGTATGATTCTCAATCAGAGACAACCAGGCTACCTAAGTATGATTCTCAATCAGAGACAACTAATGACACCTGCCTCTGATTGAGAACCATACTAGGCCGAAACATAGAAATCCCCAAATCATAGAAAAACAAACATAGACTGCCCACCCCAACTCACGCAAATGACCGTCAAAACAAAGGAAATAAAGGTCAGAACGTGACAAGAACTAAAGGCAAAATGGGACCAACCTAAACTAAGAGCACAAGGAAAGAAAATGTGCAGACAGACTACGGCGAGAACAAGACGCACGTCATTCGATTAAGAGAGATGGATCTGGGAAGTGCTCCGAATCCAGTCAGAACATCCTGCACCCAGTAGAGTTTCATCAACTGACGTGTTTCGTCCATCAACGGAAGAGAGGTGGATGTATATTTTACTCTGAGTGGATTGACACATCCCTAAAGGAGACTCAGTGACAGAGGGACAAGGCAGTTTCTTCTTGTGGGAACACTCCAGTCTCTGGTCGGGACCTGGTGTATCTCCTAAACAAGACTTTGGATCGGATGTGTATGAACCCTTTGTTTCAGACGGGTTTGTGTGTCTGCAGAGTGGCGATGCTGGTGAAGATACTGTGAGACACTGGGGCAGTGCCAGTCCTTCATTCTGGAGGGCGTTTTGCCTTTTGTCCGACACTTCAGCAACTGGTTACAGTCTGTTAGTACAAGGCGTGGAGATGGGTTGCATGGAAGTTATTTTGTATAATGTAAACTCGAGTCTGATGTTATTCCTCGTCTTTGGAGTTGAGGCCTAGCCTACCTGTGAAGGTGGTCTCATTCATTTTAGAAAACGATTTGGCTGGAGGGAAGGTCATGCCAAATCCTGTACTCTCTATGGAACCCAGAGTAGAGGAACGTGATAGCTTATCAGAAAAGTATCCTAGCGTGTGTTGTTACAAGTGTCTAAGAAAGTTGGCGCGAACAAGTCTAGTGTTGAGGAGGATGTCATCAGTGATCCCACCATGGTTGATCTGTCTGGGATGTTTGTGTTTGTGATCCTGATTTCTGGTGAAACCTGAGTTGTGACCCGTCCTTTGAAAAACCCCCCAAAAGTTGAGAGAGTTTGTTGGACCCGTTGAAGGAAAAGAAGGTTCCTATAGTTGAGACTTCGATGTCTAGGATGTAGCTTATTGCTGAACAGAGTAAAGATGATTCACTCTCCCCTCCTTTTTGCTGAGATAAGTCCAGAAGAAGAGTTTTATGAATTATGAAGGGGTTACTTTGACAGAGAACGTGTTCTAACGTTCTCGCAACACTTCTGACCAAGACGTATTTCAAATTGTCGTTCCATTTACACTTCGACAAGAGATATTGAGGTTGGCTCACGATGGTAATATGGCATCACCATCTTGTGGTCAACAAGGCCTATGACCGTATCTTGCATAACTTCTGGCCTGGTCTAAAACAATGTGTTGTGTCTTACTGTAAATCTTGTTGCGTTTGCCAGCGGAGGGGTAAACCCCAATCAAGCTGTGCCAGTTGCATCTTTGCAGCCTATTCCTGCTTTTTGACTTCCCTTTCAGCAGGGTTCTGGTGGATCGCGTGTTGGTCTTTTGCCAAAAGCAAACAGTGGTAACCAGTTTCTCTTAACCATCATGTGTACTGCCACTCATTTCCCCATTTGAAGCCATTCTGCTGAGGAAAATCACGGTTCCCAGTATTGTCAAGGCCCTTTGTGAAATCATTTTTCAACATTTAGACTTCAAGCAGGTAGTGCAATCAGACCGAGGTTCAAACGTCTTCCAGCAAAATGCTACAACCGTTGGGTGTAACCCATTGCCCCTCTAGTTCCTACAACTCAGAATCTCTAGGTGGTTTTGAGAGATTTCTGTTGAGAGCTTTACTGCCGGGAGGTTGTTCAGGAATCTCTCTGGTTTTAGTCCGAATTAGCTTATGTTTGGCCATCATGTCAGAGATCCTTTAAGCTAGCTGAGAGGTTGCAGGGCAACACCTTAAACACAAAAACAAATCTGTTGGAACACATTAGCACTTTCCATACAGATTGCCTGTGAGTTTGCCAGTGAGAATCTGGAGAAGACCCAAACAAAAAATGAAAGTTTAGTATGATTGAAAGGCCCGAAGCCGCACTTTCGATGTGGGTGACCTAGTCTGGCTTTTGTTGCCTGTTCCGGGGTCACCGTTGCAGGCTTACTTTTCAGGACCCTGCCCCTTCCTCCCCCCCAAGACCCTGCCCCTTCCTCCCCCCAAGACCCTGCCCCTTCCTCCCCCAAGACCCTGCCCCTTCCTCCCCTCTAAGACCCTGCCCCTTCCTCCACCCCAAGACCCTGCCCCTTCCTCCACCCCAAGACCCTGCCCCTTCCTCCACCCCAAGACCCTGCCCCTTCCTCCCCTCCAAGACCCTGCCCCTTCCTCCCCTCCAAGACCCTGCCCCTTCCTCCACCCCAAGACCCTGCCCCTTCCTCCACCCCAAGACCCTGCCCCTTCCTCCCCCTGCCCTTCCTCCTCCAAGACCCTGCCCCTTCCTCCCCTCCAAGACCCTGCCCTTCCTCCCTCCAAGACCCTGCCCCTTCCTCCCCCCCAAGACCCTCCCCCTTCCTCCACCCCAAGACCCTGCCCCTTCCTCCACCACAAGACCCTGCCCCTTCCTCCCCCCCAAGACCCTGCCCCTTCCTCCCCCCAAGACCCTGCCCCTTCCTCCACCCCAAGACCCTGCCCCTTCCTCCACCCCAAGACCCTGCCCCTTCCTCCACCACAAGACCCTGCCCCTTCCTCCACCACAAGACCCTGCCCCTTCCTCCACCACAAGACCCTGCCCTTTCCTCCCCTCCAAGACCCTACCCCTTCCTCCCCCCCAAGACCCTACCCCTTCCTCCACCACAAGACCCTGCCCCTTCCTCCACCACAAGACCCTGCC
This sequence comes from Oncorhynchus keta, assembly GCF_023373465.1. Classification (NCBI taxonomy): domain Eukaryota; kingdom Metazoa; phylum Chordata; class Actinopteri; order Salmoniformes; family Salmonidae; genus Oncorhynchus; species Oncorhynchus keta. The sequence continues at coordinate 50,051,859 of NC_068438.1, forward strand.
CCTTCCTCCACCACAAGACCCTGCCCCTTCCTCCACCACAAGACCCTGCCCCTTCCTCCACCACAAGACCCTGCCCCTTCCTCCCCCCAAGACCCTGCCCCTTCCTCCACCACAAGACCCTGCCCCTTCCTCCCCCCCAAGACCCTGCCCCTTCCTCCCCCCCCAAGACCCTGCCCCTTCCTCCCCCCCAAGACCCTGCCCCTTCCTCCACCCCAAGACCCTGCCCTTTCCTCCACCACAAGACCCTGCCCTTCCTCCCCTCCAAGACCCTGCCCCTCCTCCACCACAAGACCCTGCCCTTCCTCCCCTCCAAGACCCTGCCCTTTCCTCCCCTCCAAGACCCTGCCCCTTCCTCCCCCCAAGACCCTGCCCCTTCCTCCCCCCCAAGACCCTGCCCCTTCCTCCCCCCAAGACCCTGCCCCTTCCTCCCCCCAAGACCCTGCCCCTTCCTCCCCCCAAGACCCTGCCCCTTCCTCCACCCCAAGACCCTGCCCCTTCCTCCACCCCAAGACCCTAGAGGTAATCTGGATTACATCATCTGGAGAACAAAAAAAACAGGCAGTGTCATGTCAACATGTTGAAACCGCACTTCACCCGCTACAATCGCGGCGGAGAAGTTGGTGGAAACTACTATAGTTGTTTGCCTGGAGCTGCTGTCTGGTGTCTGCTGTCACCATTGACTATAGTCTTCCTCTAGCATGAAGAAAGCCCAATACACCCTGTGCTTGTTGGACGGTTGAGTAACTCAAGAGATTCTAGAAAACCTTGATGTCTTTTTGGCATACTTGTCTCCGGAGGAAAAAGGCAAACATTGTTCGCACTGCTTTCAGAGTATCAGGGTTTATTCACAGATGTGCCAAATCAGACAAATGTACTAGAGCATGACATTGACGTTGGGGACAACATGCCTATTGAGTGAATCCTGAAAAGAGAGAGAAGCTCCGCAGTGAGGTGACATTCATACTTGAGCAACAGTCTGTGGAGTTCGGCATGTAAATAAGCACATAAAGCGGATGGTTACTAAGTCGGATTCGTAACCTTTTTCCCAGGGTCAACCATTGTGTAAACCGTGTTTGCGCTGCTAAGTACGTTAGCAAATCTGATCTGCTGAAGGGATATTGGCAGGTCCCTCTAACTGAGGATGCCAAAGAGTTGTCTGCTTGAATACATACCATACGAAACATAACATATCACACTAAATGGTGTGTCTAGGATTTACTTACAGAATAATACGAAATGCTCTGAGATCAGGTTGAGAGAGAGAGGAATGAGATGTGCGACGTTTAACAATGAGTAGGGTTAGAGAGAGCGCTGGAGAGAGAGAATGGGAATGAGGCTAATGAGAGGTGATAAGATTCATTCCAGACCTCAATTTCAAGAATGGAGGAGCAAGGGGGGTGAACTAGGATGCAGCCACGAGAGGAGAGATCCCTAATGTAAGACATTAGAGACACGGGGACAGACAGGAAGCAGCTAATATCCTTGGATCTCTGCTTGGATAAGGCAGAGTTGAGGTGCAGTCTACATCCCAAATGGCAACCTAGCCCCGACATAGTGTATTACTTTTGACCAGGGCCCGTAGGGAATAGGGTGCAATCTCACATACTTTGTGTCGCCGACACTGTGGTCTCTCCTCTCTGTGAGCCTGCCTGCCTCCCTGACTGACTGCCTGCCGTCTGATTGGTGCATGAATCCACGTTATAGTGCTCTGCTAGTTAGAGCTGAAAGCTAGGACTGTACTGGAGGTTTTATTCCCTATTAGCTAAGATGACATCACTGTGCGCCGCGCCTGTCACCATATGTTTGTCATCACCGCTCGCCGCGCCTGTCACCATATGTGTTGGCCCCTTTTCTGAATAATTTACCCTGAGAATCTGTCTCGCTTGCTTGGACAGTCCTGTGACTCTGAAACAGATTCTGAATAATACAATTTGGAGTTGTTTTTTTTCTTTCTTCTTCTCCGTTATGATAAATATTCTAGCTGATGATGTAGGTTGAGGAGGCAGTCGGTCGGGGTGCGTGCCATGCCCGGGCTGTGTATTGCAGCACTCAGGGTTTTCACAAAACTCAATTACCAATTTCAGACGACTAACATCGACAGACTACTGCCTCAGCCAAACTGAATTGTTAACACCTGACCTCCAGATAAAACGGTTTCTGGGGAGCAGGTACGTCCCAAATAGAAGCCTAGTCCCTACATAGTGCACTGCTTTTGACCATAGTCCTATGGTCCCTGGTCAAAAAGTAGTGCGCTACGTATGGAATAGGGTGGCATTTGGGACACAAAGGAGTCAGAGAGAGGAGGGGAGGGGAGGGGGGTCTTTGAGTAGTGTTTCAGGTCAAAGAGTTGCTAGAATTACAGCCACAGGAAAGTAAGATTTTCTCAACTTAATAAAGGTTGTGCAAAGGAAATGAGCTCCACATATAGTGCCGTCGGAAAGTATTCAGACCCCTTGACCTTTTCCACATTTTGTAATGTCACGGCCTTATTCTAAAATGGATTAAATAAAATAATTTCCTCAGTAATTTACACACAATACCCCATAAAGGGAGCACACATATATATATATATATATATATATATATATATATATATATATATATATATATATATATATATATATATTTTTTTTACATTTTAGCAAAAATATTTAAATAAATACCTTATTTACATCAGTATTCAGACCCTTTGATATCAGACTCGAATTTGAGCTCAGGTGCATCCTGTTTCCATTGATCATCCTTGAGATGTTTCTACAACTTGATTGGAGTCCACCTGTGGTAAATTCAATTGATTGGACTTTATTTGGAAAGGCACACACCTGTCTATATAAGGTCCCACAGTTGACAGTACATGTCAGAGCAAAAACCAAGCCATGAGGTTGAAGGAATTGTCCATAGAGCTCCGAGACAGGATTGTGTTGAGGCACAGATCTGGGGAAGGGTACCAAAACATTTCTGCAGCATTGAATGTCCTTAAGAACTCAGTGGCCTCCATCGTTCTATCATGGAAGAAGTTTGATACCAACGAGACTCTTCCTAGAGCTGGCCACCTGGCCAAACTGAGCAATTGAGGGAGAAGGGCCTTGGTCAGGGAGGTGGCCAATGACCCGATGCTCACTCAGACAAAGCTCCAGAGTTCTTCTGTGGAGATGGGAGAACCTTCCAGAAGGACAACCATCTCTGCAGCACTACACCAATCAGGCCTTTATGGTAGAGTGGCCAGTCGGAAGCCACTCCTCAGTAAAAGGCACATGACAGTTTGCCTAAAGGCACCTCTCAGACCATGAGAAATAAGAGTCTTTGGTCTGATGAAACCAAGATTGAACTCTTTGGCCTGCATGCCAAGCGTCACGTCTGAGGGAACCTGGCATGGTGGTGGCAGTGTAACGGATGTGAAACGGCTAGCTTAGTTAGCGGTGCGCGCTAAATAGCGTTTCAATCGGTTACGTCACTTGCTCTGAGACCTTGAAGTAGTAGTTCCCCTTGCTCTGCAAGGGCCGCGGCTTTTGTGGAGCGATGGGTAACGATGCTTCGAGGGTGACTGTTGTTGATGTGTGCAGAAGGTCCCTGGTTCGCGCCCGGGTATGGGCGAGGGGACGGTTTAAAATTATACTGTTACAGCAGCATCATGCTGTGGGGATGTTTTTCAGCGGCAGGGACTGGGAGACTGGTCAGGATCGAGGCAAAGATGAACGGAGCAAAGTACAGAGAGATCCTTGATGAAAACCCACTCCAGAGTACTCAGAACCTCAGACTGGGGTGAAGGTTCACCTTCCAACAGGACACCGACCCTAAGCACGCAGCCAAGACAACCCAGGAGTGGCTTCTGGACAAGTCTCTGAATGTCCTTGAGTGTCCCAGCCAGAGCCCGGACTTGAACCCGATCGAACATCTCTGGAGAGACCTGAAAATAGCTGTGCAGCAACGCTCCCCATCCAACCTGACAGAGCTTGAGAAGATCTGCAGAGAAGAATGGGAGAAACTCCCCAAATACAGATGTGCCAAGCTTGTAGCATCAAACCCAAGAAGACTCAGGCCTGTAATCACTGCCAAAGGTGCTTCACCAAAGTACTGAGGGTCTGAATACTTATGTAAATGTGATATTTAAAAATAGAAAAAAGTTTCATAAAATAGCAAAAATGTCTAAAACCATTTGCTTTGTGATTATGAGGTATTGTGTGTAGATTGATGAGGGGGGAAAAAAACGATTTAATTAATATTAGAATAAGGCTGTAACGTAAAACAAAAAGTCTGAATACTTTCCGCTGGCCGCTGTAACTCCCTGTTTGCTGCTTTGTCAATGTTGAAATTCTTTCTGGGTATCTCCAGGAGTCAGAAAAACTCTAACTTCTCCCAGCTTGATTTCTATTGGAATTCAATTCTCAAAGTGGTCCATGGTTGGCACAGCATAAATGTGGACCGCTTAAGGCAAGCATAAAAGTCTGGCTACATCCCAAAATCGTACCCAATTCCCTATATAGTGCACTATACGGCTCTGATCAAGAGTAGTGCACTATATAGGGAATAGGGTGCTATTTGGGATGAAGTCGCTGTCTGCCCACCTACAGTTGGCATCTCACCTGCCTGACCCCTCCCCTTCCTCTCTATACAGTTTTTACAGTTGGCATCTCACACTGCCTGACCCCTCCCCTTCCTCTCTATACAGTTTTTACAGTTGGCATCTCACACTGCCTGACCCCTCCCCTTCCTCTCTATACAGTTTTTACAGTTGGCATCTCACACTGCCTGACCCCTCCCCTTCCTCTCATACAGTTTTTACAGGTGGCATCTCACCTGCCTGACCCCTCCCCTTCCTCTCTATGCTATTGGGGGGTGATGAGGGCAGAATGCAGAGTGAGAACCAATCAGTCTGCTAGGACATGCTGGCTGGTCTTTCCATGTACATGTATGGATGATGTGACAAGGTTGGCGTTAAGGTCAGGACAGTGAACATGCAGATGGGGATACAAGTGAGAGGTTGGGGATGTGCGTGTGTCTATATATATATATCAACACCATAAACAGGATTGGAGCAGGAGACTGCTTTTAAACGTCTGAAGAGAAACCAACCCTTTGTCTTGTCTTCATCTTCACGGGGTCCTTTGTAGCTCAATTGGTAAAGCACTGTGCTTGTAATGGCAGAGTAATGGGGTTTGATTCCCAGGACCAACCATATGTAAAATGGCTGTAAGAGGTGTTGGATTAAAGCATCTGCTAAGTGGTATATATTATATTACACTGCATGACCAGAAGTATCTGGACACCTGCTCTTTGAAAATTTAATTCCAAAATCATGCGCATTAAAATGGAGTTGGTCCCTCCTTTGCTGCTATAACAGCCTCCACTCTTCTGGGAAGGCTTTCCACTAGATGTTTGAACAATGCTGCTATAACAGCCCACTAGATGTTGGAACATTGCTGCTATAACAGCCTCCAGTCTCTGGGAAGGCTTTCCACTAGATGTTTGAACAATGCTGCTATAACAGCCTCCACTCTTCTGGGAAGGCTTTCCACTAGATGTTGGAACATTGCTGCTATTGGGAAGGCTGCATTGCTGCTATAACAGCCTCCACTGGGAAGGCTTTCTGGGAAGGCTTGCTGCCACTAGATGTTGGAACATTGCTGCTATAACAGCCTCCACTCTTCTGGGAAGGCTTTCCACTAGATGTTGGAACATTGCTGCTATAACAGCCTCCACTGGGAAGGCTTTCCACTAGATGTTGGAACATTACTGCTATAACAGCCTCCACTCTTCTGGGAAGGCTTTCCACTAGATGTTGGAACATTGCTGCTATAACAGCCTCCACTCTTCTGGGAAGGCTTTCCACTAGATGTTGGAACATTGCTGCTATAACAGCCTCCACTCTTCTGGGAAGGCTTTCTACTAGATGTTGGAACATTGCTGCGGGGACTTGCTTCCAACCAGCCACAAGAACATTAGTGAGGTCAGGAAAAGGCCTCCCCCAAACTGTTGCCACAAAGTTGGAAGCACAGAATCATCTAGTTAAACCCTCTTCTTGGAGATCTACCATCCTGTAGGTTTACAGTCCAACCCTCTTCTTGGAGATCTACCGTCCTGTAGGTTTTCAGTCCAACCCTCTTCCTGGAGATCTACTGTCCTGTAAGTTTTCAGTCCAACCCTCTTCCTGGAGATCTACTGTCCTGTGGGTTTTCAGTCCAACCCTCTTCCTGGAGATCTACTCTCCTGTAGGATTTCAGTCCAACCCTCTTCCTGGAGATCTACTGTCCTGTGGGTTTTCAGTCCAACCCTCTTCCTGGAGATCTACTGTCCTGTAGGTTTTTAGTCCAACCCTTTTCCTGGAGATCTACCGTCCTGTAGGTTTTCAGTTCAACCCTGATTTAGCACACCTGATCCTACTTATTAGCTGCTCAACAAGATCGTAACTAGCTGAATCAAATACACACAATTAGGGTTGGACTGAACCTACAGGACAGTAGATCTCCAGGAAGAGGGTTGGACTGAACCTACAGGACAGTCGATCTCCAGGAAGAGGGTTGGACTGAACCTACAGGACAGTAGATCTCCAGGAAGAGGGTTGGACTGAACCTACAGGACAGTAGATCTCCAGGAAGAGGGTTGTATGCAGTAATGTTAAGATTTCCCTTCACTGGAACTGTCTTGAAAAACAACCCCAGACCATTATTCCTCCTCCACCAAACTTTACAGATGGCACAATGAATTAGGGCAGGTAGCGTTCTCCTGGCATTCGCCAAACTCACATCCGTCCAACTACCAGATGGTAAAGCGTGATTCATCAGTCCAGAGAACGTGTTTCCACAGCTCCAGAGTTCAATGGCGGTGAGCTTTACACCACTCCAGCCGACGCTTGGCATTGGACATGGTGATCTCAGGCTTGTGTGCGGCTGCTCGGCCATGGAAACCCATTTCATGAAGCTCCCGACAAACAGTTCTTGTGCTGACATTGCTTCCAGAGGCAGTTTAAAACTTGGTTGTGAGTGTTGCAACCGAGGACAGATGATTTTCATGCGCTTCAGCATTTGGCGGTCATGCTCTGTGAGCTTGTGTGGCCTACCACTTTGTGGCGGAGCTGTTGTTGCTCCTATAAGTTTCCACTTCACAATAACATCACTTACAGTTGACCGGGGGCAGCTCTAGCAGGGCAGAAATTTGACAAACTGACTTGTTGGAAAGGTGTCATCCTATGACGGTGCCACGTTGAAAGTCACTGAGCTCTCCAGTAAGGCCATTCTACTGCCAATGTTTGTCTATGGTGTTTGCATGGCTGTGTGCTCGATTTTTATACACCCGTCAGCAATGGGTGTGGCTGAAATAGCAGAATCCACTAATTTGTAAGGGTGTCCACATACTTTTGTAAATATAGTGTGTGTGTACAAAACATTAGGAAAACCTGCTCTTTTCATGACACAGACTGACCAGGTGAATCCAGGTGACTGACCAGGTGACTGACCAGGTGACTGACCAGGTGAATCCAGGTGACTGACCAGGTGACTGACCAGGTGAATCCAGGTGACTGACCAGGTGACTGACCAGGTGAATCCAGGTGACTGACCAGGTGACTGACCAGGTGACTGACCAGGTGACTCCAGGTGACTGACCAGGTGACTGACCAGGTGAATCCAGGTGACTGACCAGGTGACTGACCAGGTGAATCCAGGTGACTGACCAGGTGAATCCAGGTGACTGACCAGGTGACTGACCAGGTGAATCCAGGTGACTGACCAGGTGACTGACCAGGTGAATCCAGATGACTGACCAGATGACTGACCAGGTGACTGACCAGGTGAATCCAGGTGAAAGCTATGATCCTTTATTGATGTCACCTGTTAAATCCACTTCAATCAGTGTAGAAGAATGGGGGGAGGGGGGAGACGGGGGGGTTAAAGAAGGACATGTTTTGCTATCCTTGAGACAATTGAGACATGGATTGTGTCTGTGCCAATCAGAGGGTGAATGTGGGAAAGACCAAAATATTTAGTGCCTTTTTGTGTATTTAAAAAAAAAAGTAATATATATAATAATATTCAGATTTTTCAGAGTAGGATGTGTTACGAAATTTGTAAATGCTTAAGATCCCAGACTAAGTCTTTAACTTTAACAGTCTGACAAATAGATGAAATATGCCTGAGTCTACTATTCAAAAGGCTTCCTCTCAGCAGGGGATTACACCAGACGGGACGAGATGGGATAAATATAGCTTTTACACCTGACCTTCTGTGTAACAGTCTACAATGCTACATGCCACAGCTGCCAATCTTATTTTCTGCTTTGTAAGACCATGTAAGAGGGGATATCTTGAGATGTATGACAGGTAGTATAAAAATACCTCTGGGACAACTGAAGCCACCCTTAAATCTAGAAATAGTCGGTATCCTACACCCTGTCCTGGGTTTGCGGAATGTTCCACAGGAACTGTGGAGAGAGTTCGTACCTCCAAATCAAATGTCCCCCCACCCGAATACAACCGGTGTAGACCATACTCTTTAAACGACGACTGTGGGAACTGGATCAAACTGGATCAAACTGGATCAAACTGGACAGCAGAGATGACACTGGTCAGGTATAACTCTTCAACATCTGCACCATACGGAGATCTCTGTGGTCTGTACAGACTAAAGGGAGAAAAAAAAAAGAAGTCTTAAATGAAGTCCTCTTAGAATCAGTAGGTCCTTCTACAGGTGTCCTGACCATGATGTCATAGAAGATGTCATGGTAACCTGTTTCCTTGCTTGGTTGGTTTAGCTTATCCCATTGTATATTCTCTGCTTTATTTAACCATGAGATGACAGACTAAAGAAACAGAAAAACATGGTTGCCTCCCAAATGGCACCCCATCCCAAATGGCACCCTATTCCCTACATAGTGCACCACTTCCGATCAGGGCCCATTGGGACTAGGGTGCATTTGGGAGGCAGACCATTGCTTATCTCAAAACATTAAACATCCAGGGTCAAAAACAGCGAGCCGCAAACAGGAATTAGTTTTGAACCTTTCGGCATCATTAAGTCACGAGCCAACTAGTCTAATGTCCTCGATTAGCCCTAATGGATGCAGGAATACCTGGAAGGTCTAAATTCCATTGAGTTCACTAGAGTTCTCTCTCTCTCTCTCTCTTTCTCTCTTTCTCTCTTTCTCTCTTTCTCTCTCTCTCTCTTTCTCTCTTTCTCTCTTTCTCTCTCTCTCTCTCTTTCACTCTCTCTCTCTTTCCCTCTCTCTCTATTTCACTCTCTCTATCTTTCTCTCGCTCTCTCTCTCTCTCTCTCTCTCTCTCCCTCTCTTCCCCCATATCTCTCTCTCTCTCTCTCTCTCTCTCTCTCTCTCTCTCTCTCTCTCTCTATCTTTCTCTCTCTCTTTCACTCTCTCTCTCTCTCTCTCCCCATATCTCTCTCTCTCTCACTCTTTCTCGCTCTCCCTCTCTTCCCCCATATTTCTCTCTTCCTCTCTCTCTTCCTCTCTCTTCCTCTCTCTCTTTCTCTTCCCCCATATTTCTCTCCCTCTCTTCCCCCATCTCTCTCCCCCTCTTTCTCTCTCTCCCTCTCTTTCTCTTCCCCCATATCTCTCTCTCTCCCTCTCTTTCTCTCATTTCATCAAGCATGTTTCCAAAATGTAACGGTTTCCAAAATGTAACTGTTTTCCATTAAATGAGGACTGTTTCTATCTTTATGATGAGGTTGTTGACCCTGAGATACTGTATGTTTCCTAAATGGCCCCCTATTCCCTATATAGTGCACCAGGACTCGTCAAAAAATAAGTGCACTATACAGGGAATAGGGTACCACTTGGGATGTAACCTTAGCTGGAATTCTGCTGTACCGACGCTTTGTGTCAACATGTTATTTGGCTAATGCATAATTTCCACCGTATTTTTCCTGCGTTTGTTCTTGCTTGTGATCAGTTTGTGATCGTTTGACATCTCTTTCAAAACAAATACCAGTACACCTCAACGGTGCTCTGCTAAATATAATCTGATGGTTCCTTTGAATATGTCAACAGCTGGGACTTAAAGATGAATAAACAAAGAATCTGTCAAACTAAAAGCATCATTACACCCACAGCAATTAAAACCAATAGAATCATTACACCCACAGCAATTAAAACCAATAGAATCATTACACCCACAGCAATTAAAACCAATAGAATCATTACACCCACAGCAATTAAAACCAATAGAATCATTAGAACCACAATAATTAAACCAATAGAATCATTACACCCACAGCAATTAAAACCAATAGAATCATTAGAACCACAATAATTAAACCAATAGAATCATTACACCCACAGCAATTAAAACCAATAGAATCATTAGAACCACAGTAATTAAACCAATAGAATCATTAGAACCACAGTAATTTAACCAATAGAATCATTTACTTTCTATCTCTCTTTGATTTTTATTTGTTTATACCTTCCGGAAACCTGCCTCACCCACTGTGATACGGATTCGCTATCACTTTTAATTTTGATTTATTTTTATGACACACTCAAGAACCTCCAGACGCTAACCAGCTAACTAGCTACAAGCTATTTAGTCATTGTTAGTTTAAAAAAATAAAAAAATAAAAAAAAACCTGGATAACACTCGCCAGCCCAGCTTCCCTGCCCATCCACCGCTGCCCCTGGACACTGATTTCTTGGCTACATAGCTGACGCACGCTGGACTGTCCATTAATCACGGTACCCCATTCTGCTTGTTTGTTTATCTGTCGGCCCAGTTGCCTAGTCAACGCCATTTTACCTGCTGTTTGTTGTGCTAGCTGATTAGCCTCGCCTACTGTTTTTAGCTAGCTTTCCCAATTCAACACCTGTGATTACTGTATGCCTCGCTGTATGTCTCTCCCAAATGTCAATATGCCTTGTATACTGTTGTTCAGGTTAGTTATCATTGTTTTAGTTCACAATGGAGCCCCTAGATCCACTCTGCATACCCCTGTTACCTCCTTTGTCCCACCCCCACACATGCGGTGACCTCACCCATTACAACCAGCATGTCCAGAGATACAACCTCTCTCATCATCACCCAGTGCCTGGGCTTACCTCCGCATGTACCCGCACCCCACCATACCCCTGTCTGCGCATTATGCCCTGAATATATTCTACCATGCCCAGAAACCTGCTCCTCTTATCCTCTGCCCCCAACGCTCTAGGCGACCAGTTTTGATAGCCTTTAGCCGCACCCTCATACTACTCCTTCTCTGTTCCGCGGGTGATGTGGAGGTAAACCCAGGCCCTGCATGCCCCCAGGTACCCTCATTTGTTGACTTCTGTGATCGAAAAGTCTTGGTTTTATGCATGTCAACATCAGAAGCCTCCTCCCTAAGTTTGTTTTACTCACTGCTTTAGCACACTCTGCTAACCCTGATGTCCTTGCCGTGTCTGAATCCTGGCTCAGGAAGGCCACCAAAAATTCAGAGATTTCCATACCCAACTATAACATCTTCCGTCAAGATAGAACTGCCAAAGGGGCGGAGTCGCAGTCTACTGCAGAGATAGCCTGCAAAGTAATGTCATACTTTCCAGGTCCATACCCAAACAGTTTGAACTACTAATTTTGAAAATTACTCTCTCCAGAAACAAGTCTATCACTGTTGCCGCCTGCTACCGACCCCGTCAGCTCCCAGCTGCGCCCTGGACACCATTTGTGAATTGATCGCCCCCATCTAGCTTCAGAGTTTGTTCTGTTAGGTGACCTAAACTGGGATATGCTTAACACCCCGGCAGTCCTACAATCTAAGCTAGATGCCCTCAATCTCACTCAAATCATCAAGGAACCCACCAGGTACAACCCTAACTCTGTAAACAAGGGCACCCTCATAGACGTCATCCTGACCAACTGGCCCTCCAAATATACCTCCGCTGTCTTCAACCAGGATCTCAGCGATCACTGCCTCATCGCCTGTATCCGCCACGGAGCCGCAGTCAAACGACCACCCCTCATCACTGTCAAACGCTCCCTAAAACACTTCTGTGAGCAGGCCTTTCTAATCGACCTGGCCCGTGTATCCTGGAAGGACATTGACCTCATCCCGTCAGTTGAGGATGCCTGGTCATTCTTTAAAAGTAACTTCCTCACCATTTTAGATAAGCATGCTCCGTTCAAAAAATGCAGAACCAAGAACAGATACAGCCCTTGGTTCACTCCAGACCTGACTGCCCTCGACCAGCACAAAAACATCCTGTGGCGGACTGCAATAGCATCGAATAGCCCCGTGATATGCAACTGTTCAGGAAGTCAGGAACCAATACACGCAGTCAGTCAGGAAAGCTAAGGCCAGCTTCTTCAGGCAGAAGTTTGCATCCTGTAGCTCCAACTCCAAAAAGTTCTGGGACACTGTGAAGTCCATGGAGAACAAGAGCACCTCCTCCCAGCTGCCCACTGCACTGAGGCTAGGAAACACGGTCTCCACCGATAAATCCATGATTATCGAAAACTTCAATAAGCACTTCTCAACGGCTGGCCATGCCTTCCGCCTGGCTACTCCAACCTCGGCCAACAGCTCCGCCCCCCCCGTAGTTCCTCACCCAAGCCTCTCCAGGTTCTCCTTTACCCAAATCCAGATAGCAGATGTTCTGAAAGAGCTGCAAAACCTGGACCCGTACAAATCAGCTGGGCTTGATAATCTGGACCCGCTATTTCTGAAACTATCTGCCGCCATTGTCGCAACCCCTATTACCAGCCTGTTCAACCTCTCTTTCATATCGTCTGAGATCCCCAAGGATTGGAAAGCTGCCGCAGTCATCCCCCCTCTTCAAAGGGGGAGACACCCTGGACCCAAACTGCTATAGACCTATATCCATCCTGCCCTGCCTATCTAAGGTCTTCGAAAGCCAAGTCAACAAACAGGTCACTGACCATCTCGAATCCCACCGTACCTTCTCCGCTGTGCAATCTGGTTTCCGAGCCGGTCACGGGTGCACCTCAGCCACACTCAAGGTACTAAATGATATCATAACCGCCATCGATAAAAGACAGTACTGTGCAGCCGTCTTCATCGACCTCGCCAAGGCTTTCGACTCTGTCAATCACCAAATTCTTATCGGCAGACTCAACAGCCACGGTTTTTCGGATGACTGCCTTGCCTGGTTCACCAATTACTTTGCAGACAGAGTTCAGTGTGTCAAATCGGAGGGCATGCTGTCCGGTCCTCTGGCAGTCTCTATGGGGTGCCACAGGGTTCAATTCTCGGGCCGACTCTTTTCTCTGTATATATCAATGATGTTGCTCTTGCTGCGGGCGATTCCCTGATCCACCTCTACGCAGACGACACCATTCTATATACTTTCGGCCCGTCATTGGACACTGTGCTATCCAACCTCCAAACGAGCTTCAATGCCATACAGCACTCCTTCCGTGGCCTCCAACTGCTCTTAAACGCGAGTAAAACCAAATGCATGCTTTTCAACCGATCGCTGCCTGCACCCGCATGCCCGACTAGCATCACCACCCTGGATGGTTCCAACCTTGAATATGTGGACATCTATAAGTACCTAGGTGTCTGGCTAGACTGCAAACTCTCCTTCCAGACTCACATCAAACATCTCCAATCAAAAATCAAATCCAGAGTCGGCTTTCTATTCCGCAACAAAGCCTCCTTCACCCACGCTGCCAAGCTTACCCTAGTAAAACTGACTATCCTACCGATCCTCGACTTCGGCGATGTCATCTACAAAATGGCTTCCAACACTCTACTCAGCAAACTGGATGCAGTCTATCACAGTGCCATCCGTTTTGTCACTAAAGCACCTTATACCACCCACCACTGCGACTTGTATGCTCTAGTCGGCTGGCCCTCACTACATATTCGTCGCCAGACCCACTGGCTCCAGGTCATCTACAAGTCCATGCTAGGTAAAGCTCCGCCTTATCTCAGTTCACTGGTCACGATGGCAACACCCATCCGTAGCACGCGCTCCAGCAGGTGTATCTCACTGATCATCCCTAAAGCCAACACCTCATTTGGCCGCCTTTCGTTCCAGTACTCTGCTGCCTGTGACTGGAACGAATTGCAAAAATCGCTGAAGTTGGAGACTTTTATCTCCTCACCAACTTCAAACATCAGCTATCCGAGCAGCTAACCGATCGCTGCAGCTGTACATAGTCTATTGGTAAATAGCTCACCCTTTTCACCTACCTCATTCCCATACTGTTTTTATACTGTTTTTATTTATTTACTTTTCTGCTCTTTTGCACACCAATATCTCTACCTGTACATGCCCATCTGATCATTTATCACTCCAGTGTTAATCTGCAAAATTGTATTATTCGCCTACCTCCTCATGCCTTTTGCACACATTGTATATAGACTGCCCATTTTTTTTTTTTTCTACTGTGTTATTGACTTGCTAATTGTTTACTCCATGTGTAACTCTGTGTTGTCTGTTCACACTGCTATGCTTTATCTTGGCCAGGTCGCAGTTGCAAATGAGAACTTGTTCTCAACTAGCCTACCTGGTTAAATAAAGGTGAAATAAAAAATAAAATAAAAATAAAAATTAGAACCACAGTAATTGAACCAATAGAATCATTAGAACCACAGTAATTGAACCAATAGAATCATTAGAACCACAGTAATTGAACCAATAGAATCATTAGAACCACGATAATTTAACCAATATAATCATTAGAACCATAGTAATTTAACCAATAGAATCATTAGAACCACAGTAATTTAACCAATAGCTAAGAGAGAAATACAGATTCACTGGAATATGTGTGTGTCTATAAAAGTGTCTCCACAGGAGAATTGACAGTCTCTGTCTCTGTCTCTGTCTGTGTGTGGAAGTCCCCACTGACAGGCCAATTAATGGATCTGCCATTGTTCTGTAGATGAGGTGAGAGCAGGTCATTATATTTCCCTGTGATTCTACATCCCTTCTCTCCTTCCTCTTCTCTCTTCTCTCCTCCTGCTTCTCTTTTCTCTTCTCTCCTCCCGCTTCTCTTTTCTCTTCTCTCCTCCCGCTTCTCTTCTCTCTCCTCCCGCTTCTCTTCTCTCTTCTCCTGCTCCTTCTTCTCTTCTCTCCTCCCCGCTTCTCTTCTCTCTCCTCCCGCTTCTCTTCTCTCCTCCCCGCTTCTCTTCTCTCTCCTCCCGCTTCTCTTCTCTCTTCTCCCGCTTCTCTTCTCTCTTCTCCCGCTTCTCTTCTCTCTTCTCCCGCTTCTCTTCTCTCTCCTCCCGCTTCTCTTTTCTCTTCTCCCGCTTCTCTTCTCTCTTCTCTCCTCCCGCTTCTCTTCTCTCTCCTCCCGCTTCTCTTCTCTCTTCTCTCGCTTCTCTTCTCTCTTCTCGCTTCTCTTCTCTCTTCTCTCACTTCTCTTCTCTCTTCTCTCTTCTCCCACTTCTCTTCTTTCCTCCCGCTTCTCTTCTCTCCTCCCCCGCTCTCGCTTCTCTTCTCTCTTCTCTCGCTTCTCTTCTCTCTTCTCTCACTTCTCTTCTCTCTTCTCCCGCTTCTCTTCTCTCTCCTCCCGCTTCTCTTCTCTCCTCCCGCTTCTCTTCTCTCTCCTCCCACTTCTCTTCCCTCTCCTCCCGCTTCTCTTCTCTCTTCTCTCGCTTCTCTTCTCTCTCCCCCGCTTCTCTTCTCTCTTCTCTCGCTTCTCTTCTCTCTTCTCTCGCCTCTCTTCTCTCTTCTCTCGCCTTCTCTTCTCTCTTCTCCCGCTTCTCTTCTCTCTCCTCCCGCTTCTCTTCTCTCTCCTCCTGCTTCTCTTCTCTCTTCTCCCGCCTCTCTTCTCTCTCCTCCCGCTTCTCTTCTCTCTCTCCCGCTTCTCTTCTCTCTTCTCCCGCTTCTCTTCTCTCTCCTCCCGCTTCTCTTCTCTCTCCTCCCGCTTCTCTTCTCTCTTCTCTCTTCTCTCTTCTCTCTTCTCTCACTTCTCTTCTCCCGCTTCTCTTCTCTCTCCTCCCGCTTCTCTTCTCTTCTCTCTTCTCTCCTCCCACTTATCTTCTCCTTCTACTCCATTCTATCCACTGGCTTTGCTCTACATTCCTCCTTCCTCCACCTTCTCTTCTCTGCATGTCTCCCTCTCTACCCCCCTTGTCCCTGTCTGTTCAGACTTGTAGTGGAGCAGTCATATGAGAACCCAGATGGTGACGTGAGCCCAGGTAATTCCTGCAGATTTCCACGGTTCCAAGCGGCATATCTCCCCTATACTGAACAGACCGCTTTTAAAATCAGCGCCCTATTTATCACGCTGGGAATGGGGTGATGCTTGTAATTATTACAAACAAGAATAAACATGCAAAGTGAAATTGATTTCATAGATGTAATTTATAACTGATTAACTAAGCGGGATGGTAGCAGCTGATATAGCAGGCGGTATCATCCTCCTCTGTCGGTGTGAATCCCAAATGGCACACTATCCCCTAAAAAAGTGCACTACTTTTAACCCAGGGGCCCAGGCCATAGGACTGTGGATATGGTGCAATTTGGGACACATACATAATTGAACCATAACCCACAATAGATTACCATGATTTATAGTACCTGTATGTATTTATCATAATCCATTCATCATCATGTATTCATCATAATAAGGTTCCTCTTGTAAATCTGTGTAATATTCTACTTCCTTAAGACATGGTAAATGTGATTTGACTGGCTGGTCTGCAGATATCTTTCCTATTACCGCGGGTTTAGTTTGCCATTGAGAGAGAGATATCTTTAACGACCTATCAGAGGCAGTCATAGTGTTTTCCTACTGTCACAGACACTGAGCCTGTCTGTTGGTGTTTCTACTGTCACAGATACTGAGCCTGTCTGTTGGTGTTTCTACTGTCACAGATACTGAGCCTGTCTGTTGGTGTTTCTACTGAGCCTGTCTGTTGGTGTTTCTACTGAGCCTGTCTGTTGGTGTTTCTACTGTCCCAGATACTGAGCCTGTCTGTTGGTGTTTCTACTGTCACAGATACTGAGCCTGTCTGTCGGTGTTTCTACTGAGCCTGTCTGTTGGTGTTTCTACTGTCACAGATACTGAGCCTGTCTGTCAGTGTTTCTACTGTCACAGATACTGTGCCTATGTGTCGTTTGAGCAGGTCATCTTTTGATGGATGTCTTGTGATAAAATGCCGGAGGACCTCATCGTCTCCGATGACGCTGTCCAATTTAGGATCTGTCCCAAATGGCACGCTATTCCCTACATAGTGCACTGTGCCCTGGTCAATAGCAGTGCACTGCGTAGGGAATATGGTGCCATTTGGGACGGAACCCTAGCCTTTCTCCCGAGCTATTGGTTCATAGATCAAACTTGTTTCCTCATGCTCCAATCGTCGACTGTGACATTGGAGAGGAATTCCACTGGCTTATTGGATGCATTGTTGTGTGTGCAAAGGTTAGGCCATACTTCAGCATCCCCCGTGATAGGATGACAGCAGGCAAACACTGATTTTCAGAATCTATTTTGTTGCCATTGAACTAAACCATTTGTCATTGGTTTGCAGAAAGGTCTCAGACCAAGCTGTCTGCATTATACTGGATAAGGTGGATGTCACATTGAGTCATAACCAGTCAGTCCAAGGTGAGTTCTCACCTGTGGAAAAACACATGGTATCCATACTCATACAATCTACCGGGTAATACTCGTATATCTACAGGGTAATAATATTATATATATATATATATATATAATACTGGTAGATCTACAGGGTAATACTGGTAGATCTACAGGGTAACACTGGTATATCTAGAGGGTAACACTGGTATATCTACAGGGTAATACTGGTGTATCTACAGGGTAATACTGGTGTATCTACAGGGTAATACTGGTATATATATCTACAGGGTACAGGGTAATACTGGTATATCTACAGGGTAATAATGGTATATCTACAGGGTAATACTGGTATATCTACAGGGTAATAATGGTATATCTACAGGGTAATACTGGTGTATCTACAGGGTAATACTGGTGTATCTACAGGGTAATACTGGTATATCTACAGGGTAATACTGGTGTATCTACAGGGTAATACTGGTATATATATCTATAGGGTAATAATGGTATATATATATCTACAGGGTAATAATGGTATATCTACAGGGTAATACTGGTATATCTACAGGGTAATAATGGTATATATATCTAGGGTAATACAGTTGTATCTGTATATATGGTGTTTGTATATGGTACTGTGTGTATATATATATGGTATATTAGGGTAATAATGGTATATATTAGGGTAATAATGGTGTATCTACAGGGTAATACTGGTGTATCTACTGGGTAATAATGATGTATCTATTGGGTAATAATGGTATATCTACAGGGTAATACTGGTATATCTACAGGGTAATACTGGTATATCTACAGGGTAATACTGGTGTATCTACAGGGTAATACTGGTGTATCTACAGGGTAATACTGGTATATCTACAGGGTAATACTGGTATATCTACAGGGTAACACTGGTATATCTAGAGGGTAATACTGGTATATCTACAGGGTAATACTGGTAGATCTACAGGGTAATACTGGTATATCTAGAGGGTAATACTGGTATATCTACAGGGTAATACTGGTATATCTACAGGGTAATACTGGTGTATCTACAGGGTAATACTGGTGTATCTACAGGGTAATACTGGTGTATCTACAGGGTAATACTGGTATATCTACAGGGTAATACTGGTATATCTACAGGGTAATACTGGTGTATCTACAGGGTAATACTGGTATATCTACAGGGTAATACTGGTATATCTACAGGGGTAATACTGGTATATCTACAGGGTAATACTGGTGTATCTACTGGGTAATAATGGTGTTTCTATTGGGTAATAATGGTATATCTACAGGGTAATAATGGTATATCTACAGGGTAATACTGGTATATCTACAGGGTAATAATGGTATATCTACAGGGTAATACTGGTGTATCTACAGGGTAATAATGGTATATCTACAGGGTAATACTGGTGTATCTACAGGGTAATACTGGTGTATCTACAGGGTAATACTGGTATATCTACAGGGTAATACTGGTATATCTACAGGGTAATAATGGTATATCTACAGGGTAATACTGGTATATCTACAGGGTAATAATGGTATATCTATAGGGTAATACAGTTGTGTGTGTATATATGTGTTTGTATATGTGTGGTGTATCTACAGGGTAATACTGGTATATCTACAGGGTAATAATGGTATATATTAGGGTAATAATGGTGTATCTACAGGGTAATAATGGTGTATCTACAGGGTAATAATGGTGTATCTACAGGGTAATAATGGTATATCTACAGGGTAATACTGGTATATCTACAGGGTAATACTGGTATATCTACAGGGTAATACTGGTATATCTACAGGGTAATACTGGTATATCTACAGGGTAATACTGGTATATCTACAGGGTAATACTGGTATATCTACAGGGTAATACTGGTATATCTACAGGGTAATACTGGTGTATCTACAGGGTAATACTGGTGTATCTACAGGGTAATACTGGTATATCTACAGGGTAATACTGGTATATCTACAGGGTAATAATGGTATATCTACAGGGTAATAATGGTGTATCTACAGGGTAATACTGGTGTATCTACAGGGTAATACTGGTGTATCTACAGGGTAATACTGGTGTATCTACAGGGTAATACTGGTGTATCTACAGGGTAATAATGGTGTATCTACAGGGTAATACTGGTGTATCTACAGGGTAATACTGGTATATCTACAGGGTAATACTGGTATATCTACAGGGTAATAATGGTATATCTACAGGGTAATACTGGTATATCTACAGGGTAATACTGGTATATCTACAGGGTAATAATGGTATATATATCTACAGGGTAATACAGGTGTATCTACAGTGTATATATGTGTTTGTATATGTGTATCTACAGTAATACTGGTATATCTAGGGTAATAATGGTATATATTAGGGTAATACTGGTGTATCTACAGGGTAATACTGGTGTATCTACAGGGTAATAATGGTGTATCTACAGGGTAATAATGGTATATCTACAGGGTAATACTGGTATATCTACAGGGTAATACTGGTATATCTACAGGGTAATACTGGTATATCTACAGGGTAATAATACTGGGTAATACTGGTATCTACAGGGTAATACTGGTATATCTACAGGGTAATACTGGTATATCTACAGGGTAATACTGGTGTATCTACAGGGTAATACTGGTGTATCTACAGGGTAATACTGGTATATCTACAGGGTAATACTGGTATATCTACAGGGTAATAATGGTATATCTACAGGGTAATACTGGTGTATCTACAGGGTAATAATGGTGTATCTACAGGGTAATACTGGTGTGGGGTAATACTGTATCTACAGGGTAATACTGGTGTATCTACAGGGTAATACTGGTGTATCTACAGGGTAATAATGGTGTATCTACAGGGTAATAATGGTGTATCTACAGGGTAATACTGGTGTATCTACAGGGTAATACTGGTATATCTACAGGGTAATACTGGTATATCTACAGGGTAATAATGGTATATCTACAGGGTAATACTGGTATATCTACAGGGTAATACTGGTATATCTACAGGGTAATAATGGTATATATATCTATAGGGTAATACAGTGGTATGGTGTATATATGTGTTTGTATATGGGTAATACTGGTATATCTACATATATTATCTACAGGTAATAATGGTATATATTAGGGTAATACTGGTGTATCTACAGGGTAATACTGGTGTATCTACAGGGTAATAATGGTGTATCTATTGGGTAATAATGGTGTATCTACAGGGTAATACTGGTATATCTACAGGGTAATACTGGTATATCTACAGGGTAATACTGGTGTATCTACAGGGTAATACTGGTATATCTACAGGGTAATACTGGTGTATCTACAGGGTAATACTGGTGTATCTACAGGGTAATACTGGTGTATCTACAGGGTAATAATGGTATATCTACAGGGTAATACTGGTGTATCTACAGGGTAATACTGGTATATCTACAGGGTAATACTGGTATATCTACAGGGTAATAATGGTATATCTACAGGGTAATACTGGTATATCTACAGGGTAATACTGGTATATCTACAGGGTAATACTGGTGTATCTACAGGGTAATACTGGTATATCTACAGGGTAATAATGGTATATCTACAGGGTAATACTGGTGTATCTACAGGGTAATAATGGTATATCTACAGGGTAATACTGGTATATCTACAGGGTAATACTGGTATATCTACAGGGTAATAATGGTGTATCTACAGGGTAATACTGGTGTATCTACAGGGTAATACTGGTGTATCTACAGGGTAATACTGGTGTATCTACAGGGTAATAATGGTGTATCTACAGGGTAATACTGGTGTATCTACAGGGTAATACTGGTGTATCTACAGGGTAATACTGGTGTATCTACAGGGTAATACTGGTGTATCTACAGGGTAATACTGGTGTATCTACAGGGTAATACTGGTGTATCTACAGGGTAATACTGGTGTATCTACAGGGTAATACTGGTGTATCTACAGGGTAATACTGGTGTATCTACAGGGTAATAATGGTATATCTACAGGGTAATACTGGTATATCTACAGGGTAATACTGGTATATCTACAGGGTAATAATGGTGTATCTACAGGGTAATAATGGTGTATCTACAGGGTAATACTGGTATATCTACAGGGTAATACTGGTGTATCTACAGGGTAATACTGGTATATCTACAGGGTAATAATGGTATATCTACAGGGTAATACTGGTATATCTACAGGGTAATACTGGTATATCTACAGGGTAATACTGGTGTATCTACAGGGTAATAATGGTATATCTACAGGGTAATACTGGTGTATCTACAGGGTAATACTGGTATATCTACAGGGTAATAATGGTATATCTACAGGGTAATACTGGTGTATCTACAGGGTAATACTGGTGTATCTACAGGGTAATACTGGTGTATCTACAGGGTAATACTGGTGTATCTACAGGGTAATACTGGTGTATCTACAGGGTAATACTGGTGTATCTACAGGGTAATACTGGTATATCTACAGGGTAATAATGGTGTATCTACAGGGTAATAATGGTGTATCTACAGGGTAATACTGGTATATCTACAGGGTAATACTGGTATATCTACAGGGTAATACTGGTATATCTACAGGGTAATAATGGTGTATCTACAGGGTAATAATGGTGTATCTACAGGGTAATACTGGTGTATCTACAGGGTAATACTGGTGTATCTACAGGGTAATACTGGTATATCTACAGGGTAATACTGGTATATCTACAGGGTAATACTGGTATATCTACAGGGTAATACTGGTGTATCTACAGGGTAATAATGGTGTATCTACAGGGTAATACTGGTGTATCTACAGGGTAATACTGGTGTATCTACAGGGTAATACTGGTATATCTACAGGGTAATACTGGTATATCTACAGGGTAATACTGGTATATCTACAGGGTAATACTGGTATATCTACAGGGTAATACTGGTGTATCTACAGGGTAATACTGGTGTATCTACAGGGTAATACTGGTGTATCTACAGGGTAATACTGGTATATCTACAGGGTAATACTGGTATATCTACAGGGTAATAATGGTATATCTACAGGGTAATACTGGTATATCTACAGGGTAATAATGGTGTATCTACAGGGTAATACTGGTGTATCTACAGGGTAATACTGGTATATCTACAGGGTAATACTGGTATATCTACAGGGTAATACTGGTGTATCTACAGGGTAATACTGGTGTATCTACAGGGTAATACTGGTATATCTACAGGGTAATACTGGTATATCTACAGGGTAATACTGGTATATCTACAGGGTAATACTGGTGTATCTACAGGGTAATACTGGTGTATCTACAGGGTAATACTGGTGTATCTACAGGGTAATACTGGTATATCTACAGGGTAATACTGGTATATCTACAGGGTAATACTGGTGTATCTACAGGGTAATACTGGTGTATCTACAGGGTAATACTGGTATATCTACAGGGTAATAATGGTATATCTACAGGGTAATAATGGTGTATCTACAGGGTAATACTGGTGTATCTACAGGGTAATACTGGTATATCTACAGGGTAATACTGGTGTATCTACAGGGTAATACTGGTATATCTACAGGGTAATACTGGTATATCTACAGGGTAATACTGGTATATCTACAGGGTAATACTGGTATATCTACAGGGTAATACTGGTGTATCTACAGGTTAATACTGGTATATATACAGGGTATTATATTATCTATATAATACTGGTATATCTACAGGGTAATACTGGTGTATCTACAGGGTAATACTGGTATATCTACAGGGTAATAATGGTATATCTACAGGGTAATAATGGTATATCTACAGCGTAATACTGGTGTATCTACAGGGTAATACTGGTGTATCTACAGGGTAATAATGGTATATCTACAGGGTAATACTGGTATATCTACAGGGTAATACTGGTGTATCTACAGGGTAATACTGGTGTATCTACAGGGTAATACTGGTATATCTACAGGGTAATACTGGTGTATCTACAGGGTAATACTGGTGTATCTACAGGGTAATACTGGTGTATCTACAGGGTAATACTGGTGTATCTACAGGGTAATACTGGTGTATCTACAGGGTAATACTGGTGTATCTACAGGGTAATACTGGTATATCTACAGGGTAATACTGGTGTATCTACAGGGTAATACTGGTGTATCTACAGGGTAATAATGGTATATCTACAGGGTAATAATGGTATATCTACAGGGTAATACTGGTATATCTACAGGGTAATAATGGTATATCTATCAGGGTAATACTGGTATATCTACAGGGTATCTACAGGGTAATGGTATATCTACAGGGTAATACTGGTATATCTACAGGGTAATAATGGTATATCTGGTATATCTACAGGGTAATACTGGTGTATCTACAGGGTAATACTGGTATATCTACAGGGTAATAATGGTATATATATATATATATATATATATACAGGGTAATACTGGTATATATACAGGGTAATAATTATATCTATAGATAATACTGGTGTATCTACAGGGTATATATATATATTATTACACTAAAAATATATACCATTATTACCCTATATATATCTACCATTATTATAATAGATATATATATCTATTATTACCATATGGATATATATATACCATTATTACCTATAGATATATATATACCATTATTACCCTATAGATATATATATCTAGTATTAATAATGGTATATATATACCATATTACCCTATATACCAGTATTATAGATACACCAGTATTACCCTAGATACACCAGTATTACCCTGTAGATATACCAGTATTACCCTGTAGATATACCAGTATTACCTGTAGATATACCAGTATTACCCTGTAGATATATTTTTAGTATTACCCTGTAGATATACCAGTATTAATGTAGATATACCAGTATTACCCTGTAGATATACCAGTATTACCCTGGTAGATATACCAGTATTACCCTGTAGATATACCAGTATTACCCTGTAGATATACCAGTATTACCCTGTAGATATACCATTATTATATCCTGTAGATATACCATTATTACCCTGTAGATACACCATTATTAATAATGTAGATATATCATTATTACCCTGTAGATACACCAGTATTACTATCTGTAGATAATACCAGTATTACCCTGTAGATACACCAGTATTACCCTGGTAGATACACCAGTATTACCCTGTAGATATACCAGTATTACCCTGTAGATACACCAGTATTACCCTGTAGATACACCAGTATTACCCTGTAGATACACCAGTATTACCCTGTAGATATACATATATATATCATTATTACCCTGTAGATATATATATATATATATATATATACCATTATTACCCTGTAGATATATATATATATATATATATATAGTAATGAACCATGACATACAGGTTTGCACATTTTTCTTCTTCTCGTCTCATTATGGAAGTTGAGATGTTTTAGTCATGGCCTTTTTCAGCGGGTGAACATGGACTGAAGAGTCATCTAAAATTAGACCGTGTTTGTGTGGTGTGGTGTATGTGTGTAACAGCAGGTAGAGCAGAGCGAGTACCCTCCTAATAGGCTCTGGAGGTGAATTAGCCATTAGCGAAAAAGGCTAAATCACCTCCACCACAGTCTGCACAGATGGCTTTTCCAAATGAGGTGAGAAATAAAGAAGACGAGCAGAACATTTAGAACAGTAAAAAATGAAGAGACAAGCAGAACAGTAGAACATGAAGGGTAGTAGAACAATAGAAGAGTATAACATGAAGAGTCGTAGAACAGTAAAGTAGACCAGCAGTAGAGCTGTAAGTAGACCAGCAGTAGAGCTGTAAAGTAGACCAGCAGTAGAGCTGTAAAGTAGACCAGCAGTAGAGCTGTAAAGTAGACCAGCAGTAGAGCTGTAAAGTAGACCAGCAGTAGAGCTGTAAAGTAGACCAGCAGTAGAGCTGTAAAGTAGACCAGCAGTAGAGCTGTAAAGTAGACCAGCAGTAGAGCTGTAAGTAGCCCAGCAGTAGAGCTGTAAGTAGCCCAGCAGTAGAGCTGTAAGTAGACCAGCAATAGAACAGTAAAGTAGACCAGCAGTAGAACAGTAGAACTTGAAGAATAGTAGAACAATAGAGTAGACCAGCAATAGAACAGTAAAGTAGACCAGCAGTAGAGCTGTAAGTAGCCCAGCAGTAGAGCTGTAAGTAGCCCAGCAGTAGAGCTGTAAGTAGCCCAGCAGTAGAGCTGTAAAGTAGACCAGCAGTAGAGCTGTAAAGTAGATCAGCAGTAGAACAGTAGAACTTGAAGAATAGTAGAACAATAGAGTAGACCAGCAATAGAACAGTAAAGTAGACCAGCAGTAGAGCTGTAAGTAGCCCAGCAGTAGAGCTGTAAGTAGCCCAGCAGTAGAGCTGTAAAGTCGACCAGCAGTAGAGCTGTAAAGTAGACCAGCAGTAGAGCTGTAAAGTAGACCAGCAGTAGAGCTGTAAAGTAGACCGGCAGTAGAACAGTAGAACTTGAAGAATAGTAGAACAATAGAGTAGACCAGCAATAGAACAGTAAAGTAGACCAGCAGTAGAACAGTAAAGTAGACCAGCAGTAGAGCTGTAAAGTAGACCAGCAGTAGAACAGTAGAACTTGAAGAATAGTAGAACAGTAAAGTAGACCAGCAGTAGAGCTGTAAAGTAGACCAGCAGTGGAACTGTAAAGTAGACCAGCAGTAGAACAGTAAAGTAAACCAGCAATAGAACAGTAAAGTAGACCAGCGGTAGAACAGTAAAGTAGAACAGCAGTAGAGCTGTAAGTAGCCCAGCAGTAGAGCTGTAAGTAGCCCAGCAGTAGAGCTGTAAAGTCGACCAGCAGTAGAGCTGTAAAGTAGACCAGCAGTAGAGCTGTAAAGTAGACCAGCAGTGGAACTGTAAAGTAGACCAGCAGTAGAACAGTAAAGTAAACCAGCAGTAGAGCTGTAAAGTAGACCAGCAGTAGAACAGTAAAATAGAACTGTAAAGTAAACCAGCAGTAGAACAGTAAAGTAGACCAGCAGTAGAAAAGTAAAGTAGACCAGCAGTAGAGCTGTAAAGTAGACCAGCAGTGGAACTGTAAAGTAGACCAGCAGTAGAGCTGTAATGTAGTCCAGCAGTAGAACTGTAAAGTAGACCAGCAGTAGAACTGTAATGTAGACCAGCAGTAGAGCTGTAATGTAGACCAGCAGTAGAGCTGTAAAGTAGACCAGCAGTAGAACTGTAATGTAGACCAGCAGTAGAGCTGTAAAGTAGACCAGCAGTGGAACTGTAAAGTAGACCAGCAGTAGAGCTGTAATGTAGACCAGCAGTAGAAATGTAAAGTAGACCAGCAGTAGAGCTGTAAAGTAGACCAGCAGTAGAGCTGTAAAGTAGACCAGCAGTAGAACAGTAGAACTTGAAGAATAGTAGAACAATAGAGTAGACCAGCAATAGAACAGTAAAGTAGACCAGCAGTAGAACAGTAGAACTTGAAGAATAGTAGAACAATAGAGTAGACCAGCAATAGAACAGTAAAGTAGACCAGCAGTAGAGCTGTAAGTAGCCCAGCAGTAGAGCTGTAAGTAGCCCAGCAGTAGAGCTGTAAGTAGCCCAGCAGTAGAGCTGTAAAGTAGACCAGCAGTAGAGCTGTAAAGTAGATCAGCAGTAGAACAGTAGAACTTGAAGAATAGTAGAACAATAGAGTAGACCAGCAATAGAACAGTAAAGTAGACCAGCAGTAGAGCTGTAAGTAGCCCAGCAGTAGAGCTGTAAGTAGCCCAGCAGTAGAGCTGTAAAGTCGACCAGCAGTAGAGCTGTAAAGTAGACCAGCAGTAGAGCTGTAAAGTAGACCAGCAGTAGAGCTGTATAGTAGACCGGCAGTAGAACAGTAGAACTTGAAGAATAGTAGAACAATAGAGTAGACCAGCAATAGAACAGTAAAGTAGACCAGCAGTAGAACAGTAAAGTAGACCAGCAGTAGAGCTGTAAAGTAGACCAGCAGTAGAACAGTAGAACTTGAAGAATAGTAGAACAGTAAAGTAGACCAGCAGTAGAGCTGTAAAGTAGACCAGCAGTGGAACTGTAAAGTAGACCAGCAGTAGAACAGTAAAGTAAACCAGCAATAGAACAGTAAAGTAGACCAGTGGTAGAACAGTAAAGTAGAACAGCAGTAGAGCTGTAAGTAGCCCAGCAGTAGAGCTGTAAGTAGCCCAGCAGTAGAGCTGTAAAGTCGACCAGCAGTAGAGCTGTAAAGTAGACCAGCAGTGGAACTGTAAAGTAGACCAGCAGTAGAACAGTAAAGTAAACCAGCAGTAGAGCTGTAAAGTAGACCAGCAGTAGAACAGTAAAATAGAACTGTAAAGTAAACCAGCAGTAGAACAGTAAAGTAGACCAGCAGTAGAACAGTAAAGTAGACCAGCAGTAGAGCTGTAAAGTAGACCAGCAGTGGAACTGTAAAGTAGACCAGCAGTAGAGCTGTAATGTAGACCAGCAGTAGAACTGTAAAGTAGACCAGCAGTAGAACTGTAATGTAGACCAGCAGTAGAGCTGTAATGTAGACCAGCAGTAGAAATGTAAAGTAGACCAGCAGTAGAAATGTAAAGTAGACCAGCAGTAGAACAGTAAAGTAAACCAGCAGTAGAACAGTAAAGTAGACCAGCAGTAGAACAGTAAAGTAGACCAGCAGTAGAAATGTCAAGTAGACCAGCAGTAGAACAGTAAAGTAAACCAGCAGTAGAACAGTAAAGTAGACCAGCAGTAGAACAGTAAAGTAGACCAGCAGTAGAAATGTCAAGTAGACCAGCAGTAGAACTGTAATGTAGACCAGCAGTAGAGCTGTAATGTAGACCAGCAGTAGAGCTGTAATGTAGACCAGCAGTAGAAATGTAAAGTAGACCAGCAGTAGAGCTGTAATGTAGACCAGCAGTAGAAATGTAAAGTAGACCAGCAGTAGAGCTGTAATGTAGACCAGCAGCAGAGCTGTAATGTAGATCAGCAGTAGAAATGTAAAGTAGACCAGCAGTAGAACTGTATAGTAGACCAGCAGTAGAAATAAAGGGACAATTTGAAATTTGTGCAGCCGTTTATTTTTCTCAGAATTATATACAACCATGAATTATTCCATTGAGTTAACTTGCAGACTGTATGTTTGAGGGTCACACTGACCCTCATGTAACCTGCAGGTTGTTACCGAAGCTTCCCGAGAGACTCTAATAATTTAGGGCTTAATAAAATCCCTCAGTATCTCCACTGAGGTATGAGCACCTGTTTCTCTCTAGCCATATAATCCTGGAATGATTTTGAATACCATAAAATTGTGTAGCCTACCCCACCCCCGCTCCCCACTTAGGTAGCTAGATGCTTCTGGAAGACGTGTGTGCGTGGGTAGGAGTTGTGTAAACAAAATTTGCATCCCAATTGGTACCCTATCCTCTATGTAGTGCACTACTTTTGACCCTATTGAGCCCTATTCAGAAGTAGTGCACTACAGGGAACAGGGTACCCATTTGGGATAGAACCGATACTTGCACTGTATAACCATTTATAGGTCTGAGTGAACATTCCAATCGCAAAAGGTGAAACGTAAAACAACGTACACCATGATTAAAATAGTTTTTTTAATGCAGATTTTACATGATGATTTAAAACCCCAACAACTGAAGAGTTTCAATTCCAAAACGCTATATAGCCATTTTCAGAAATGTTGGTAAGTTAGTTTTTACTTTAAAGAACTTATGAAAGAGATTGGCATGTTTTTTTTCACTATCTGATCATGGAATGGGGTTGATCAATGACAGACAAGTATTTGTTTAAAATCGATCACTTGGTCTCATTTCAGGGAGACAAAATCATGTTTTCTAGCAAAACGCTATATACATATATATATATATATATACCCCCCACACTCTCAGATTCAAAAGTAGCACTGTTAGGTTTTACACAGTCAAACGTGACAACGAACTACATTTTTAACAAAGAACTGTACCAATTATTCATTTGTTACGTCAATATATATAAAACAGAGATCTGTATGTAAAATATTTTAGTCACTGAGCAGATGCTCTAATCCGAAGTGACAGTTGGTGCAGTCATCGAAAGATAGCTAGGTGGGACAACCACACATAACTGTCAAATATACAGGATGTGAACATTCCATTCCAGCTAAACAATGGACATACTGTATAAATAATTTAAAAACCCCATTGAAAAATTAATGATAAAAATTAAAAAAAATCGGAGAACAAGTTTTTAAATTTGGTTTATTTTTTACATATACATCAAATTTTAATTGTCACATGCTCCCGAAATACAACCGGTGAAAAGGCTCCTACAGTGAAACGCTTACATGAAGTTAACCAATAAGCAATCATTTCTGGTGAAAGAACAGAAATGTGAAAAGAATTGGCAGGACACACTACTACTATACAGTATGCTTTTCTTCTTCAGGAACCCAACGTGTCCTCATAATAACACTGCAGGTGGTTATAACTAACTAAACTACAGGCCGATCACATCTCTTCTTCCAGCACCTTGTCAAGACTTGGCTGTGTCATCTGTGTGTTGCTGTTTCTCTGTCCTCTCCTGTCCTCTTGGCACAGTGTTGAGGTCTGACAGATGTCCTGCCAGGCCTATTAGAAAGCTTCAGCACCTTTCCTGTAAAGAGAGACTGTGGTCGTGTCACAAATGGTACCCTGTTCCCTATAAAGTACTGCTCTACAAAGGGAATTAGGGTGTTGTTTGGGACACAGAACGGAAACTGTTGCTACACGTTGTCCTCTCCGGTCACAACAAAACTGGCGTGGCCCCCATGCCGGCCCCCACAGGACCTGGTGGCTCACAGCCAGACTCTCTCTCTGTCTTTCTCTCTCTCCATCTGTCTCTCTCTCTCTCTCTCTGTCTCTGTCTCTCTCTCTCTCTCTCTCTCTCTCTCTCTCTCACTGTCTATCTCTCTCTCTGTCTCTCTCTCTCTCTCTCTCTCTCTTTCGGCTGTCTGTCTTTCTCTGTCTGTCTCTCTCTCTGTCTGTCTCTCTCTCTGTCTCCCTCTCTCTTGCTCTCTCGCTCTCTCTCTTTCTCATCTGTCCCCCCCCACCGGAGGGAGCATGGAGGAGCAGGGATGTGCTGGGGGGAGAGAATCAGAAAGAGTAGGCTCAATGCCAGGAGATCGACATAATGCCTCTCTGTATATCTCACAGTAACACTTCATTTTAACAGCCCATAATAAACCATTTCTAAGACATTTACTAAAAGTTCTCACCATTTATCAAGCATTACTCCCACATTTGTAAATGTTAGTAAGCTAGTTGTTGACACCTCAACGAGGTCCTCTGACATTTCATCAGGAGACTTCCATCAAAAGACCACCTGCTAAAAACCAACAGACAGACTAAGTGTCTGTGACAGTAGAAACACCGAGAGACAGGCTCCTCAGTATCTGTGACAGTAGAAACACCAACAGACAGCCTCAGTATCTGTGACAGTAGAAACACCGACAGACAGGCTCAGTATCTGTGACAGTAGAAACACCAACAGACAGGCTCAGTATCTGTGACAGTAGAAACACCAACAGACAGGCTCAGTATCTGTGACAGTAGAAACACCGACAGACAGGCTCAGTATCTGTGACAGTAGAAACACCAACAGACAGGCTCAGTATCTGTGACAGTAGAAACACCAACAGACAGGCTCAGTATCTGTGACAGTAGAAACACCAACAGACAGGCTCAGTATCTGTGACAGTAGAAACACCAACAGACAGGCTCAGTATCTGTGACAGTAGAAACACCAACAGACAGGCTCAGTATCTGTGACAGTAGAAACACCAACAGACAGGCTCAGTATCTGTGACAGTAGAAACACCAACAGACAGGCTCAGTATCTGTGACAGTAGAAACACCAACAGACAGGCTCAGTATCTGTGACAGTAGAAACACCAACAGACAGGCTCAGTATCTGTGACAGTAGAAACACCGACAGACAGGCTCAGTATCTGTGACAGTAGAAACACCAACAGACAGGCTCAGTATCTGGGACAGTAGAAACACCAACAGACAGGCTCAGTATCTGGGACAGTAGAAACACCAACAGACAGGCTCAGTAGAAACACCAACAGACAGGCTCAGTATCTGTGACAGTAGAAACACCAACAGACAGGCTCAGTATCTGTGACAGTAGAAACACCAACAGACAGGCTCAGTATCTGGGACAGTAGAAACACCAACAGACAGGCTCAGTATCTGTGACAGTAGAAACACCAACAGACAGGCTCACCATCACAGTCAGTTGTGTTTCTGTTGCAGTTTGATTTGTTTGTTCGTTGTGCCGTCTTCAGTGGAACGACCGGCCCTCTCTGCGCCAAATCAAAAACAACGAGGCCCTTGATTCCATTTTTGTCCGATTCCGCTGTTACGTCAGGCTTGCTAGTGAAACGGTTTAACGCTGCGATATCACCTGGGATTTTTTTTTGTGTGCATTTGTTTGCATTGATGATTTAATTTAATTTGATTGCATTCAGTACTTACAAACTACCAAATAAATACACTCACAAGATCTTGGCCCGTACTGATCTAGGATCAGGTCCCCACCTGTCCATGTCATCTCATGTATTATGATCAAACAGACAAAACTGATCCGTTGTCAGCACTCCAACTACCGAGTCTTTATGAATACAGGCCCTGGTCTCATTAACAGGCCCTGGTCTCATTAACACAGTGGTCACATTTATACAGGAGTGACATGGAAATGGCGGGTTGTCCTGTTTACACACTTTAACAAGTGTTTTTATTGGGAACATGTTTCTCCCATATCTCATGGATATAGCAGACTGATTATGATTTCTACCGCTTGGTATTGGAAAATCTCTGTGGTTTAATTGAACTCAGGCATGATGCATGTTTTGCTACCACCAAGGCCACTTAGATCACAGAGACACAATAGCTTGTGATGTTATCCTTCCGTGTGAATCGCTTCCTGTGTAAATCTGTAACTAATTAAAGCTGCTTTGCAACGTTAACTGAGGCGGTATGGTGTGTGTCTATTGAAAATCTAACTGAACTAGAAAGCTCCTGCACCGAGGCCTCCTGAGTCTAAGGCACTGTATCGCAGTGTTAGAGGAGTCACTAAAGACCCGGGTTTGATCCCGGGTCTGTATCACAGCCTGGATGTGATCGGGAGTACAATAGGGCGGCACACAGTTGGCCCAGCGTCGTCCGGGTTAGGGGAGGTTTTGGCCGGGGTGGGGCTTTACTTGGCTCATCGCGCTCTAGCGACTCCTTGTGGCGGACTGTGGCGCCTCCAGGCTGACTCGGTCGTTAGGTGAACGGTGTTTCCTGCGGATGGCTTCAGGGTTAAGTGAGAGGGTGTTAAGAAGTGTGGTTTGGCGGGTCATGTTTCAGAGAACGCATGACTCGACCTTCGCCTCCCGAGCCCGTTGGGGAGTTGCAGCGATGAGACAAGATCGAAATTGGGGAGAAAAAAAAGAGGTAAAATGCAACAAAAATGTAAAAAATAAACGAGTTTAGTATAAAGGGAATAGGGGGCCATTTGGTACACAGCCGGAAACTGTTGCTACAAGCTGTCCTCTCCGGTCACAACAAAACTGCGGTGCCCCCATGCTGGCCCCCACAGGACCTGGTGGCTCACAGACAAACTGTGTGTCTTTCTGTCTCTCTCCCTCCCCTAGCCAGACAGACGGACGGATGGAGGAGCAGAGAGTAGACCCAGCGCCAAGAGACAGACATGAGGCCTCTCCGTCTATCTACAGGACAAAGACAGTAGACATGAGGCCTCTCCATCTATCTACAGGACAAAGACAGTAGACATGAGGCCTCCATCTATCTAGAGTGGTATCATCATGACAGACAGGGCTCATTGTACTCATTCCCTATGTAGTGGCCAACAGTCGTGCCATGATAGAGAATAGGGTGTAATGTTTGATCAATCATTGTGTTTGGTGACTCTTCACTGCTGTCAGCGTAGGTACTATAAGAATGTAGATTTATTACTGTGCCATCACAAATGACATTTGATCTGAAACTGTCAGACTGGGTAGCTGTCTGTGTAGACTTTGGTGGAGTCGTTAACACCACAGGGCCGTTAGCTTTCTGGCTGCTCGTAGATATCTATTAGCCCGACTGTATGTTTCTTTACTTGTCATTACTTATTGAGATCAGTTTATTTTACTTTGATGTGAGCAAAGCTGGTAATTGCGTGTACCTCAGTCATCATGTTTCCTAGATTAAATTTTAATACTTGGATAAATTATGCATTGCTCATTTATAATGTAGGAACTGAATACTAGTGTATATATATTTAGTATATATATTTTTGTTCAGCAAAACAAAACTTTCAAAAGTTGTTTTTCTATTTCTGATTCATTTATTGGTGATCTGCGTACATTTGATGCTTGTTTTTGTTTGGTTTTCTTGGACCCAAGTTTGAGGCCGTTTTGTTATATGGTGATTTGGACCAAACGGTTCCTAAAGCCTTACCAAACGGTTCCTAAAGCCTTACCAAACGGTTCCTAAAGCCTTACCAAACGGTTCCTAAAGCCTTACCAAACGGTTCCTAAAGCCTTACCAAACGGTTCCTAAAGCCTTACCAAACGGTTCCTAAAGCCTTACCAAACGGTTCCTAAAGCCTTACCCAACGGTTCCTAAAGCCTTACCAAACGGTTCCTAAAGCCTTACCAAACGGTTCCTAAAGCCTTACCAAACGGTTCCTAAAGCCTTACCAAACGGTTCCTAAAGCCTTACCAAACGGTTCCTAAAGCCTTACCAAACGGTTCCCAAAGCCTTACCAAACGGTTCCTAAAGCCTTACCAAACGTTTCCTAAAGCCTTACCAAACGGTTCCTAAAGCCTTACCAAACGGTTCCTAAAGCCTTACCAAACGGTTCCCAAAGCCTTTCCTAAAGCCTTACCAAACGTTTCCCAAAGCCTTTCCTAAAGCCTTACCAAACGGTTCCCAAAGCCTTTCCTAAAGCCTTACCAAACGGTTCCTAAAGCCTTACCAAACGGTTCCTAAAGCCTTACCAAACGATTCCTAAAGCTTTACCAAACGGTTCCTAAAGCCTTACCCAACGGTTCCTAAAGCCTAACCAAACGATTCCTAAAGCTTTACCAAACGGTTCCTAAAGCCTTACCAAACGGTTCCTAAAGCCTTCCCAAAACGGTTCCTAAAGCCTTACCAAACGGTTCCTAAAGCCTTACCAAACGGTTCCTAAAGCCTTACCAAACGGTTCCTAAAGCCTTACCAAACTGTTCCTAAAGCCTTACCAAACTGTTCCTAAAGCCTTACCAAACGGTTCCTAAAGCCTTACCAAACGGTTCCTAAAGCCTTACCAAACGGTTCCTAAAGCCTTACCAAACGGTTCCTAAAGCCTTACCAAACGGTTCCCAAAGCCTTTCCTAAAGCCTTACCAAACGGTTCCCAAAGCCTTTCCTAAAGCCTTACCAAACGGTTCCTAAAGCCTTACCAAACGGTTCCTAAAGCCTTACCAAACGTTTCCTAAAGCATTACCAAACGGTTCCTAAAGCCTTACCAAACGGTTCCTAAAGCCTTACCAAACGGTTCCTAAAGCCTTACCAAACGGTTCCCAAAGTTTCCTAAAGCCTAAAGTTTCCTTTCCCAAAGCCTTTCCTAAAGCCTTACAAACGGTTCCTAAAGCCTTACCAAACGGTTCCTAAAGCCTTACCAAACGGTTCCTAAAGCCTTACCAAACGATTCCTAAAGCCTTTACCAAACGGTTCCTAAAGCCTTACCAAACGGTTCCTAAAGCCTTACCAAACGATTCCTAAAGCTTTACCAAACGGTTCCTAAAGCCTTACCAAACGGTTCCTAAAGCCTTCCCAAAACGGTTCCTAAAGCCTTACCAAACGATTCCTAAAGCCTTCCCAAAACGGTTCCTAAAGCCTTACCAAACGGTTCCTAAAGCCTTACCAAACGATTCCTAAAGCCTTACCAAACGATTCCTAAAGCCTTACCAAACGGTTCCTAAAGCCTTACCAAACGGTTCCTAAAGCCTTACCAAATGGTTCCTAAAGCCTTACCAAACGGTTCCTAAAGCCTTACCAAACGGTTCCTGAAGCCTTATCAAACGGTTCCTAAAGCCTTACCAAACGGTTCCTAAAGCCTTACCAAACGGGTCCTAAAGCCTTACCAAACGGTTCCCAAAGCCTTACCAAACGGTTCCTAAAGCCTTACCAAACGGTTCCTAAAGCCTTACCAAACGGTTCCTAAAGCCTTACCAAACGGTTCCTGAAGCCTTAAAACGCCTTTACCAAACGGTTCCTAAAGCCTTACCAAACGGTTCCTAAGGCCTTACCAAACGGTTCCTAAAGCCTTACCAAACGGTTCCCAAAGCCTTACCAAACGGTTCCCAAAGCCTTACCAAACGGTTCCCAAAGCCTTACCAAACGGTTCCTAAAGCCTTACCAAACGGTTCCCAAAGCCTTACCAAACGGTTCCCAAAGCCTTACTAAACGGTTCCTAAAGCCTTACCAAACGGTTCCTAAAGCCTTACTAAACGGTTCCTAAAGCCTTACTAAACGGTTCCTAAAGCCTTCCCAAAACGGTTCCTAAAGCCTTACCAAACGGGTCCTAAAGCCTTACCAAACGGTTCCCAAAGCCTTACCAAACGGTTCCTAAAGCCTTACCAAACGGTTCCTAAAGCCTTACCAAACGGTTCCTGAAGCCTTACCAAACGGTTCCTGAAGCCTTACCAAACGGTTCCTGAAGCCTTACCAAACGGTTCCTAAAGCCTTACCAAACGGTTCCTAAAGCCTTACCAAACGGTTCCTAAAGCCTTACCAAACGGTTCCCAAAGCCTTACCAAACGGTTCCCAAAGCCTTACCAAACGGTTCCTAAAGCCTTACCAAACGGTTCCCAAAGCCTTACCAAACGGTTCCCAAAGCCGCCTTTACTAAACGGTTCCTAAAGCCTTACCAAACGGTTCCTAAAGCCTTACTAAACGGTTCCTAAAGCCTTACTAAACGGTTCCTAAAGCCTTACCAAACGGTTCCTAAAGCCTTCCCAAACGGTTCCTAAAGCCTTTCCTAAAGCCTTCAAACGGTTCCTAAAGCCTTACCAAACAGTTCCTAAAGCCTTACCCAACGGTTCCTAAAGCCTTACCAAAAAGCCTTACCCAACGGTTCCTAAAGCCTTACCAAACGATTCCTAAAGCCTTACCAAACGGTTCCTAAAGCCTTACTAAACGGTTCCTGAAGCCTTACCAAACTGTTCCTAAAGCCTTACCAAACTGTTCCTAAAGCCTTACCAAACGGTTCCTAAAGCCTTACCAAACGGTTCCTAAAGCCTTACTAAACGGTTCCTAAAGCCTTACTAAACGGTTCCTAAAGCCTTACCAAACGGTTCTCAAAGCCTTACCAAACGGTTCCTAAAGCCTTACCAAACGGTTCCTAAAGCCTTACCAAACGGTTCCTAAAGCCTTACCAAACGGTTCCTAAAGCCTTACCAAACGGTTCTCAAAGCCTTACCAAACGGTTCCTAAAGCCTTACCAAACGGTTCCTAAAGCCTTACCAAACGGTTCCTAAAGCCTTACCAAACGGTTCCTAAAGCCTTACCAAACGGTTCCTAAAGCCTTACCAAACGGTTCTCAAAGCCTTACCAAACGGTTCCTAAAGCCTTACTAAATGGTTCCTAAAGCCTTACCAAACTGTTCCTAAAGCCTTACCAAACTGTTCCTAAAGCCTTACCAAACGGTTCCTAAAGCCTTTCCTAAAGCCTTACCAAACGGTTCCTAAAGCCTTTCCTAAAGCCTTACCAAACTGTTCCTAAAGCCTTACCAAACGGTTCCTAAAGCCTTTCCTAAAGCCTTACCAAACGGTTCCTAAAGCCTTACCAAACTGTTCCTAAAGCCTTACCAAACGGTTCCTAAAGCCTTACCAAACGGTTCCTAAAGCCTTACCAAACGGTTCCTAAAGCCTTACCAAACGGTTCCTAAAGCCTTACCAAACTGTTCCTAAAGCCTTACCAAACGATTCCTAAAGCCTTACCAAACGGTTCCTAAAGCCTTACCAAACTGTTCCTAAAGCCTTACCAAACGGTTCCTAAAGCCTTACCAAACGGTTCCTAAAGCCTTACCAAACGGTTCCTAAAGCCTTACCAAACGGTTCCTAAAGCCTTACCAAACGGTTCCTAAAGCCTTACCAAACGATTCCTAAAGCTTTACCAAACGGTTCCTAAAGCCTTACCCAACGGTTCCTAAAGCCTAACCAAACGATTCCTAAAGCTTTACCAAACGGTTCCTAAAGCCTTACCAAACGGTTCCTAAAGCCTTCCCAAAACGGTTCCTAAAGCCTTACCAAACGATTCCTAAAGCCTTCCCAAAACGGTTCCTAAAGCCTTACCAAACGGTTCCTAAAGCCTTACCAAACGGTTCCTAAAGCCTTACCAAACGATTCCTAAAGCCTTACCAAACGGTTCCTAAAGCCTTACCAAACGGTTCCTAAAGCCTTACCAAATGGTTCCTAAAGCCTTACCAAACGGTTCCTAAAGCCTTACCAAACGGTTCCTGAAGCCTTATCAAACGGTTCCTAAAGCCTTACCAAACGGTTCCTAAAGCCTTACCAAACGGGTCCTAAAGCCTTACCAAACGGTTCCCAAAGCCTTACCAAACGGTTCCTAAAGCCTTACCAAACGGTTCCTAAAGCCTTACCAAACGGTTCCTGAAGCCTTACCAAACGGTTCCTGAAGCCTTACCAAACGGTTCCTGAAGCCTTACCAAACGGTTCCTAAAGCCTTTCCTACCTTAAAACGGTTCCTAAAGCCTTACCAAACGGTTCCCAAAGCCTTACCAAACGGTTCCCAAAGCCTTACCAAACGGTTCCCAAAGCCTTACCAAACGGTTCCCAAAGCCTTACCAAACGGTTCCTAAAGCCTTACCAAACGGTTCCCAAAGCCTTACTAAACGCCCTAAAGCCTTACCAAACGGTTCCTAAAGCCTTACTAAACGGTTCCTAAAGCCTTACTAAACGGTTCCTAAAGCCTTACTAAACGGTTCCTAAAGCCTTCCCAAAGCGGTTCCTAAAGCCTTACCAAACGGTTCCCAAAGCCTTACCAAACGGTTCCCAAAGCCTTACCAAACGGTTCCTAAAGCCTTACCAAACGGTTCCTAAAGCCTTACCAAACGGTTCCTGAAGCCTTACCAAACGGTTCCTGAAGCCTTACCAAACGGTTCCTGAAGCCTTAAAACGGTTCCTAAAGCCTTACCAAACGGTTCCTAAAGCCTTACCAAACGGTTCCTAAAGCCTTACCAAACGGTTCCCAAAGCCTTACCAAACGGTTCCCAAAGCCTTAAAACGGTTCCTAAAGCCTTACCAAACGGTTCCCAAAGCCTTACCAAACGGTTCCCAAAGCCTTACTAAACGGTTCCTAAAGCCTTACCAAACGGTTCCTAAAGCCTTACTAAACGGTTCCTAAAGCCTTACTAAACGGTTCCTAAAGCCTTACCAAACGGTTCCTAAAGCCTTCCCAAAACGGTTCCTAAAGCCTTACCAAACGATTCCTAAAGCCTTCGCAAACGGTTCCTAAAGCCTTACCAAAGTTCCTAAAGCCTTACCCAACGGTTCCTAAAGCCTTACCAAACGGTTCCTGAAGCCTTACCCAACGGTTCCTAAAGCCTTACCAAAC
Organism: Oncorhynchus keta; assembly: GCF_023373465.1. Taxonomy (NCBI): domain Eukaryota; kingdom Metazoa; phylum Chordata; class Actinopteri; order Salmoniformes; family Salmonidae; genus Oncorhynchus; species Oncorhynchus keta. The sequence goes on from NC_068438.1 coordinate 50,090,993, forward strand.
GATTCCTAAAGCCTTACCAAACGGTTCCTAAAGCCTTACTAAACGGTTCCTGAAGCCTTACCAAACTGTTCCTAAAGCCTTACCAAACTGTTCCTAAAGCCTTACCAAACGGTTCCTAAAGCCTTACCAAACGGTTCCTAAAGCCTTACTAAACGGTTCCTAAAGCCTTACTAAACGGTTCCTAAAGCCTTACCAAACGGTTCTCAAAGCCTTACCAAACGGTTCCTAAAGCCTTACCAAACGGTTCCTAAAGCCTTACCAAACGGTTCCTAAAGCCTTACCAAACGGTTCCTAAAGCCTTACCAAACGGTTCTCAAAGCCTTACCAAACGGTTCCTAAAGCCTTACCAAACGGTTCCTAAAGCCTTACCAAACGGTTCCTAAAGCCTTACCAAACGGTTCCTAAAGCCTTACCAAACGGTTCCTAAAGCCTTACCAAACGGTTCTCAAAGCCTTACCAAACGGTTCCTAAAGCCTTACTAAATGGTTCCTAAAGCCTTACCAAACTGTTCCTAAAGCCTTACCAAACTGTTCCTAAAGCCTTACCAAACGGTTCCTAAAGCCTTTCCTAAAGCCTTACCAAACGGTTCCTAAAGCCTTTCCTAAAGCCTTACCAAACGGTTCTTAAAGCCTTACCAAACGGTTCCTAAAGCCTTACCAAACGGTTCCTGAAGCCTTACCAAACGGTTCCTGAAGCCTTACCAAACGGTTCCTGAAGCCTTACCAAACGGTTCCTAAAGCCTTAAAACGGTTCCTAAGGCCTTACCAAACGGTTCCTAAAGCCTTACCAAACGGTTCCCAAAGCCTTACTTCCCAAAGCCTTAAAACGGTTCCCAAAGCCTTACCAAACGGTTCCTAAAGCCTTACCAAACGGTTCCCAAAGCCTTACCAAACGGTTCCCAAAGCCTTACTAAACGGTTCCTAAAGCCTTACCAAACGGTTCCTAAAGCCTTACTAAACGGTTCCTAAAGCCTTACTAAACGGTTCCTAAAGCCTTACTAAACGGTTCCTAAAGCCTTCCCAAAACGGTTCCTAAAGCCTTACCAAACGGTTCCCAAAGCCTTACCAAACGGTTCCCAAAGCCTTACCAAACGGTTCCTAAAGCCTTACCAAACGGTTCCTAAAGCCTTACCAAACGGTTCCTGAAGCCTTACCAAACGGTTCCTGAAGCCTTACCAAACGGTTCCTGAAGCCTTACCAAACGGTTCCTAAAGCCTTACCAAACGGTTCCTAAAGCCTTACCAAACGGTTCCTAAAGCCTTACCAAACGGTTCCCAAAGCCTTACCAAACGGTTCCCAAAGCCTTACCAAACGGTTCCTAAAGCCTTACCAAACGGTTCCCAAAGCCTTACCAAACGGTTCCCAAAGCCTTACTAAACGGTTCCTAAAGCCTTACCAAACGGTTCCTAAAGCCTTACTAAACGGTTCCTAAAGCCTTACTAAACGGTTCCTAAAGCCTTACCAAACGGTTCCTAAAGCCTTCCCAAAACGGTTCCTAAAGCCTTACCAAACGATTCCTAAAGCCTTCGCAAAACGGTTCCTAAAGCCTTACCAAACAGTTCCTAAAGCCTTACCCAACGGTTCCTAAAGCCTTACCAAACGGTTCCTGAAGCCTTACCCAACGGTTCCTAAAGCCTTACCAAACGATTCCTAAAGCCTTACCAAACGGTTCCTAAAGCCTTACTAAACGGTTCCTGAAGCCTTACCAAACTGTTCCTAAAGCCTTACCAAACTGTTCCTAAAGCCTTACCAAACGGTTCCTAAAGCCTTACCAAACGGTTCCTAAAGCCTTACTAAACGGTTCCTAAAGCCTTACTAAACGGTTCCTAAAGCCTTACCAAACGGTTCTCAAAGCCTTACCAAACGGTTCCTAAAGCCTTACCAAACGGTTCCTAAAGCCTTACCAAACGGTTCCTAAAGCCTTACCAAACGGTTCCTAAAGCCTTACCAAACGGTTCTCAAAGCCTTACAAAGGTTCCTAAAGCCTTACCAAACGGTTCCTAAAGCCTTACCAAACGGTTCCTAAAGCCTTACCAAACGGTTCCTAAAGCCTTACCAAACGGTTCCTAAAGCCTTACCAAACGGTTCTCAAAGCCTTACCAAACGGTTCCTAAAGCCTTACTAAATGGTTCCTAAAGCCTTACCAAACTGTTCCTAAAGCCTTACCAAACTGTTCCTAAAGCCTTACCAAACGGTTCCTAAAGCCTTTCCTAAAGCCTTACCAAACGGTTCCTAAAGCCTTTCCTAAAGCCTTACCAAACGGTTCCTAAAGCCTTACCAAACTGTTCCTAAAGCCTTACCAAACGGTTCCTAAAGCCTTTCCTAAAGCCTTACCAAACGGTTCCTAAAGCCTTACCAAACTGTTCCTAAAGCCTTACCAAACGGTTCCTAAAGCCTTACCAAACGGTTCCTAAAGCCTTACCAAACGGTTCCTAAAGCCTTACCAAACGGTTCCTAAAGCCTTACCAAACTGTTCCTAAAGCCTTACCAAACTGTTCCTAAAGCCTTACTAAATGGTTCCTAAAGCCTTAAAATAAGCAAGAACATCAGAGAGATACTGATGATAAGGAGACAACATAGTAAACAATTCCCTTCGCCATGCAGAGCCCTCTTATTCAGAGAATCAAACTATGAAACGGCAGAAACACTCATTTGAGAACCACAGTATGTCCTTTGATTTTCTGAATAACATTCTGTTCACTTAGTTCAGGGTGAATGGGTTTAAAGTGGTGCTGCGGCAGGGAATACTGTTAGAGAGACTGGAACTGTCATCTCTTTAAAAGCCTCCAGTCAGCCAGCAAGCTAGCAAGCCAGCCAGTCAGCAAGTCAGCCAGTCACCAAGCCAGCCAGTTAGTCAGTCAGCAAGCCAGCCTGTCAGCCAGCCAGTCAGCAAGCCAGTCACCCAGCTAGCCAGTTAGTCAGTCAGTCAGCCAGCAAGCCAGTCAGCAAGCAAGCCAGTTAGTCAGTCAGCAAGCCAGCCTGTCAGCCAGTCACCAAGCCAGTCAGTTAGTCAGTCAGCAAGCCAGCCTGCCAGCCAGTTAGTCAGTCAGTCAGTCAGCAAGCCAGCCAGTTAGTCAGTCAGCAAGCCAGCCAGCCAGCCAGTCACCAAGCCAGCCAATTAGTCAGCCAGCAAGCCAGCCAGTCAACAAGTGAGCCAGTCACCAAGCCAGCCAGTTAGTCAGTCAGCAAGCCAGCCTGTCAGCAAGCCAATCACCCAGCTAGCCAGTTAGTCAGTCAGTCAGCCAGCAAGCCAGTCAGCAAGCAAGCCAGTCAGTCAGTCAGCAAGCCAGCCTGTCAGCCAGTCACCAAGCCAGTCAGTAAGTCAGTCAGCAAGCTAGCCTGGCAGCCAGTTAGTCAGTCAGTCAGCAAGCCAGCCAGTTAGTCAGTCAGCAAGCCAGCCAGCCAGCTAGCCAGCCAGCCAGTCACCAAGCCAGCCAATTAGTCAGCCAGCAAGCCAGCCAGTCAGTCTGCAAGCCAGACAGTCACCAAGCCAGCCAGTTAGTCAGTCAGCAAGCAAGCCAGTCAGCAAGCCAGCCAGTCACCAAGCCAGCCAGTTAGTCAGTCAGCAAGCCAGCCTGTCAGCAAGCCAGCCAGTCACCAAGCCAGCCAGTTAGTCAGCAAGCCAGTTAGTCACCAAGCCAGCCAGTCAGTCAGTCAGCAAGCCAGCCTGTCAGTCAGTCAGCAAGCCAGCCAGTTAGTCAGTCAGCAAGCCAGCCAGCCAGCCAGCCAGCCAGCCAGCCAGCCAGTCACCAAGCCAGCCAATTAGTCAGCCAGCAAGCCAGCCAGTCAGTCTGCAAGCCAGCCAGTCACCAAGCCAGCCAGTTAGTCAGTCAGCAAGCCAGCCAGTCAGCAAGCCAGCCAGCCAGTCACCAAGCCAGCCAGTTAGTTAGTCAGCAAGCCAGCCAGCCAGCCAGCCAGTCAGCCAGTCAGCAGGCCAGCCAGTCAGCAAGCCAGCCAGTCAGCAAGCCAGCCAGCAAGCCAAGCCAGCCAGTTAGTCAGTCAGCAAGCCAGCCTGTCATCAAGCCAGCCAGTCACCAAGCCAGCCAGTTAGTCAGCCAGCCAGTTAGTCACCAAGCCAGCCAGTTAGTCAGTCAGCAAGCCAGCCTGTCAGCCAGTCACCAAGCCAGTCAGTTAGTCAGTCAGCAAGCCAGCCTGCCAGCCAGTTAGTCAGTCAGTCAGCAAGCCAGCCAGTTAGTCAGTCAGCAAGCCAGCCAGTCAGCCAGTCACCAAGCCAGCCAATTAGTCAGCCAGCAAGCCAGCCAGTCAGCAAGCCAGCCAGTCACCAAGCCAGCCAGTTAGTCAGTCAGCAAGCCAGCAAGCCAGCCAGTCAGCAAGCCAGCCAGCCAGTCACCAAGCCAGCCAGTTAGTTAGTCAGCAAGCCAGCCTGTCAGCAAGCCAGCCAGTCACCAAGCCAGCCAGTTAGTCACCAAGCCAGCCAGTTAGTCAGCCAGCCAGCCAGCCAGTCAGCAAGCCAGCCAGTCATCAAGCCAGCCAGCAAGCCAAGCCAGCCAGTTAGTCAGTCAGCAAGCCAGCCTGTCATCAAGCCAGCCAGTCACCAAGCCAGCCAGTTAGTCAGCCAGCCAGTTAGTCACCAAGCCAGCCAGTTAGTCAGCCAGCCAGTTAGTCAGTCAGTCAGCAAGCCAGCCAGCCAGCCAGCCAGCCAGTCACCAAGCCAGCCAATTAGACAGCCAGCAAGCCAGCCAGTAAGCAAGCCAGCCAGCCAGTCAGCAAGCCAGCCAGTCACCAAGCCAGCCAGTTAGTCAGTCAGCAAGCCAGCCTGTCAGCAAGCCAGCCAGTCAGCAAGCCAGCCAGTCACCAAGCCAGCCAGTTAGTCAGCCAGCCACCCAGTCACCAAGCCAGCCAGTTAGTCAGTCACTAAGCCAGCCAGTCACCAAGCCAGCCAGTCACCAAGCCAGCCTGTCAGCCAGCCAGTCAGCAAGCCAGCCTGTCATCAAGCCAGCCAGTCACCAAGCCAGCCAGTTAGTCAGCCAGCCAGTTAGTCAGCAAGCCAGCCAGTTAGTCAGCAAGCCAGTTAGTCAGTCAGTCAGTAAGCCAGCCAGCCAGTTAGTCAGTCAGCAAGCCAGCCAGCCAGCCAGCCAGTCACCAAGCCAGCCAATTAGACAGCCAGCAAGCCAGCCAGTCAGCAAGCCAGCCTGCCTGCCAGCCAGTTAGTCAGTCAGCAAGCCAGCCAGTTAGTCAGTCAGCAAGCCAGCCAGCCAGCCAGCCAGCCAGCCAGTCACCAAGCCAGCCAATTAGTCAGCCAGCAAGCCAGCCAGTCAGTCTGCAAGCCAGCCAGTCACCAAGCCAGCCAGTTAGTCAGTCAGCAAGCCAGCCAGTCAGCAAGCCAGCCAGCCAGTCACCAAGCCAGCCAGTTAGTTAGTCAGCAAGCCAGCCAGCCAGTCAGCAGGCCAGCCAGTCAGCAAGCCAGCCAGTCAGCAAGCCAGCCAGCAAGCCAAGCCAGCCAGTTAGTCAGTCAGCAAGCCAGCCTGTCATCAAGCCAGCCAGTCACCAAGCCAGCCAGTTAGTCAGCCAGCCAGTTAGTCACCAAGCCAGCCAGTTAGTCAGCCAGCCAGTTAGTCAGTCAGTCAGCAAGCCAGCCAGCCAGTTAGTCAGTCAGCAAGCCAGCCAGTCAGCCAGTCACGAAGCCAGCCAGTCAGCCAGTCACCAAGCCAGCCAATTAGTCAGCCAGCAAGCCAGCCAGTCAGCAAGCCAGCTAGCCAGTCAGCAAGCCAGCCAGTCACCAAGCCAGCCAGTTAGTCAGTCAGCCAGTCAGCAAGCCAGCCAGTCAGCAAGCCAGCCAGCCAGTCACCAAGCCAGCCAGTTAGTTAGTCAGCAAGCCAGCCAGTCACCAAGCCAGCCAGTTAGTCACCAAGCCAGCCAGTTAGTCAGCCAGCCAGCCAGTCAGCAAGCCAGCCAGTCATCAAGCCAGCCAGCAAGCCAAGCCAGCCAGTTAGTCAGTCAGCAAGCCAGCCTGTCATCAAGCCAGCCAGTCACCAAGCCAGCCAGTTAGTCAGCCAGCCAGTTAGTCACCAAGCCAGCCAGTTAGTCAGCAAGCCAGTTAGTCAGTCAGTCAGTAAGCCAGCCAGTCAGCCAGTCACCAAGCCAGCCAGTCAGCCAGTCACCAAGCCAGCCAATTAGTCAGCCAGCAAGCCAGCCAGTCAGCAAGCCAGCCAGCCAGTCAGCAAGCCAGCCAGTCACCAAGCCAGCCAGTTAGTCAGTCAGCAAGCCAGCCTGTCCGCAAGCCAGCCAGTCACCAAGCCAGCCAGTTAGTCAGCCAGCCAGCCATTCACCAAGCCAGCCAGTTAGTCAGTCACCAAGCCAGCCAGTCACCAAGCCAGCCAGTCACCAAGCCAGCCTGTCAGCCAGCCAGTCAGCAAGCCAGTCACCCAGCTAGCCAGTTAGTCAGTCAGCCAGCAAGCCAGTCAGCAAGCCAGCCAGTCAGTCAGCAAGCCAGCCAGTTAGTCAGTCAGCAAGCCAGTCTGTCAGCAAGCCAGTCAGTCACCAAGTCAGCCAGTTAGTCACCAAGCCAGCCAGTTAGTCAGCCAGCCAGTTAGTCAGTCAGCCAGCCAGCCAGCCAGTCACCAAGCCAGCCAATTAGTCAGCCAGCAAGCCAACCAGTCAGCAAGCCAGCCAGCCAGTCTGCAAGCCAGCCAGTCACCAAGCCAGCCAGTTAGTCAGTCAGCAAGCCAGCCAGCCAGTCAGCAAGCCAGCCAGTCACCAAGCCAGCCAGTTAGTCAGTCAGCAAGCCAGCCAGTCAGCAAGCCAGCCAGTCACCAAGCCAGCCAGTTAGTCACCAAGCCAGCCAGTTAGTCAGCCAGCCAGTCACCAAGCCAGCCATTTAGTCACTTACCAAGCCAGCCAGTCAGCAAGCCAGCCAGCCAGCCAGTCACCAAGCCAGCAAGTTAGTCAGTCAGCAAGCCAGCCTGTCAGCCAGTTAGTCAGTCAGCAAGCCAGCCAGCCAGCCAGTCACCAAGCCAGCCAATTAGTCAGCCAGCAAGTCAGCCAGTCAGTCTGCAAGCCAGCCAGCCAGTCACCAAGCCAGCAAGTTAGTCAGTCAGCAAGCCAGCCAGTCAGCAAGCCAGCCAGTTAGTCAGTCAGCAAGCCAGCCAGTCAACAAGCCAGCCAGCAAGCCAAGCCAGCCAGTTAGTCAGCAAGCCAGCCTGTCAGCAAGCCAGCCAGTCACCAAGCCAGCCAGTTAGTCATCCAGCCAGTTAGTCACCAAGCCAGCCAGTTAGTCAGCCAGCCAGTTAGTCAGTCAGTCAGCAAGCCAACCAGCCAGCCAGTTAGTCAGCCAGCAAGCCAGCCAGCCAGCCAGCCAGCCAGCCCACCAGCCAGTCACCAAGCCAGCCAATTAGTCAGCCAGCAAGCCAGCCAGTCAGCAAGCCAGCCAGCCAGTCACCAAGCCAGCCAGCCACCAAGCCAGCCAGTTAGTCAGTCAGCAAGCCAGCCAGTCAGCAAGCCAGACAGTCACCAAGCCAGCCAGTTAGTCAGTCAGCCAGTCACCAAGCCAGCCTGTCAGCAAGCCAGCCAGTCACCAAGCCAGCCAGTTAGTCAGCCAGCCAGCCAGTCACCAAGCCAGCCAGTTAGTCAGTCACCAAGCCAGCCAGTCACCAAGCCAGCCAGTCACCAAGCCAGCCAGTCACCAAGCCAGCCAGTCAGCCAGCCAGTCAGCAAGCCAGTCACCCAGCTAGCCAGTTAGTCAGTCAGCCAGCCAGTCAGTCAGCAAGCCAGCCAGCCAGTCTGCAAGCCAGCCAGTCACCAAGCCAGCCAGTTAGTCAGTCAGCCAGCAAGCCAGTCAGCAAGCCAGCCAGTCAGTCAGCAAGCCAGCCAATTAGTCAGCCAGCAAGCCAGCCAGTCAGCAAGCCAGCCAGCCAGTCTGCAAGCCAGCCAGTCACCAAGCCAGCCAGTTAGTCAGTCAGCAAGCCAGCCAGTCAGCAAGCCAGCCAGTCAGCAAGCCAGCCAGTTAGTCAGTCAGCCAGTCACCAAGCCAGCCTGTCAGCAAGCCAGCCAGTCAGCAAGCCAGCCAGTCACCAAGCCAGCCAGTTAGTCAGCCAGCGAGCCAGTCACCAAGCCAGCCAGTTAGTCAGTCACCAAGCCAGCCAGTCAGCAAGCCAGTCACCCAGCTAGCCAGTTAGTCAGTCAGCCAGCAAGCCAGTCAGCAAGCCAGCCAGTCAGTCAGCAAGCCAGCCAGTTAGTCAGTCAGCAAGCCAGCCTGTCAGCAAGCCAGCCAGTCAGCAAGCCAGCCAGCCAGTCACCAAGCCAGCCAGTTAGTCATCAAGCCAGCCAGTTAGTTAGTCAGCCAGCCAGTTAGTCAGTCAGTCAGCAAGCCAACCAGCCAGTTAGTCAGCCAGCCAGCCAGCCAGCCAGCCAGCCAGCCAGTCACCAAGCCAGCCAATTAGTCAGCCAGCAAGCCAACCAGTCAGCAAGCCAGCCAGCCTGTCTCCAAGCCAGCCAGTCACCAAGCCAGCCAGTTAGTCAGTCAGCAAGCCAGCCAGTCACCAAGCCAGCCAGTTAGTCAGTCAGCAAGCCAGCCAGTCAGCAAGCCAGCCAGTCACCAAGCCAGCCAGTTAGTCACCAAGCCAGCCAGTTAGTCAGCCAGCCAGTCACCAAGCGAGCCAGTTAGTCAGTCACCAAGGCAGCCAGTCAGCAAGCCAGCCAGCCCGTCACCAAGCCAGTCAGCCAGTCAGCAAGCCAGTCACCCAGCTAGCCAGTTAGTCAGTCAGCCAGCAAGCCAGTCAGCAAGCCAGCCAGTCAGTCAGCAAGCCAGCCAGTTAGTCAGTCAGCAAGCCAGCCTGTCAGCAAGCCAGCCAGTCAGCAAGCCAGCCAGCCAGTCACCAAGCCAGCCAGTTAGTCATCAAGCCAGCCAGTTAGTTAGTCAGCCAGCCAGTTAGTCAGTCAGTCAGCAAGCCAACCAGCCAGTTAGTCAGCCAGCAGCCAGCCAGCCAGCCAGCCAGCCAGCCCGTCACCAAGCCAGCCAATTAGTCAGCCAGCAAGCCAACCAGTCAGCAAGCCAGCCAGCCTGTCTCCAAGCCAGCCAGTCACCAAGCCAGCCAGTTAGTCAGTCAGCAAGCCAGCCAGTCACCAAGCCAGCCAGTTAGTCAGTCAGCAAGCCAGTCAGTCAGCAAGCCAGCCAGTCACCAAGCCAGCCAGTTAGTCACCAAGCCAGCCAGTTAGTCAGCCAGCCAGTCACCAAGCGAGCCAGTTAGTCAGTCACCAAGGCAGCCAGTCAGCAAGCCAGCCAGCCCGTCACCAAGCCAGCCAGTTAGTCAGTCAGCAAGCCAGCCTGTCAGCAAGCCAGCCAGTCACCAAGCCAGCCAGTTAGTCACCAAGCCAGCCAGTTAGTCACCAAGCCAGCCAGTTAGTCAGCCAGCCAGTTAGTCAGTCAGTCAGCAAGCCAGCCAGCCAGTTAGTCAGTCAGCAAGCCAGCCAGCCAGCCAGCCAGTCACCAAGCTAGCCAATTAGTCAGCCAGCAAGCCAGCCAGTCAGCAAGCAAGCCAGCCAGTCTGCAAGCCAGCCAGTCACCAAGCCAGCCAGTTAGTCAGTCAGCAAGCCAGCCAGTCAACAAGCCAGCCAGTTAGTCACCAAGCCAGACAATTAGTCAGCCAGCAAGCCAGCCAGTCAGCAAGCCAGCCAGCCAGCCAGTCTGCAAGCCAGCCAGTCAGCCAGCAAGCCAGCCAGTAAGCAAGCCAGCCAGTCACCAAGCCAGCCAGAAAGTCAGTCAGCAAGCCAGCCAGTCAGCAAGCCAGCCAGTCACCAAGCCAGCCAGTTAGTCAGTCAGCAAGCCAGCCTGTCAGCAAGCCAGCCAGTTAGCAAGCCAGCCAGTCACCAAGCTAGCCAGTTAGTCAGCCAGCCAGCCAGTCACCAAGCCAGCCAGTTAGTCAGTCACCAAGCCAGCCAGTCACCAAGCCAGCCAGTCACCAAGCCAGCCTGTCAGCCAGCCAGTCAGCAAGCCAGTCACCCAGCTAGCCAGTTAGTCAGTCAGCCAGCAAGCCAGTCAGCAAGCCAGCCAGTCAGTCAGCAAGCCAGCCAGTTAGTCAGTCAGCAAGCCAGCCAGTCACCAAGCCAGCCAGTTAGTCACCAAGCCAGCCAGTTAGTCAGCCAGCCAGTTAGTCAGTCAGTCAGCCAGCCAGCCAGTTAGTCAGTCAGTCAGCCAGCCAGCCAACCAGCCAGCCAGTCACCAAGCCAGCCAATTAGTCAGCCAGCAAGCCAACCGGTCAGCAAGCCAGCCAGCCTGTCTCCAAGCCAGCCAGTCACCAAGCCAGCCAGTTAGTCAGTCAGCAAGCCAGCCAGTCACCCAGCCAGTTAGTCAGTCAGTCAGTCAGTCAGCCAGCCAGCCAGCCAGCCAGCCAGCCAGCCAGTCACCAAGCCAGCCAATTAGTCAGCCAGCAAGCCAACCAGTCAGCAAGCCAGCCAGCCTGTCTCCAAGCCAGCCAGTCACCAAGCCAGTCAGTCAGCAAGCCAGCCAGTCACCAAGCAAGCCAGTTAGTCAGTCAGCAAGCCAGCCTGTCAGCAAGCCAGCCAGTCACCAAGCAAGCCAGTTAGTCACCAAGCCAGCCAGTTAGTCACCAAGCCAGCCAGTTAGTCACCAAGCCAGCCAGTTAGTCAGCCAGCCAGCAAGCCAGCCAGCCAGTTAGTCAGTCAGCAAGCCAGCCAGCCAGTCAGCAAGCCAGTCACCCAGCTAGCCAGTCAGCCAGCAAGCCAGTCAGCAAGCCAGCCAGTTAGTCAGTCAGCAAGCCAGCCTGTCAGCCAGCCAGTCACCAAGCCAGCCAGTTAGTCAGCCAGCAAGCCAGCCAGTCAGCAAGCCAGCCAGCCAGTCTGCAAGCCAGAAAGTCACCAAGCCAGCCAGTTAGTCAGTCAGCAAGCCATCCAGTCACCAAGCCAGCCAGTTAGTCAGTCAGCAAGCCAGCCAGTCAGCAAGCCAGCTAGTCACCAAGCCAGCCAGATAGTCAGTCAGCAAGCCAGCCAGTTAGCAAGCCAGCCAGTCACCAAGCCAGCCAGTTAGTCACCAAGCCAGCCAGTTAGTTAGTCAGCCAGCCAGTCAGCAAGCCAGCCAGCCAGTCTGCAAGCCAGCTAGTCACCAAGCCAGCCAGTTAGTCAGTCAGCAAGCCAGCCAGTCAGCAAGCCAGCCAGTCACCACGCCAGGCAGTTAGTCAGTCAGCAAGCCAGCCTGTCAGCAAGCCAGCCAGTCAGCAAGCCAGCCTGTCACCAAGCTAGCCAGTTAGTCAGCCAGCCAGCCAGTCACCAAGCCAGCCAGTTAGTCAGTCACCAAGCCAGCCTGTCACCAAGCCAGCCAGTCACCAAGCCAGCCTGTCAGCCAGCCAGTCAGCAAGCCAGTCACCCAGCTAGCCAGTTAGTCAGTCAGCCAGCAAGCCAGTCAGCAAGCCAGCCAGTCAGTCAGCAAGCCAGCCAGTTAGTCAGTCAGCAAGCAAGCCAGTCAGCAAGCCAGCCAGTCACCAAGCCAGCCAGTTAGACACCAAGCCAGCCAGTTAGTCAGCCAGGCAGTTAGTCAGTCAGTCAGCAAGCCAGCCAGCCAGTAAGTCAGTCAGCCAGCCAGCCAGCCAGCCAGCCAGTCACCAAGCCAGCCAATTAGTCAGCCAGCAAGCCAACCAGTCAGCAAGCCAGCCAGTTAGTCAGTCAGCAAGCCAGCCAGTCACCAAGCCAGCCAGCTAGTCAGTCAGCAAGCCAGCCAGTCAGCCAGCCTGTCAGCCAGCCAGTCAGCAAGCCAGTCACCCATCTAGCCAGTTAGTCAGTCAGCCAGCAAGCCAGCCAGCAAGCCAGCCAGTCAGTCAGCAAGCCAGCCAGTTAGTCAGTCAGCAAGCCAGCCTGTCAGCAAGCCAGCCAGTCAGCAAGCCAGCCAGTCACCAAGCCAGCCAGTTAGACACCAAGCCAGCCAGTTAGTCAGCCATCCAGTTAGTCAGTCAGTCAGCAAGCCAGCCAGTAAGTCAGTCAGCCAGCCAGCCAGCCAGCCAGCCAGCCAGTCACCAAGCCAGCCAATTAGTCAGCTAGCAAGCCAACCAGTCACCAAGCCAGCCAGTTAGTCAGTCAGCAAGCCAGCCAGTCACCAAGCCAGCCAGTTAGTCAGTCAGCAAGCCAGCCAGTCAGCAAGCCAGCCAGTCACCAAGCCAGCCAGTTAGTCACCAAGCGAGCCAGTTAGACAGCGAGCCAGTCCCCAAGCCAGCCAGTTAGTCAGTCACCAAGGCAGCCAGTCAGCAAGCCAGCCAGTTAGTTAGTCAGTCAGTAAGCCATCCAGTTAGTCAGTCAGCAAGCAAGCCTGTCAGCAAGCCAGCCAGTCACCAAGCCAGCCAGTTAGTCACCAAGCCAGCCAGTTAGTCAGCCAGCCAGTTAGTCAGTCAGTCAGTCAGCAAGCCAGCCAGCCAGTTAGTCAGCCAGCCAGCCAGTCAGCCAGTCACCAAGCCAGCCAATTAGTCAGCCAGCAAGCCAACCAGTCAGCAAGCCAGCCAGCCAGTCAGCAAGCCAGCCAGTCACCAAGCCAGCCAGTTAGTCAGTCACCAAGCCAGCCAGTCACCAAGCCATTCAGTCACCAAGCCAGCCAGTTAGTCACCAAGCCAGCCAGTTAGTCAGCCAGCCAGTCAACAAGCCAGCCAGTTAGTCAGTCACCAGGCCAGCCAGTCACCAAGCCAGCCAGTCACCAAACCAGCCAGTTAGTCAGTCAGCAAGCCAGCCTGTCAGCCAGCCAGTCAGCAAGCCAGTCACCCAGCTAGCCAGTTAGTCAGTCAGTCAGCAAGCCAGCCAGTTAGTCAGTCACCAAGTCAGCCAGTTAGTCAGTCAGCAAGCCAGCCTGTCACCAAGCCAGCCAGTTAGTCACCAAGTCAGCCAGTTAGTCAGCCAGCCAGTTAGTCAGTCAGTCATACAGCAAGCCAGCCAGCCAGCCAGTTAGTCAGTCAGCAAGCCAGCCAGCCAGTCACCAAGCCAGCCAATTAGTCAGCCATCAAGCCAGCCAGTCAGCAAGCCAGCCAGCCAGTCTGCAAGCCAGCCAGTCACCAAGCCAGCCAGTTAGTCAGTCAGCAAGCCAGCCAGTCACCAAGCCAGCCAGTTAGTCAGTCAGCAAGCCAGCCTGTCAGCAAGCCAGCCAGTCACCAAGCCAGCCAGTTAGTCACCAAGCCAGCCAGTTAGTCAGCCAGCCAGCCAGTCACCAAGCAAGCCAGTTAGTCAGTCAGCAAGCCAGCCAGTCAGCAAGCCAGCCAGTTAGTCAGTCAGCAAGCCAGCCAGTCAGCCAGCCAGCCAGTCACCAAGCCAGCCAGTTAGTCACCAAGCCAGCCAGTTAGTCAGCCAGCCAGTTAGTCAGTCAGTCAGTAAGCCAGCCAGTTAGTCAGTCAGCAAGCAAGCCTGTCAGCAAGCAAGCCTGTCAGCAAGCCAGCCAGTCACCAAGCCAGCCAGTTAGTCACCAAGCCAGCCAGTTAGTCAGCCAGCCAGTTAGTCAGTCAGTCAGTCAGCAAGCCAGCCAGCCAGTTAGTCAGCCAGCCAGCCAGTCAGCCAGTCACCAAGCCAGCCAATTAGTCAGCCAGCAAGCCAACCAGTCAGCAAGCCAGCCAGCCAGTCAGCAAGCCAGCCAGTCACCAAGCCAGCCAGTTAGTCAGTCACCAAGCCATTCAGTCACCAAGCCAGCCAGTTAGTCACCAAGCCAGCCAGTTAGTCAGCCAGCCAGTCACCAAGCCAGCCAGTTAGTCAGTCACCAGGCCAGCCAGTCACCAAGCCAGCCAGTCACCAAACCCGCCAGTTAGTCAGTCAGCAAGCCAGCCTGTCAGCCAGCCAGTCAGCAAGCCAGTCACCCAGCTAGCCAGTCAGTCAGTCAGTCAGCAAGCCAGCCAGTTAGTCAGTCACCAAGCCAGCCAGTCAGCAAGCCAGCCAGCCAGTCACCAAGCCAGCCAATTAGTCAGCCAGCAAGCCAGCCAGTCAGTCTGCAGCCCAGCCAGTCACCAAGCCAGCCAGTTAGTCAGTCAGCAAGCCAGCCAGTCAGCAAGCCAGCCAGTCACCAAGTCAGCCAGTTAGTCAGTCAGCAAGCCAGCCTGTCAGCAAGCCAGCCAGTCACCAAGCCAGCCAGTTAGTCACCAAGTCAGCCAGTTAGTCAGCCAGCCAGTTAGTCAGTCAGTCAGTCAGCAAGCCAGCCAGCCAGTTAGTCAGTCAGCAAGCCAGCCAGCCAGCCAGTCACCAAGCCAGCCAATTAGTCAGCCAGCAAGCCAGCCAGTCAGCAAGCCAGCCAGTTAGTCACCAAGCCAGCCAGTTAGTCAGTCAGTCAGCAAGCCAGCCAGCCAGTTAGTCAGTCAGCCAGCCAGCCAACCAGCCAGCCATCCAGTCACCAAGCCAGCCAATTAGTCAGCCAGCAAGCCAACCAGTCAGCAAATCAGCCAGCCAGTCTGCAAGCCAGCCAGTCCCCAAGCCAGCCAGTTAGTCAGTCAGCAAGACAGCCAGTCAGCAAGCCAGCCAGTCACCAAGCCAGCCAGTTAGTCAGCCAGCCAGCCAGTCACCAAGCCAGCCAGTTAGTCAGTCACCAAGCCAGCCAGTCACCAAGCCAGCCAGTCACCAAGCCAGCCAGTTAGTCAGTCAGCAAGCCAGCCTGTCAGCCAGCCAGTCAGCAAGCCAGTCACCCAGCTAGCCAGTTAGTCAGTCAGTCAGTCAGCAAGCCAGTCAGCCAGCAAGCCAGTCAGCCAGCCAGTCACCAAGCCAGCCAGTCAGCAAGCCGGCCAGTTAGTCAGTCAGCAAGCCAGCCTGTCAGCCAGCTAGTCAGCAAGCCAGTCACCCAGCGAGCCAGTCAGCCAGCAAGCCAGTCAGCAAGCCAGCCAGTTAGTCAGTCAGCAAGCCAGCCTGTCAGCCAGCCAGTCAGCAAGCCAGTCACCCAGCTAGCCAGTTAGTCAGTCAGTCAGTCAGTCAGCAAGCCAGTCAGCCAGCAAGCCAGTCAGCCAGCCAGTCAGCAAGCCAGCCAGTCAGCAAGCCGGCCAGTTAGTCAGTCAGCAAGCCAGCCTGTCAGCCAGCTAGTCAGCAAGCCAGTCACCCAGCGAGCCAGTCAGCCAGCAAGCCAGTCAGCAAGCCAGCCAGTTAGTCAGTCAGCAAGCCAGCCTGTCAGCCAGCCAGTCAGCAAGCCAGTCACCCAACTAGCCAGTTAGTCAGTCAGTCATCCAGCAAGCCAGTCAGCAAGCCAGCCAGTCATTCAGCAAGCCAGCCAGTCAGCAAGCCAGCCAGTTATTCAGTCGGAAAGCCAGCCTGTCAGCCAGCCAGTCAGCAAGCCAGTCACCCAGCTAGCCAGTCAGCCAGCAAGCCAGTCAGCAAGCCAGCCAGTTAGTCAGTCAGCAAGCCAGCCTGTCAGCCAGCCAGTCACCAAGCCAGCCAGTTAGTCAGCCAGCAAGCCAGCCAGTCAGCAAGCCAGCCAGCCAGTCTGCAAGCCAGAAAGTCACCAAGCCAGCCAGTTAGTCAGTCAGCAAGCCAGCCTGTCACCAAGCCAGCCAGTTAGTCACTAAGCCAGCCAGTTTGTCAGCCAGCCAGCCAGTCACCAAGCCAGCCAGTCACCAAGCCAGCCAGTTAGTCAGCAAGCCAGCCTGTCAGCCAGCAAGCCAGTCAGCAAGCCAGCCAGTCACCCAGCTAGCCAGTTAGTCAGTCAGCAAGCCAGCCTGTCAGCAAGCCAGCCAGTAATCAAGCCAGCCAGTCAGCCAGCCAGTCAGCCAGCCAGTCATCAAGCCAGCCAGTCACCCAGTTAGTCAGGGGGCCAGCCAGTCACCCAGCTAGCCAGTTAGTCAGTCAGCAAGCCAGCCAGTCACCCAGTTAGTCAGTCAGCTAGCCAGCCAGTCACCCAGTTAGTCAGTCAGCAAGCCAGCCAGTCACCCAGCTAGCCAGTTAGTCAGCCAGCAAGCCAGTCAGTCACCCAGTTAGTCAGTCAGCAAGCCAGTTAGTCAGTCAGCCAGCAAGCCAGTCAGCAATCTGCCCGTCACCCAGCTAGACAGTCAGCAAGCCAGCCAGCCAGCAAGCCAGCCAGTCACCCAGCCAATCAGTCAGTTATTCAGCCAGCCAGTCAGCAAGCCAACCAGTCAGTCAGCCAGCCAGCCAGACAGCCAGCCAGTCAGCCAGCCAGTCAGCCAGCCAGTCAGCCAGCCAGCAGAGGTGAGGTGCAGGCTACTTAACCTAATGAACCTCTGTTGATAAGACACAGCTAGGCTTCCTCAGAGAGAAAGGAGTCAGAGTCTGAGGGATCCGTCAATTACGCAAAACTTACATTTGGGAAAAACAAAAATAAATAAAAAATATTGTATGTAAAGATTATAATTTTGTTACTGAATTATTCATTCTGAATTATTACCACTTTTAGTCTGTGCTGTCTGCTCTAAACTACACACTGACATTACTACCATTCAGTTTATAAACAGGATTAACTTATAGATGGAAGGCCATTCAGTTTATAAACAGTATTAACTTATAGATGGAAGGCCATTCAGTTTATAAACAGTATTAACTTATAGATGGAAGGCCATTCAGTTTATAAACAGGATTAACTTATAGATGGAAGGCCATTCAGTTTATAAACAGTATTAACTTATAGATGGAAGGCCAGGGAGGTGCAGGGAGGAGGGAGGTGCAGGGAGGAGGGAGGTGCAGGGAGGAGGGAGGAGCAGGGAGGAGCAGGGAGGAGGGAGGTACAGAGAAGAGGGAGGCGCAGGGAGGAGGGAGGAGCAGGGGGAGGGAGGTGCAGGGAGGAGCAGGGAGGAGGCAGGCGCAGGGAGGAGGCAGGCGTAGGGAGGAGGGAGGAGGCAGGTAGGAAGGAGGAGCAGGGAGGAGGCAGGGAGGTGCAGGGAGGAGGGAGGTGCAGGGAGGAGGGAGGAGGAGGGAGGAGGTAGGCGCAGGGAGGAGGGAGGAGGCAGGAGGCAGGCGCAAGGAGAAGGGAGGTGCAGGGAGGCGGGAGGTGCTGTGGGGGGGGCAGGATGGAGGGAGAATGGTAGCCTCGTCGGCGTGCAAACCAACAGCAGAAGACGACAGGGTCTCAGAATGTCTTACTGTTTATCTTGTTCAGGTCCACATCAAAGCTTTTCTGTTCGCTCCTTCTGAGCACACAGAGATAGAAATCCATGGTGGATAATTAAATCCTAAAATCAGCCCATTTTCCGTGCAGTGGGCTGTAAGAAGACCAGCTGTCATGGGCCACAAGGAGGATGTCAGGCGTGAGCTACACAGCACACAGCAATTCACCACTCTACCTCACCAAAACCAGCACACAGCACTAAGGTTCTCCTGGCTGTACCTGATGACAGAGGACGTAGATGGAAAGGGAAATGAGAGGGTGCAGAAAAGAGGAGGGAGAGAGAGGAGAGGGGGTTGGGGGGAGAGAAGGAGAGTAGAAGGTGGGGAGAGGGGGTTTGGGGGAGAGGAGAGGAAAGGGGGTTGGGGAGAGCGAAGGAGAGTAGGAGGTGGGGAGAGGAGAGGAGAAGGGGTTGGGGGAGAGGAGAGGAGAGGAGGGAGAGGAGAGGAGAGGAGAGGAGAGGGAGAGGAGAGGGAGGAGGGGGAGGAGGAGGAGAGGGGGTTGGGGGAGAGGAGGAGAGGGGGTTGGGGGAGAGAAGGAGAGGGGGTTGGGAGGAGAGGAGAGAGAGAAGGAGAGGGGAGAGAGAGAAGGGGAGAGGGAGAGAGAGAAGGAGAGAGAAGGAGAGAGAGAGAGAGAAGGAGAGAGAGAGGGAGAGAGAGAGAGAGAGGGAGAGAGAGAGAGCCTGTATGCTTTGCCCTTCAGTACAGTCCCTCAGGACCCAGTGTGCCCTTGAAAACATGCTGGTACTTTTACACTTTTACAGACAAAAAATGGAACTATTGATCAGATTCTACCATTATTATTGCTTTGTATTGTGTCAATGCAGACAGAGACTAAGTTCCTTATGGACCCCTATTCCCTACAGACTGTC
Source organism: Oncorhynchus keta (assembly GCF_023373465.1). Taxonomy (NCBI): domain Eukaryota; kingdom Metazoa; phylum Chordata; class Actinopteri; order Salmoniformes; family Salmonidae; genus Oncorhynchus; species Oncorhynchus keta. The sequence continues at coordinate 50,108,883 of NC_068438.1, forward strand.
CTGCTGCCTGTTATATCACTATAGTGTTTACGAAACACAAATTGTATTACATTTTCAATTAAATAAAGTAAGCATCCTGGGGTTACTGCCTGCCACGTCTATGATACAGAGAATGCAAAACAGCACACACGGGCACACACACACACACACACACACACACACACACACACACACACACACACACACACACACACACACACACACACACACACACACACACACACACACACACACACACACACACACACACACACACACACACACACACACACACACACACACACACACGCGCGCACACACACACAGACACACGTGCACACACACACGTGCACACACACACACACGCGCGCACACACACACAAAAACACGTGCACACACACACGTGCACACACCCACACACACGTGCGCACGCGTACACACACACACACACACACACACACACACACACACACACACACACACACACACGTGCACACACACACACGTGCACACACACACACGTGCACACACACACGCGCACACACCCACACACACACACACACACGTGCACACACACACACACACGTGCACACACACACACGTGCACACACACACACGTGCACACACACACACACACACACACACACACAGGCACGCACGCACACACACACACACACACAGGCACGTACACACACACAGGCACACACACACACAGTAAAGCGTCATCCTCCTCATTGCTAACCGGTTGACGTTCCTCAGTCGGGGTGAAGATTGAAGCTTGCTATTCCTTGTTTCTTGTTCTGATGCCTTTGGCAATATCAATCTTTACAGGAATTCTCCACAGTACGAGGCTTGTAATGTTACAGGCTGCCTCTATTGTGGGCCCTTGTTGATACGCTTTTCATCATTACAGAGCTGTAGTATCCCCAGTTACTGTCGTCTGTCTTCAGTTATTCCCTGTTCTGGCTGGTCTGTGGTTGAAGGATCTCCTGTTCTGGCTGGTCTGTGGTTGAAGGATCTCCTGTTCTGGCTGGTCTGTGGTTGAACGATCTCCTGTTCTGGCTGGTCTGTGGTTGAAGGATCTCCTGTTCTGGCTGGTCTGTGGTTGAAGGATCTCCTGTTCTGGCTGTTCTGTGGTTGAAGGATCTCCTGTTCTGGCTGTTCTGTGGTTGAAGGACCTCCTGTTCTGGCTGGTCTGTGGTTGAAGGACCTCCTGTTCTGACTGTTCTGTGGTTGAAGGACCTCCTGTTCTGGCTGGTCTGTGGTTGAAGGACCTCCTGTTCTGGCTGGTCTGTGGTTGAAGGACCTCCTGTTCTGGCTGGTCTGTGGTTGAAGGACCTCCTGTTCTGACTGTTCTGTGGTTGAAGGACCTCCTGTTCTGGCTGGTCTGTGGTTGAAGGATCTCCTGTTCTGACTGTTCTGTGGTTGAAGGACCTCCTGTTCTGGCTGGTCTGTGGTTGAAGGATCTCCTGTTCTGGCTGGTCTGTGGTTGAAGGATCTCCTGTTCTGGCTGGTCTGTGGTTGAAGGATCTCCTGTTCTGGCTGTTCTGTGGTTGAAGGACCTCCTGTTCGGACTGTTCTGTGGTTGAATGACCTCCTGTTCTGACTGTTCTGTGGTTGAAGGACCTCCTGTTCTGGCTGGTCTGTGGTTGAAGGATCTCCTGTTCTGGCTGGTCTGTGGTTGAAGGACCTCCTGTTCTGACTGTTCTGTGGTTGAAGGATCTCTTTCTCTAAGGCAGGCCTTGGTATGATAATAATAAATAATACATTGGATTTATATAGTGCCTAACAATGGTTGATACAGTACTTTGGGACTTGGTAGAATTCTACAGCCTGGTAGAATTATACAGCCTTTGTAGAATTATACAGCCTTGGTAGAATTATACAGCCTGGTAGAATTATACAGCCTGGTTGAATTATACAGCCTTTGTAGAATTATACAGCCTTGGTAGAATTATACAGCCTGGTAGAATTATACAGCCTGGTTGAATTATACAGCCTTGGTAGAATTATATAGCCTGGTAGAATTCTACAGAATGGTAGAATTATACAGCCTTTGTAGAATTATACAGCCTTGGTAGAATTATACAGCCTGGTAGAATTATACAGCCTGGTAGAATTATACAGCCTTTGTAGAATTATACAGCCTTGGTAGAATTATACAGCCTGGTAGAATTATACAGCCTGGTAGAATTATACAGCCTTTGTAGAATTATACAGCCTTGGTAGAATTATACAGCCTGGTAGAATTATACAGCCTGGTTGAATTATACAGCCTTGGTAGAATTATATAGCCTGGTAGAATTCTACAGAATGGTAGAATTCTACAGTCTTGGTAATATTATACAGCCTTGGTAGAATTATACAGCTTTGGTAGAATTATACAGCCTGGTAGAATTATACAGCCTGGTAGAATTATACAGCCTGGTAGAATTATACAGCCTTGGTAGTATTATACAGCCTGGTAGAATTCTACAGCCTGGTAGAATTATACAGCCTGGTAGAATTATACAGCCTGGTAGAATTAAACAGCCTTGGTAGAATTATATAGCCTGGTAGAATTATACAGCTTTGGTAGAATGAATCAGCCTGGTAGAATTCTACAGCCTTGGTAGAATTCTACAGCCTTGGTAGAAATATACAGCCTTGGTAAAATTATACAGCCTGGTAGAATTATACAGCCTTGGTCGAATTATACAGCCTGGTAGAATTATACAGCCTGGTAGAATTATACAGCCTTGGTAGAATTATATAGCCTGGTAGAATTCTACAGCCTTGGTAATATTATACAGCCTTGGTAGAATTATACAGCTTTGGTAGAATTATACAGCCTGGTAGAATTATACAGCCTGGTAGAATTATACAGCCTGGTAGAATTATACAGCCTTGGTAGTATTATACAGCCTGGTAGAATTATACAGCCTGGTAGAATTATACAGCCTGGTAGAATTATACAGCCTGGTAGAATTATACAGCCTTGGTAGAATTATACAGCTTTGGAAGAATTCTACAGCCTTGGTAGCATTCTACAGCCTTGGTAGCATTCTACAGCCTTGGTAGAATTATACAGCCTTGGTAGAATTATACAGCCTTGGTAGAATTATACAGCCTTGGTAGAATTATACAGCCTGGTAGAATTATACAGCCTGGTAGAATTCTACAGCCTTGGTAGAATTATACAGCCTGGTAGAATTATACAGCCTGGCAGAATTATACAGCCTCGTAGAATTATACAGCGTTGGTAGAATTATACAGCCTGGTAGAATTATACAGCCTGGTAGAATTATACAGCCTGGTAGAATTATACAGCCTTGGTAGAATTATATAGCCTGGTAGAATTACACAGCCTGGTAGAATTATACAGCCTTGGTAGAATTATATAGCCTGGTAGAATTCTACAGCCTGGTAGAATTCTACAGCCTTGGTCAATTCTTTCTACAGCATGGTAGAATTCTACAGCCTTGGTAGAATTATACACCCTGGTAGAATTCTACAGCCTTGGTAGAATTCTACAGCCTTGGTAGAATTATACAGCCTTGGTAGAATTATACAGCCTCGTAGAATTATACAGCCTCATAGAATTATACAGCCTGGTAGAATTATACAGCCTTGGTAGAATTATACAGCATTGGTAGAATTATACAGCCTTGGTAGTATTATACAGCCTTGGTAGAATTACACAGCCTTGGTAGTATTATACAGCCTTGGTAGAATTATACAGCCTTGGTAGAATTATACAGCCTGGTAGAATTATACAGCCTTGGTAGAATTATACAGCCTGGTAGAATTATACAGCCTTGGTAGAATTATACAGCCTGGTAGAATTATACAGCCTTGGTAGAATTATACAGCCTGGTAGAATTATATAGCCTGGTAGAATTCTACAGCCTGGTAGAATTATACAGCCTTGGTAGAATTCTACAGCCTAGTAGAATTATACAGCCTGGTAGAATTATACATCCTTGGTAGAATTCTACAGCCTTGGTAGAATTCTACAGCCTTGGTAGAATTATACAGCCTTGGTAGAATTATACAGCCTTGGTAATATTATACAGCCTTGGTAGAATTATACAGCTTTGGTAGAATTATACAGCCTGGTAGAATTATACAGCCTGGTAGAATTATATAGCCTGGTAGAATTATACAGCTTTGGTAGAATTCTACAGCCTTGGTAGCATTCTACAGCCTTGGTAGCATTCTACAGCCTTGGTAGAATTATACAGCCTTGGTAGAATTATACAGCCTGGTAGAATTATACAGCCTTGGTAGAATTATACAGCCTTGGTAGAATTATACAGCCTGGTAGAATTATACAGCCTGGTAGAATTATACAGCCTTGGTAGAATTATACAGCCTGGTAGAATTCTACAGCCTGGTAGAATTATACAGCCTGGTAGAATTATACAGCCTGGCAGAATTATACAGCCTGGCAGAATTATACAGCCTTGGTAGAATTCTACAGCCTGGTAGAATTATACAGCCTGGTAGAATTATACAGCCTGGTAGAATTATACAGCCTTGGTAGAATTATATAGCCTGGTAGAATTCTACAGCCTGGTAGAATTCTACAGCCTTGGTCAATTCTTTCTACAGCATGGTAGAATTCTACAGCCTTGGTAGAATTCTACAGCCTTGGTAGAATTATACAGCCTTGGTAGAATTATACAGCCTCGTAGAATTATACAGCCTGGTAGAATTATACAGTCTTGGTAGAATTATACAGCATTGGTAGAATTATACAGCCTGGTAGAATTCTACAGCCTGGTAGAATTCTACAGCTTTGGTAGAATTCTACAGCCTGGTACAATTCTACAGCCTTGGTAATTTATACAGCCTTGGTAGAATTCTACAGCCTTGGGTCTTGGAATTATACAGCCTGGTAGAATTATACAGCTACAGCCCTGGTAGAATTATACAGCCTACAGCCTGGTAGAATTGTATAGCCTTGGTAGAATGATACAGCCTGGTAGAATTATACAGCCTGGTTGAATTATACAGCCTTGGTAGAATTATACAGCCTGGTAGAATTATACAGCCTGGTAGAAATATACAGCCTGGTAGAATTGTATAGCCTTGGTAGAATGATACGGCCTTGGTAGAATTCTACAGCCTGGTTGAATTATACAGCCTTGGTAGAATTATACAGCCTGGTAGAATTCTCCAGCCTGGTAGAATTCTACAGCCTTGGTCAATTCTTTCTACAGCATGGTAGAATTCTACAGCCTTGGTAGAATTCTACAGCCTTGGTAGTATTATACAGCCTGGTAGAATTATACAGCCTGGTAGAATTATACAGCCTTGGTAGAATTATACAGCATTGGTAGAATTATACAGCCTTGTTAGTATTATACAGCCTTGGTAGAATTATACAGCCTTGGTAGTACTATACAGCCTTGGTAGTACTATACAGCCTTGGTAGAATTATACAGCCTTGGTAGAATTATACAGCCTTGGTAGAATTATACAGCCTGGTAGAATTATACAGCCTTGGTAGAATTATATAGCCTGGTAGAATTATATAGCCTGGTAGAATTCTACAGCCTGGTAGAATTCTACAGCCTTGGTAGAATTCTACAGCCTAGTAGAATTATACAGCCTGGTAGAATTATACATCCTTGGTAGAATTCTACAGCCTTGGTAGAATTATACAGCCTTGGTAGAATTATACAACCTTGGTAATATTATACAGCCTTGGTAGAATTATACAGCTTTGGTAGAATTATACAGCCTGGTAGAATTATACAGCCTGGTAGAATTATATAGCCTTGGTAGAATTATATAGCCTTGGTAGAATGATACGGCCTTGGTAGAATTCTACAGCCTGGTTGAATTATACAGCCTTGGTAGAATTATACAGCCTGGTAGAATTCTCCAGCCTGGTAGAATTCTACAGCCTTGGTAGAATTATACAGCCTAGGTAGAATTATACAGCCTGGTAGAATTATACAGCCTTGGTAGAATTATACAGCCTTGGTAGAATTATACAGCATTGGTAGAATTATACAGCCTTGGTAGTATTATACAGTCTTGGTAGAATTCTACAGCCTGGTAGAATTCTACAGCCTGGTAGAATTCTACAGCCTGGTAGAATTCTACAGCTTTGGTAGAATTCTACAGCCTGGTAGAATTCTACAGCCTGGTAGAATTCTACAGATTGGGTAGAATTATACAGCCTGGTAGAATTCTACAGCCTTGGTAGAATTATACAGCCTTGGTAGAATTCTACAGCCTGGTAGAATTCTACAGCCTTGGTAATATTATACAGCCTTGGTAGAATTATACAGCTTTGGTAGAATTATACAGCCTGGTAGAATTATACAGCCTGGTAGAAATATACAGCCTGGTAGAATTATATAGCCTTGGTAGAATGATACGGCCTTGGTAGAATGATACGGCCTGGTTGAATTATACAGCCTTGGTAGAATTATACAGCCTGGTAGAATTCTCCAGCCTGGTAGAATTCTCCAGCCTTGGTAGAATTATACAGCCTAGGTAGAATTATACAGCCTCGTAGAATTATACAGCCTGGTAGAATTATACAGCCTGGTAGAATTATACAGACTTGGTAGAATTATACAGCATTGGTAGAATTATACAGCCTTGGTAGTATTATACAGCCTTGGTAGAATTATACAGCCTTGGTAGAATTATACAGCCTTGGTAGAATTCTACAGCCTGGTAGAATTCTACAGCCTGGTAGAATTCTACAGATTGGGTAGAATTATACAGCCGGGTAGAATTCTACAGCCTTGGTAGAATTATACAGCCTTGGTAGAATTCTACAGCCTGGTAGAATTCTACAGCCTGGTAGAATTCTACAGCTTTGGTAGAATTCTACAGCCTGGTAGAATTCTACAGCCTGGTAGAATTCTACAGATTGGGTAGAATTATACAGCCTTGGTAGAATTATACAGCCTGGTAGAATTATACAGCCATGGTAGAATTATACAGCCTTGGTAGAATTATACAGCCTTGGTAGTACTATACAGCCTGGTAGAATTATATAGCCTGGTAGAATTATACAGCCTTGGTAGAATTATACAGCCTTGGTAGAATTATACAGCCTGGTAGAATTATACAGCTTTGGTAGAATTATACAGCCTGGTAGAATTATACAGCCTGGTAGAATTATACAGCCTGGTAGTATTATACAGCCTTGGTAGAATTATACAGCCTGGTAGAATTATACAGCCTGGTAGTATTATACAGCCTTGGTAGAATTATACAGCCTTGGTAGAATTATACAGCCTTGGTAGTACTATACAGCCTGGTAGCCTTGGGTAGAATTATACAGCCTGGTAGAATTATACAGCCTTGGTAGAATTATACAGCCTTGGTAGAATTATACAGCCTTGGTAGAATTATACAGCCTTAGAATTATACAGCCTTGGTAGAATTATACAGCCTGGTAGAATTATACAGCTTTGGTAGAATTATACAGCCTGGTAGAATTATACAGCCTGGTAGAATTATACAGCCTGGTAGTATTATACAGCCTTGGTAGAAATATACAGCCTGGTAGAATTCTACAGCCTGGTAGAATTATACAGCCTGGTAGAATTATACAGCCTGGTAGAAATATACAGCCTGGTAGAATTATACAGCCTTTGTAGTACTATGGGCTATCTGTAAAATAATGCTTTCATATCAACTATCATACTGGCAACTCTCAAGGCCCCATGAGTATCATGGTACTGTGTGGCTCAGTTGGTAGAGAGTGGCACTTGCAAAGGTTGTGGGTTCGATTACCATGGGGAACCAACACAAAAATGTATGCATTCACTACTGCAAGGTGTTATGGATAAGAGTGTCTGCTAAATGACTAAACTGTAATTATATCAGTCTGTCTACAACATAGACTCAGCAAAAAAAGAAATGTCCTCTCACTGTCAACTGCGTTTATTTTCAGCAAACTTAACATGTGTAAATATTTCTATGAACATAACAAGATTCAACAACTGAGACATAAACTCCGCAAGTTCCACAGGGGGTCAAAATCAAAAGTAACAGTCAGTGTATGGTGTGGCCACCAGCTGCATTAAGTACTGCAGTGCATCTCCTCCTCATGGATTGCACTAGATTTGCCAGTTCTCGCTGTGAGATGTTACCCCACTTTTCCACCAAGGCACCTGCAAGTTCCCCGTACATTTCTGGGGGGAATGACCCTAGCCCTCACCCTCCGATCCAACAGCTCCCAGACGTGCTTAATGGGATTGAGATCCGGGCTCTTCGCTGGCCATGGCAGAACACTGACATTCCTGTCTTGCAGGATATCACGCACAGAACGAGCAGTATGGCTGGTGGCATTGTCATGCTGGAGGGTCGTGTCAGGATGAGCCTGCAGGAAGGGTACCACATGAGGGAAGAGGATGTCTTCCCTGTAAGACACAGCGTTGAGATTGCCTGCAATGACAACAAGCTCAGTCCAATGATGCTGTGACAGACCGCCCCAGACCATGAAGGACCCTCCACCTCCAAATAGATCCCTCTCCAGAACAACCGGGGTGATGGGGTAACGCTCATTCCTTCAACGATAAATGCGAATCCGACCATCAACCGTGACTCGTCAGTGAAGAGCACCTTTTGCCAGTCCTGTCTGGTCCAGCGACGGTGGGTTTGTGCCCAAAGGCGATGTTGTTGCCGGTGATGTCTGGTGAGGACCTGCCTTACAACAGGCCTACAAGCCCTCAGTCCAGCCTCTCTCAGCCTATTGCGGACAGTCTGAGCACTGATGGAGGATTGTGTGTTCCTGGTGTAACTCGGCCAGTTGTTGTTGCCATCCTATACCTGTCCTGCAGGTGTGATGTTCGGATGTAACGATCCTGTGCTGGTGTTGTTACACATGGTCTGCCACTGCGAGGACAATCAGCTGTCTGTACTGTCTCCCTGTAGCACCATCTTAGGCGTCTCACAGTACGGACATTGCAATTTATTGCCCTGGCCACATCTGCAGTCCTCATGCCTCCTTGCAGCATGCCTAAGGCACATTCACGCAGATGAGCAGGGACCCTGGGTATCTTTCCCTTGGTGTTTTTCAGAGTCAGTAGAAAGGCCTCTTTCGTGTCCTAAGTTTTATTAACTGTGACCTTAATTGCCTACCGACTGTAAGCTGTTAGTGTCTTAATGATCGTTCCACAGGTTTATGTTCATTAATTGTTTATGGTTCATTGAAGCATGGAAAACAGTGTTTAAACTCTTTACAATGAAGATCTGTGAAGTTATTTGTATTTTTACGAATTACCTTTGAAAGACCAGGTCCTGAATTTCTTTTTTTGCGTTTAAATACATTTTCTACGGTCTACGCAGTGATTATATTTGCACTCGGGGCCATACTAGAGATCTGGCAATACACCTGTAATAATATAAAATCTCTATATTCTGTGTGTTCTATGTGTTCTATGTGTTCTATGTGTTCTGTGTGTTCTATGTGTTCTGTGTGTTCTATGTGTTCTGTGTGTTCTGTGTGTTCTATGTGTTTTCTGTGTTCTCTGAGTTGACTGTGTTCTATGTGTTCTATGTGTTCTGTGTGTTCTATGTGTTCTGTGTGTTCTATGTGTTCTATGTGTTCTGTGTGTTCTATGTGTTCTGTGTGTTCTATGTGTTCTGTGTTTCTATGTGTTCTGTGTTCTGTGTGTTCTATGTGTTCTGTGTGTTCTATGTGTTCTGTGTGTTCTATGTGTTCTGTGTGTTCTATGTGTTCTGTGTGTTCTATGTGTTCTGTGTGTTCTGTGTTCTGTGTGTTCTATGTGTTCTGTGTGTTCTATGTGTTCTATGTGTTCTGTGTGTTCTATGTGTTCTATGTGTTCTGTGTGTTCTATGTGTTCTGTGTGTTCTATGTGTTCTGTGTGTTCTATGTGTTCTGTGTGTTCTATGTGTTCTGTGTTTTCTGTGTTCTCTGAGTTGACTGTGTTCTATGTGTTCTGTGTGTTCTATGTGTTTTCTGTGTTCTCTGAGTTGACTGTGTTCTATGTATTCACGTCAACAGTGAAGAGGAGACTCCGGGATGCTGGCCTTCTATGCAGAGTTCCTCTGTCCAGTGTCTGTGTTCTTTTGCCCGTCTTAATCTTTTATTTTTATTGGCCAGTCTGAATTTTTATTGGCCAGCATCCCGGAGTCGCCTCTTCACTGTTCATGTTGAGACTGGTGTTTTGCGGGTACAATTTAATGAAGCTGCCAGTTTAGGACTTAGGAAGTGTCTGTTTCTCAAACTAGACACTCTAATGTACTTGTCCTCCTGCTCATTTGTGCACCGGGGCCTCCCACTCCTCTTTCTATTCTGGTTAGAGACGGTGTACGCTGTTCTGTGAAGGGAGTAATACACAGCGTTGTACAAGATCTTCAGTCTCTTTGCAATTTCTCACATGGAATAGCCTTCATTTCTCAGAACAAGAATAGACTGACGAGTTTCAGAAGAAAGTTCTTTGTTTCTGGTCATTTTGAGACTGTAATCAAACCCACAAATGCTGATGCTCCAGATACTCAACTAGTCTAAAGAAGGACAGTTTTATTGCCTATTTAATCAGAACAACAGTTTTGAGCTGTGCAGGCATAATTGCAAAAGGGTTTTCTAATGATCAATTCGGCTTTTAAAATGATGAACTTGGATTAGCTAACACAATGTGCCATTGGAACACAGGAGTGATGGTTGCTGATAATGGGCCTCTGTACGCCTATCTAGATATTCCATTTAAAAAATCTGCCGTTTCCAGCTACAATAGTCATTCACAACATTAACAATGTCTACACTGTATTTCTGATCAATTTTATGTTATTTTAATGGAGAAAAAAATAGCTTTTCTTTCAAAAACAAGGACATTTCTCAGTGAACCCAAACTGTTGAACAGTAGTGTATATACCAGTATTTCATACCACCAACTAATCCTCCATCTATATACCTGTACTTCAAACCAGCAACTGACATCTATGTACCAGTACTTCATACCACCAACTGACATCTATGTACCAGTACTTCATACCACCAACTGACATCTATATACCAGTACTTCATACCACCAACTGACATATATGTACCAGTATTTCATACCACCAACTAATCCTCCATCTATATACCTGTACTTCAAACCAGAAACTGACATCTATGTACCAGTACTTCATACCAGCAACTAATCCTCCATCTATATACCAGTACTTCATACCAGCAACTGACATCTATATACCGGTACTTCATACCAGTAACTAATCCTCCATCTATATACCAGTACTTCGTACCACCAACTAATCCTCCATCTATATACCACCAACTAATCCTCCATCTATATACCAGTACTTCATACCAGCAACTGACATCTATGTACCAGTACTTCATACCACCAACTGACATCTATGTACCAGTATTTCATACCACCAACTAATCCTCCATCTATATACCTGTACTTCAAACCAGCAACTGACATCTATATACCAGTACTTCATACCACCAACTGACATATATGTACCAGTATTTCATACCACCAACTAATCCTCCATCTATATACCTGTACTTCAAACCAGAAACTGACATCTATGTACCAGTACTTCATACCAGCAACTAATCCTCCATCTATATACCAGTACTTCGTACCACCAACTAATCCTCCATCTATATACCACCAACTAATCCTCCATCTATATACCAGTACTTCATACCAGCAACTGACATCTATGTGCCAGTACTTCATAGCACCAACTTACATCTATGTACCAGTATTTCATACCACCAACTAATCCTCCATCTATATACCTGTACTTCAAACCAGCAACTGACATCTATATACCAGTACTTCATACCACCAACTGACATATATGTACCAGTATTTCATACCACCAACTAATCCTCCATCTATATACCTGTACTTCAAACCAGAAACTGACATCTATGTACCAGTACTTCATACCAGCAACTAATCCTCCATCTATATACCAGTACTTCGTACCACCAACTAATCCTCCATCTATATACCAGTACTTCATACCAGCAACTAATCCTCCATCTATATACCAGTACTTCATACCAGCAACTGACATCTATATACCAGTACTTCATACCAGCAACTGACATCTATATACCAGTACTTCATACCAGCAACTGACATCTATATACCGGTACTTCATACCAGTAACTGAGGCCTGTAATTTTCATCATAGGTAAACTTCAACTATGACAGACAAAATGGAGACAAAAAATCCAGAAAATCACATTGTAGGATTTTTTATGAATTTATTTGCAAATTATGGTGGAAAATTAGTATTTGGTCATCTACAAACAAGCAATATTTCTGGCTCTCACAGACCTGTAAACTTCTTCTTTAAGAGGCTCCTCTGTCCTCCACTCATTACCTGTATTAATGGCACCTGTTTGAACTTGTTATCAGTATAAAAGACACCTGTCCACAACCTCACTTTGAATAATGCAATGAAGGCAGAAGGTTGTATAGAAAGCTCCAGTATCTTGGAAAACTTTGAAAAAAATGATATCCAGAAATCTGTCAATTTCGGGCATGTCCAAAACATGTGTAATAAATTAACAGGAGGCTGCTTACATTGGTCACAAGTGGGATCTAGTTCTGGTCTAATCTTGGATCATTTTGCCTTTGACCAATACAGCCAATTAACTATTTTAAATTGAATTACAGCATGTCTTAGACATATAGATGAAGAATGTATTCTCTGAAGCATACTCTGCCAAGGTTAGTCTGACACTTGTTCACCTAAATCCTCTTCCCATTGGATCTTAAGAGAGTTCAGAGAATACAGATTGTGTGAGTTTAATAACATATGGATTAAGTTTATGCACCCTTTGATATAAGGGTTCACTTTAAAAATAGAATCTAGAAGGGACGTAGGTGGATGTGATGGGAAGTGACTAGAGTACGAAGATACTGCAATTGTGTAATTTTGTATCTAAATAAATGGGATCTAGGAATATTGAACTGCTCAAAAGATGTAAAATCCATATCAATGTAAAAGTCATTCCGTTTTTTTTGTGTATTTGGAAACAGGCTAATGCAGGTTTTGAGCAGTGTAAGGCAGCTAATGAGGTGGGTCCACAGGCTGAGATCTCCAAGGTCAGCCATTATAGGTTCAGGTAGTTTAGAGTAGAGTAGAGTAAGGCAGCTAATGAGGTGGGTCCACAGGCTGAGAGGTCAACCATTTTGGGCCTGTAACGTCAGGGACTTCTGTCATCCAATATAGAATGATTCTTATATTATCTGTCCAGTAATAATATTGAATGTTCGGAAGTGCTAGACCAACCTGGGGATCTTTGCAATACGCTCTCACGTATCCAAGTGTTTTTCTTGTTCCAGAATAAAGCAGATATCAGTTTATCTGTAGAGGTATGTCAAATTCCCAAATATTTTCCCAATACCCAAATTTCCAAATATTTCAATTTCTGTGTAGTTACTCTGAAGGGCACATGACTAAAAGAAGTTTGCACGGCAGAAGGATTAATAGGCATTAATTCACATTTTTGTAGATTAATCTTCAACCCAGATATTTTTCCAACTGTCTTCAGAAGAACCAGGATCTCTGGAAGACCAGTTAAAGCGTCAGACATATATATTATCATGTCATCCATATAGAGTGAGACTTTATGCTCTAAGCACCCATTTGATAGTGGTGTTATTACATATTGCTAGACCTAAAGGCTAAATTGCAATGGAAAACAACTGAGGGGATAGAGGACAACCCTGTCTTGTCCCACATTGAAGTTGGACTGAGGATGAAAGGTTGCCATTTGTGCACACTGCAGCCATAAGGGAGGAGTAAAATACTTTGACCCAGGACATACAATTGGGACCGAATCCAAATTTTTTGAGAGTATAAAATAGATAATGCCACTCCACCCGATCAAACGTCTTCTCAGCATCAAGTGATAAAATATCTCTGGAGTGTCAGATGAATCATTTTTTTAAAGAATTTGCTCAGTAATCCATCGGGTTCAGGGGATTTACTGCGTAGATTTAATTGTCAACACAATCTCTTCTACAGAGAGCTGTTCTTCTAGTTCAGCAGCTGTTCAACTGAGGTGGCAGGGTAGCCTGGTGGTTAGAGTGTTTGACTAGTAACCGAAAGTTCAAATCCCCAAGCTGACAAGGTACAAATCTGTCGTTCTGTCATTCTGCCCCTGAACAGGCAGTTCCTAGGCCGTCATTGAAAACAAGTATTTGTTCTTAACTGACTTGCCTAGTTCAATAAAGGTAGAAGACAAAATATAAAACTGTAGGAATAGCTAAGTTCTCAAAGAAGGTGTCGAGTAAGGTAGCATTACCAGCGGATTCCGAAGTGTATAATTGTGAGTAAAAGTTATGAAAGCTTGAATTTACCTCTAAATTATCAAGACATGTGTTACCCAGCTCGTTATAGTTTATCTCAGTTATAGTTTGATTTTCGGTTCTCTGACGCAGCTGGTGTGCTAGCATTGTCCCTGATGTCTCATGTTTAGTCGAGTTGAAAGAAGATCAAACTTTGTCTGAAGTGTCAAACATTGTTTTAGTAAATCTGCCGAGGAAGAGAATGAATATGCCATATCCAAATCCAAGATTGTGTTTGTAAATAATTTGGCCCCTCAGATAAGCCTTAATTGATTCCCATACTGTTATAGGAGACATTCCAGAAGGTTTGATTAACCTCTCTAGGGTATGTGGGACGCTAGTGTCCCATCTGGCCAACATCCAGTGAGATTGCAGAGCTCCAAATTCAAATACAGAAATACCCATTTTAAAATTCAGAAAACAATCACGGTGTCAGATTTAAAAATGCTTTACGGCAAAAGCATACCGTACGATTATTTGAGAACATAGCCCAGTTGACAAATTATTACAAACAATAACCAGCCAAGCAGAAGCGTTACAAAACTCAGAAATAGAGAAAAAATTAATCCCTTACCTTTGATGATCTTCATATGGTGGCACTCAGAAGACATTCATTTATTCAATAAATGTTCCTTTTGTTCGATAAAGTCTCTTTATATCCAAAAACCTCAGTTTGTTCCCGCGTTTTCTTCAGTAATCCACAGGCTCAAACGTAGTCAAAATAGTCAAACAAAAAATCCAAATTGTATCTGTCAAGTTCATAGAAACATGTCAAAAGATGTTTATATTCAATCCTCAGGTTGTTTTTAGCCTAAATGATCTATAATATTTCAACTGGACAATAACGTTGTCAATATAAAAGGTAAACAAGAAATGCACTCTCTCTGGTCATGCGCATGAAAATGCTCTTTGACATGTTAGGGCCCACTCATTCAGACTGGTCTTACTCCCTCATTTATAAGAATACAAGCCTGAAACAATTTCTACAGACTGTTGACATCTAGTGGAAGGCATAGGAACTTGAAATTGAGTCCTAAGTCAATGGATACTGTAATGGCATTGGATAGAAAACTACAAAACCACAACAACAACAAAAACTTCCTGAATGGATTTTTTTCAGGTTTTCGCCTGCCAAATCAGTTCTGTTATACTCACAGGCACTATTTTAACTTCTTGCGTCGAGCCATCCCGGATCCGGGATCGTGACTACAGCCTCAAGCCCATTACCATAACTCAACGTTAACTATTCATGAAAATCGCAAATGAAATGAAATCAATATGCTAGCTCTCAAGCTTAGCCTTTTGTTAACAACACTGTCATCTCAGATTTTCAAAAATATGCTTCTCAACCATAGCAAAACAAGCATTTGTGTAACAGTACTGATAGCCTAGCATAGGATTATGCCTGGCATTCAGCATGCAACATTTTCACAAAAAACAGAAAAGCATTCTAATAAAATCATTTACCTTGGAAGAACTTCAGATGTTTTTTCTGAAGATTTCTTCTTCTTCAGTTGTTGAGTTGAGAATGTGAAATGTCAGAATAATAGTAGAGAGAACGATTTACTTCAGCTTTAATTTCTTTCATCACATTCCCAGTGGGTCAGAAGTTTACATACACTCAATTAGTATTTGGTAGCATTGCCTTTAAATTGTTTAACTTGGGTCAAACATTTCGGGTGGCGTTCCACAAGCTTCCCACAATAAGTTGGGTGAATTTTGTCCCATTCCTCCTGACAGAGTTGTTGTAATTGAGTCAGGTTTGTAAGGCCTCCTTGCTCGCAATGCTTTTTTTCAGTTCTGACCACACATTTTCTATAGGATTGAGGTCAGAGCTTTGTGATGACCACTCCAATACCGTAACGTTGTTGTCCTTAAGACATTTTGCCACAACTTTGGAAGTATGCTTGGGGTCATTGTCCATTTGGAAGACCTATTTGCGACCAAGCTTTAACTTCCTGAGTGATGTCTTGAGATGTTGCTTCAATATATCCACATAATTTTCCTTCGTCATGATGCCATCTATTTTGTAAAGTGCACCAGTCCCTCCTGCAGAAAAGCACCCCCACAACATGATGTTGCCACCCCCATGCTTCACGGTTGGGATGGTGTTCTTCGGCTTGCAAGCGTCCCCCTTTTTTCCTCCAAACAAAACAATGGTCATTATGGCCAAACAGTTTTATTTTTGTTCCATCAGACCAGAGGACAGTTCTCCAAAAAGTACAATCTTTGTCCCCTTGTGCAGTTGCAAACCGTCGTCTGGCTTTTTTATGGCAGTTTTGTAACAGTGGCTTCTTC
Organism: Oncorhynchus keta; assembly: GCF_023373465.1. Lineage (NCBI taxonomy): Eukaryota > Metazoa > Chordata > Actinopteri > Salmoniformes > Salmonidae > Oncorhynchus > Oncorhynchus keta. The sequence goes on from NC_068438.1 coordinate 50,125,472, forward strand.
CTTGCTGAGCGGCTTTTCAGGTTATGTCCATATAGGACTTATTTTACTGTGGATATAGATACTTTTGCACCTGTTTCCCCCAGCATCTTCACAAGGTGCTATGCTGTTGTTCTGGGATTGATTTGCACTTTTCGCACCAAAGTACAATAATCTCTAGGAGACAGAACGTGTCTCCTTCATGAGCGGTATGGCGGCTGAGTGGTCCCATGGTGTTTATACTTGCATACTATTGTTTGTACAGATGAACGTGGTACCTTCAGGCGTTTGTAAATTGCTCCCAAGGATGAACCAGAAAAGTGGAGGTCTGCATTTTTTTTCTGAAGTCTTGGCTGATTTCTTTTGATTTTTCTATGATGTCAAGCAAAGAGGCACTGAGTTTGAAGGTAGGCCTTGAAATACATCCACAGGTACACCTCCAATTGACTCAAATTATGTCAATTAGCCTATCAGAATCTTCTAAAGCCATGACATCATTTTCTGGAATTTTCCAAGCTGTTGAAAGGCACAGTCAACTTAGTGTATGTAAACTTCTGACACACTGGACTTGTGATACAGTGAATTATAAGTTAAATAATCTGTCTGTAAACAATTGTTGGAAAAAGTACCTGTGTCATGCCTAAAGTAGATGTCCTAACCGACTTGCCAAAACTATTGTTTGTTAACAGGAAATTTGTGGAGTGATTGAAAAATTACTTATAAGTGACTCCAACCTAAGTGTATGTAAACTTCTGACTTCAACTGTACTTATTTACAACCCAAAACTAGGCTGTTTTAAAAAAAAGTATAACACATTTTATAAATCACATCTTACAGCAATACCACCAAGTTAGCGGCAAAGTCTTTAAAGAAATTACATGGCCTAATGATAGAACTGTGCTTTGTCTAACCAGGATAAGGGCACCATCGATAACTCGATACGAGCAGCTTCATGGTAATCAAATTAAACGTAAGAAAAGGTGTATTGACTCTCCAGAACGTTACCTAATAATAACAATATCCACTGGCAACACTGTACAGTACCTACAAAAGTGAAAATGAGTTGACAGTGGTAAGGGCACATTTATCCGTTACCACAATCACCAATTAGGTGAACATTCAGTCATTTGCTTCGGCTGACCTCGGTAGAATGTTCGACTTTACAAAGGCCAATGCCTAATAGGGATCTTGGAACTCTTTTTCTTGCCATTGTATGTGAAACAAAGCCAGGCAGGAAAATCCACACCATACCAATACCAATACCATACCATGGGTATTGCATCGAAGTGGGCAAAATTCTCTGGCACACCGAAGAACATCAATACAATCCTGACAATGACGCAATGTGTTCCGCCAGGCTCTCTCACTTGAGAGCCCCAATGTGAGCCGTTGACAAGGACCTCTTTATCCAATTTGAGAGCTTTGTTCAATAACTTTGAGACTGATGAAGTAGATCTTGAGCCCTCAGCTACCCACATGATCCTGATGTTGGATATTTGCATATAACCTTGTGAATGTATGCATTGGCCCTTAAGGCATAATCCGTTTGGGGCTTCTTAACCGTGTTTGGTATCATCGTCGTGCCGTTCTTAACAAGCCTTGTTCCTTGTTCCATGTCGGAGACAGGTTTCTGAACTGTTTCTGATAGGATGGAAGAGGAGAGAGTAGCGGGGGAGAGAGAGCGAAGGTTGGGACGGCGCGATACCATCCGAGTAGGGACAGGTTTCTGAACTGTATCCGGTTCAATACGAACCATTTGTGTACGCTTTGCCAAGTTTATTCTTAGCCTGCTTGTAACTCCGAATTAGTAAAATTGAAGTCCTCACTGAGCGCCTCCTTGAGTTCCCGACTTGAGAATGAATTAAACGTCCGCTCTGATGGCAGCAAGATTCTCGGCCTTCACATCCTCAGTGTTGATGTTTTCCTCGTAGCCGAGGGGAGGAGCCGTTGCTCCCACTTGTTGGAGAACTCGAGCTCCTCGTCTTTTGTCAGTGACTCCGCCGAACTTAAAGTGATGCAGGTTATGCGCCATTTACGCAATAAAAACAAAGATACACGTTGAACAAAGTAAAGCAAATCATTCAAATGCTGGGAGTTGTAGTTCTTTTTGGGGCCAAAGTGCATGGAAAGTATTAAATAAATGCAATTTCAGCAGGAGAAAAAAAATCAAAAAAAAAAAAAAAAACGTGACTCCCCCCAATTTCTGCTAAATTAATTACTCAAATTTCTCTCGACCTGTGTGCAGCTATGTTGTAAACTGTCACACGGCTAACCTTATACCTAACCTTAACCACACTGCTAACCTTATACCTAACCCTAACCACACTGCTAACCTTCTACCTAACCTTAACCACACTGCTAACCCTAACCCTAGCCTTATGCCTCACCCTAACCTCAACCACACTGCTAACCTTATACCTAACCCTAACCACACTGCTAACCTTCTACCTAACCTTAACCACACTGCTAACCCTAACCCTAGCCTTATGCCTCACCCTAACCTCAACCACACTGCTAACCTTATACCTAACCCTAACCACACTGCTAACCTTCTACCTAACCTTAACCACACTGCTAACCCTAACCCTAGCCTTATGCCTCACCCTAACCTCAACCACACTGCTAACCTTATACCTAACCCTAACCACACTGCTAACCTTATACCTAACCCTAACCACGCTGCTAACCTTATACCTAACCTTAACCACACTGCTAACCTTATGCCTCACCCTAACCTCAACCACACTGCTAACCTTATACCTAACCCTAACCTCAACCACACTGCTAACCTTATACCTAACCCTAACCACACTGCTAGCCTTATACCTAACCCTAACCACACTGCTAGCCTTATACCTAACCCTAACCACACTGCTAACCTTCTACCTAACCTTAACCACACTGCTAACCTTATACCTAACCTTAACCACACTGCTAACCCTAACCCTAGCCTTATGCCTCACCCTAACCTCAACCACACTGCTAACCTTATACCTAACCCTAACCACACTACTAACCTTATACCTAACCCTAACCACACTGCTAGCCTTATACCTAACCCTAACCACACTGTTAACCTTCTACCTAACCTTAACCACACTGCTAACCTTATACCTAACCTTAACCACACTGCTAACCCTAACCCTAGCCTTATGCCTCACCCTAACCTCAACCACACTGCTAACCTTATACCTAACCCTAACCACACTGCTAGCCTTATACCTAACCCTAACCACGCTGCTAACCTTATACCTAACCTTAACCACACTGCTAACCTTATGCCTCACCCTAACCTCAACCACACTGCTAACCTTATACCTAACCCTAACCACACTGCTAACCTTATACCTAACCCTAACCTCAACCACACTGCTAACCTTATACCTAACCCTAACCACACTGCTAGCCTTATACCTAACCCTAACCACACTACTAACCTTATACCTAACCCTAACCACACTGCTAGCCTTATACCTAACCCTAACCACACTGCTAACCTTCTACCTAACCTTAACCACACTGTTAACCTTATACCTAACCTTAACCACACTGCTAACCTTATGCCTCACCCTAACCTCAACCACACTGCTAACCTTATACCTAACCCTAACCACACTGCTAGCCTTATACCTAACCCTAACCACACTGCTAACCTTCTACCTAACCTTAACCACACTGCTAACCTTATACCTAACCTTAACCACACTGCTAACCCTAACCCTAGCCTTATGCCTCACCCTAACCTCAACCACACTGCTAACCTTATACCGAACCCTAACCACACTGCTAGCCTTATACCTAACCTAACCACACTGCTAACCTTCTACCTAACCTTAACCACACTGCTAACCTTATACCTAACCTTAACCACACTGCTAACCTTCTACCTAACCTTAACCACACTGCTAACCTTATACCTAACCTTAACCACACTGCTAACCCTAACCCTAGCCTTATGCCTCACCCTAACTTCAACCACACTGCTAACCTTATACCTAACCCTAACCACACTGCTAACCTTATACCTAACCTTAACCACACTGCTAACCTTATGCCTCACCCTAACCCCAACCACACTGCTAACCTTATACCTAACCCTAACCTTATGCCTCACCCTAACCTCAACCACACTGCTAACCTTATACCTAACCCTAACCACACTGCTAGCCTTATACCTAACCTTAACCACACTGCTAACCTTATGCCTCACCCTAACCTCAACCACACTGCTAACCTTATGCCTCACCCTAACCCCAACCACACTGCTAACCTTATACCTAACCCCAACCACACTGCTAACCTTATACCTAACCCTAACCACACTGCTAATACCTTATACCTAACCTAACCTTAACCACACTGCTAACCTTATACCTAACCTTAACCACACTGCTAACCTTATACCTAACCCTAACCACACTGCTGCCTTATACCTAACCTAACCACGCTATAACCTTAACCTAACCTAACCACACTGCTAACCTTATGCCTAAACCTCAACCACACTGCTAACCTTATACCTAACCCTAACCACACTGCTAACCTTATACCTAACCCTAACCTCAACCACACTGCTAACCTTATACCTAACCCTAACCACACTGCTAGCCTTATACCTAACCCTAACCACACTACTAACCTTATACCTAACCCTAACCACACTGCTAGCCTTATACCTAACCCTAACCACACTGCTAACCTTCTACCTAACCTTAACCACACTGCTAACCTTATACCTAACCTTAACCACACTGCTAACCCTAACCCTAGCCTTATGCCTCACCCTAACCTCAACCACACTGCTAACCTTATACCTAACCCTAACCACACTGCTAGCCTTATACCTAACCCTAACCACACTGCTAACCTTCTACCTAACCTTAACCACACTGCTAACCTTATACCTAACCTTAACCACACTGCTAACCCTAACCCTAGCCTTATGCCTCACCCTAACCTCAACCACACTGCTAACCTTATACCTAACCCTAACCACACTGCTAGCCTTATACCTAACCCTAACCACACTGCTAACCTTCTACCTAACCTTAACCACACTGCTAACCTTATACCTAACCTTAACCACACTGCTAACCTTCTACCTAACCTTAACCACACTGCTAACCTTATACCTAACCTTAACCACACTGCTAACCCTAACCCTAGCCTTATGCCTCACCCTAACCTCAACCACACTGCTAACCTTATACCTAACCCTAACCACACTGCTAACCTTATACCTAACCTTAACCACACTGCTAACCTTATGCCTCACCCTAACCTCAACCACACTGCTAACCTTATGCCTCACCCTAACCCCAACCACACTGCTAACCTTATACCTAACCCTAACCCTAGCCTTATGCCTCACCCTAAGCTCAACCACACTGCTAACCTTATAACTAACCCTAACCACACTGCTAGCCTTATACCTAACCTTAACCACACTGCTAACCTTATGCCTCACCCTAACCTCAACCACACTGCTAACCTTATGCCTCACCCTAACCCCAACCACACTGCTAACCTTATACCTAACCCTAACCACACTGCTAACCTTATACCTAACCCTAACCACACTGCTAACCTTATACCTAACCCTAACCACACTGCTAGCCTTATACCTAACCCTAACCACACTGCTAGTCTTATACCTAACCTTAACCACACTGCTAACCTTATACCTAACCTTAACCACACTGCTAACCTTATACCTAACCCTAACCACACTGCTAGCCTTATACCTAACCCTAACCCCAACCACACTGCTAGCCTTATACCTAACCCTAACCACACTGCTAACCTTATACCTAACCCAAACCACACTGCTAGCCTTATACCTAACCCTAACCACACTGCTAGCCTTATACCTAACCCTAACCACACTGCTAGCCTTATACCTAACCCTAACCACACTGCTAGCCTTATACCTAACCTGAACCACACTGCTAACCTTATACCTAACCTTAACCACACTGCTAACCTTATACCTAACCCTAACCACACCGCTAGCCTTATACCTAACCCTAACCTCAACCACACTGCTAACCTTATACCTAACCCTAACCACACTGCTAACCTTATACCTAACCCTAACCTCAACCACACTGCTAACCTTATACCTAACCCTAACCACACTGCTAACCTTATACCTAACCCTAACCACACTGCTAGCCTTATACCTAACCCTAACCACACTGCTAGCCTTATACCTAACCCTAACCTCAACCACACTGCTAACCTTATACCTAACCCTAACCACACTGCTAACCTTATACCTAACCCTAACCTCAACCACACTGCTAACCTTATACCTAACCCTAACCACACTGCTAGCCTTATACCTAACCCTAACCACACTACTAACCTTATACCTAACCCAAACCACACTGCTAGCCTTATACCTAACCCTAACCACACTGCTAGCCTTATACCTAACCCTAACCACACTGCTAACCTTATACCTAACCCTAACCACACTGCTAACCTTATACCTAACCCTAACCACACTGCTAGCCTTATACCTAACCCTAACCACACTACTAACCTTATACCTAACCCAAACCACACTGCTAGCCTTATACCTAACCCCAACCACACTGCTAACCTTATACCTAACCCTAACCTTATGCCTCACCCTAACCTCAACCACACTGCTAACCTTATACCTAACCCTAACCACACTGCTAGCCTTATACCTAACCTTAACCACACTGCTAACCTTATGCCTCACCCTAACCTCAACCACACTGCTAACCTTATGCCTCACCCTAACCCCAACCACACTGCTAACCTTATACCTAACCCCAACCACACTGCTAACCTTATACCTAACCCTAACCACACTGCTAGCCTTATACCTAACCCTAACCACACTGCTAGCCTTATACCTAACCTTAACCACACTGCTAAGCTTATACCTAACCTTAACCACACTGCTAACCTTATACCTAACCCTAACCACACTGCTAGCCTTATACCTAACCCTAACCACGCTGCTAACCTTATACCTAACCTGCCACACTGCTAACCTTATGCCTCACCCTAACCTCAACCACACTGCTAACCTTATACCTAACCCTAACCACACTGCTAACCTTATACCTAACCCTAACCTCAACCACACTGCTAACCTTATACCTAACCCTAACCACACTGCTAGCCTTATACCTAACCCTAACCACACTACTAACCTTATACCTAACCCTAACCACACTGCTAGCCTTATACCTAACCCTAACCACACTGCTAACCTTCTACCTAACCTAACCACACTGCTAACCTTATACCTAACCTGGCCACACTGCTAACCCTAACCCTAGCCTTATGCCTCACCCTAACCTTGCTAACCTTATACCTAACCCTAACCACACTGCTAGCCTTATACCTAACCCTAACCACACTGCTAACCTTCTACCTAACCTTAACCACACTGCTAACCTTATACCTAACCTTAACCACACTGCTAACCCTAACCCTAGCCTTATGCCTCACCCTAACCTCAACCACACTGCTAACCTTATACCGAACCCTAACCACACTGCTAGCCTTATACCTAACCCTAACCACACTGCTAACCTTCTACCTAACCTTAACCACACTGCTAACCTTATACCTAACCTTAACCACACTGCTAACCTTATACCTAACCTTAACCACACTGCTAACCTTATACCTAACCTTAACCACACTGCTAACCCTAACCCTAGCCTTATGCCTCACCCTAACCTCAACCACACTGCTAACCTTATACCTAACCCTAACCACACTGCTAACCTTATACCTAACCTTAACCACACTGCTAACCTTATGCCTCACCCTAACCTCAACCACACTGCTAACCTTATGCCTCACCCTAACCCCAACCACACTGCTAACCTTATACCTAACCCTAACCCTAGCCTTATGCCTCACCCTAAGCTCAACCACACTGCTAACCTTATAACTAACCCTAACCACACTGCTAGCCTTATACCTAACCTTAACCACACTGCTAACCTTATGCCTCACCCTAACCTCAACCACACTGCTAACCTTATGCCTCACCCTAACCCCAACCACACTGCTAACCTTATACCTAACCCTAACCACACTGCTAACCTTATACCTAACCCTAACCACACTGCTAACCTTATACCTAACCCTAACCACACTGCTAGCCTTATACCTAACCCTAACCACACTGCTAGTCTTATACCTAACCTTAACCACACTGCTAACCTTATACCTAACCTTAACCACACTGCTAACCTTATACCTAACCCTAACCACACTGCTAGCCTTATACCTAACCCTAACCTCAACCACACTGCTAGCCTTATACCTAACCCTAACCACACTGCTAACCTTATACCTAACCCAAACCACACTGCTAGCCTTATACCTAACCCAAACCACACTGCTAGCCTTATACCTAACCCTAACCACACTGCTAGCCTTATACCTAACCCTAACCACACTGCTAGCCTTATACCTAACCCTAACCACACTGCTAGCCTTATACCTAACCTTAACCACACTGCTAACCTTATACCTAACCTTAACCACACTGCTAACCTTATACCTAACCCTAACCACACTGCTAGCCTTATACCTAACCCTAACCTCAACCACACTGCTAACCTTATACCTAACCCTAACCACACTGCTAACCTTATACCTAACCCTAACCTCAACCACACTGCTAACCTTATACCTAACCCTAACCACACTGCTAACCTTATACCTAACCCTAACCACACTGCTAGCCTTATACCTAACCCTAACCACACTGCTAGCCTTATACCTAACCCTAACCTCAACCACACTGCTAACCTTATACCTAACCCTAACCACACTGCTAACCTTATACCTAACCCTAACCTCAACCACACTGCTAACCTTATACCTAACCCTAACCACACTGCTAGCCTTATACCTAACCCTAACCACACTACTAACCTTATACCTAACCCAAACCACACTGCTAGCCTTATACCTAACCCTAACCACACTGCTAGCCTTATACCTAACCCTAACCACACTGCTAACCTTATACCTAACCCTAACCACACTGCTAACCTTATACCTAACCCTAACCTTAAATTAAGACCAAAAAATCACATTTTTGTTTTAATTAATTCTTACTATATGCAATCTTTTATTTAACTAAGCAAGTCAGTTAAATAACAAATTCTTATTTACAATGACGGCCCTACCCCGGTCCAAACCCAGACGACGCTTGGCCAATTGTGCGCCCTCCCACTCTACAGAACTCCCAAATCACGGCCAGATGTGATGCAGCCTGGATTCAAACCAGGGATTGCAGTGACACCTTTTTTTTTGTTGCACTGAGATGCAGTGTTCGTAGACCACTTGCGCCACTCGGGTGTAGCCCAACCTCAGGGACTGGAAGTAGTTAGGTAGTTAGGTGTTTGGAGAAGGTTGTTTTAATGGGGACTGTGGATCTGTCTCCGTCTTTTAGATCGTTAGTGACATCGCTGACAGTACCGATTCAATTTGAATGGAACTTATGTGAAAGACGTCTTCTTCATAGAGAATTATAGCGGCCTTTTCCGACCATTTTAAAAGTAATCAAAGTTGTCAACTGGGTGGGGATTCCCATGGGTTATAGCCTCAATGGTGCTACCTATGCTGTCACAGGCAGTACGATGGCACAGCTATAAGGATGAGTCCTTTATCTATCTCTATGGTCTTGCCATAGAGATCAGGTATTGACTACATTACACTGATTGGCCAGATGGTGGTGCTATAACAAAAAAAGGTTGAAAATGCTCAACTTTGAAAGGTCACGCCCGCTCACCCCGTTTGACCTAAAGTCATGCAATTCGGTACAAAGGTCCCTCTCCTCACAAGTAACACATTTTCCTCAGAGCCCCATAAGTTCCACCAATCAGTCAAGGATATTCATATCGTAACAACGTTTGATCTGTTAAGACTCAACATATGCAAGAACATACATATCAACCCCACGGTGGCGCTATAACAGGCGCATGTTTATACCTCTTTGATCTCTATGACTCAGAGAGATTACGTTTTGGTACACATGCTCAGGGTAGCTAACCCCCGCTGCTACTACAAGGTATTGATCAGAGATGAAGAGGAGTTGAAGTGAATCTATGCCGGTATCTATGCTGATTTTCTTGTTCAGACTGAGCGCCGAGGCTCCCCAGATTTTGTGTTATTAAAACACTCTTACAACAAAGACTTCTTAGTGACCAATAAGCTTTCTCTGTCCTTATTAACTTTGTTCTGAACACCTCCACAAACAAAGGTCATGTGGTTTGGTAAAAAAGAATGCCACTCTCCCCACAGGTGTGATTACTATCTCTGAGGGTTATGGATCGGCATGTAAGGGTGCTCTCGAGTGACTGGATGTTCTTTACCATTCGGCCATCAGATTTGACACAAATGCTCCTTATAGGACACATCACTTCACTCTATACTCCTCTGTAAACTGGTCATCTCTGTATACTCGTCACAAGACTGCCATGCTGTTGCTGCCATGCTGTGTTGTCATGTTGTGTTGCTACCATGTTGTTGTCATGTGTTGCTGCCGTGCTGTGTTGTTGTCATGTTGTGTTGCTACCATGCTGTGTTGTTGTCATGTTGTGTTGCTGCCATGCTGTGTTGTCATGTTGTGTTGCTGCCATGCTGTGTTGTCATGTTGTGTTGCTACCATGTTGTTGTCATGTGTTGCTGCCGTACTGTGTTGTTGTCATGTTGTGTTGCTACCATGCTGTGTTGTTGTCATGTTGTGTTGCTGCCATGCTGTGTTGTTGTCATGTGTTGCTGCCGTGCTGTGTTGTTGTCATGTTGTGTTGCTGCCATGCTGTGTTGTCATGTGTTGCTGCCGTACTGTGTTGTTGTCATATTGTGTTGCTACCATGCTGTGTTGTTGTCATGTTGTGTTGCTGCCATGCTGTGTTGTTGTCATGTGTTGCTGCCGTGCTGTGTTGTTGTCATGTTGTGTTGCTACCATGCTGTGTTGTCATGTGTTGCTGCCGTGCTGTGTTGTTGTCATGTTGTGTTGCTGCCATGCTGTGTTGTTGTCATGTGTTGCTGCCGTGCTGTGTTGCTGTCATGTTGTGTTGCTGCCATGCTGTGTTGTTGTCATGTGTTGCTGCCGTGCTGTGTTGCTGTCATGTTGTGTTGCTGCCATGCTGTGTTGTCATGTTGTGTTGCTACCATGCTGTGTTGCTGTCATGTTGTGTTGCTTCCTTGCTATGTTGTTGTCATGTTGTGTTGCTGCCATGCTATGCTGTTGTCTTTGGTCTCTCTTTATGTAGTGTTGTGGTGCCTCTTGTCATGATGTGTGTTTTGTCCTATATTTATAATATATATTTTTTTAAATTCTAAAATCCCAGCCCCCGTCCCCACAGGAGGCCTTTTGCCTTTTGGTAGGCTGTCATTGTAAATAAGAATTGGTTCTTAACTGACTTGCCGTGTTAAAGGAAGAAAAAATATATACTATACTATATATATATATATATATATATATATATATATATATATATATATATATATATATATATATATATATATATATATATTATATACAATTAAATTGTTGCCAGCAGTATATTATATTATATATATATTATATATATACTGTATATATTATATATAAGGCCATGTACTAATATATATATATATATTTATTTTTTACTCCCCCGTACAGAAGATTACTCTCATGTCCAATGACTCTTATGTGTAATGAAATGGAACTGTGAGTCATGATCAAGGGCTATTGTGATTCCATCATCCATTAATGTGCTGTATGAAATAGACTATATAGGCCTCATCCTAAACTGCACTGTATTCCTTTATATAGTGCAATATGTGTTTTGACCAGGGCCCATAAGGACTCTCTTCAAACAGTAGTGCACTATATAGGGAATAGGGTACCACCTGAGATGCAGAGAGTGTTCCCGGGTTTCTGGGGAGTTGTGTACGCTGCCAGGTTGAAAGGTTCAGTGATGTAGTTCAACATGTTGTGTAAAAAACATCAGTGTTATAACGTTACTCTACAGTCTATCAACTGAACAATGGTAAGAACGAGTAACAAAGCGACAGCCTCTGCACTGAACTCATTAAACGACTGACCTAAATCAATACATTTACTATCCATTTATTCTGTCTCTGAAAACAGGTTGGCAAGTTTCAGTTTCACCCGGATCTGGACATCTGGGATCGATTGGATGAAATGCTGGTCTGACAGAGCTGGCTGTTTTTCATTTCAGTAGCAGTCTCCTTCTCCAGTCTGGTCATTCCTGAGCAGCGGGGTAAAGTACTTTATAAGTAAAACATACTTTAAAGTACTACTTAAGTATATATTTTTTTAGGTATTTGTATTTTACTTTACTATTTATATTTTTGACTACTTTTAATTTTACTTCATTTACATTCCTAAAGAAAATATTGTACTTTTTACATTTACCTTGACACCCAAAAGTACTTGATATATTTCCAATGCTTAGCAGGACAGGAAAGTGGTCCAATTCACTTATCAAGAGAACATCCCTGGTCATCCCTACTGCCTCTGATCTGGAGGACTCACTGAACAGAGAACATCCCTGGTCATCCCTACTGCCTCTGATCTGGAGGACTCACTGAACAGAGAACATCCCTGGTCATCCCTACTGCCTCTGATCTGTCTCACTAAACAGAGAACATCCCTGGTCATCCCTACTGCCTCTGATCTGGAGGACTCACTGAACAGAGAACATCCCTGGTCATCCCTACTGCCTCTGATCTGGAGGACTCACTGAACAGAGAACATCCCTGGTCATCCCTACTGCCTCTGATCTGTCTCACTAAACAGAGAACATCCCTGGTCATCCCTACTGCCTCTGATCTGTCTCACTAAACAGAGAACATCCCTGGTCATCCCAACTGCCTCTGATCTGTCTCACTAAACAGAGAACATCCCTGGTCATCCCTACTGCCTCTGATCTGGAGGACTCACTGAACAGAGAACATCCCTGGTCATCCCTACTGCCTCTGATCTGTCTCACTAAACAGAGAACATCCCTGGTCATCCCTACTGCCTCTGATCTGTCTCACTAAACAGAGAACATCCCTGGTCATCCCTACTGCCTCTGATCTGGAGGACTCACTAAACAGAGAACATCCCTGGTCATCTCTACTGCCTCTGATCTGGAGGACTCACTAAACAGAGAACATCCCTGGTCATCCCTACTGCCTCTGATCTGGAGGACTCACTAATCAGAGAACATCCCTGGTCATCCCTACTGCCTCTGATCTGGTGGACTCACTAAACAGAGAACATCCCTGGTCATCCCTACTGCCTCTGATCTGGAGGACTCACTAAACAGAGAACATCCCTGGTCATCCCTACTGCCTCTGATCTGAAGGACTCACTAATCAGAGAACATCCCTGGTCATCCCTACTGCCTCTGATCTGGAGGACTCACTAAACAGAGAACATCCCTGGTCATCCCTACTGCCTCTGATCTGGAGGACTCACTAAACAGAGAACATCCCTGGTCATCCCTACTGCCTCTGATCTGGAGGACTCACTAAACAGAGAACATCCCTGGTCATCCCTACTGCCTCTGATCTGACTGTCTCACTAAACAGAGAACATCCCTGGTCATCCCTACTGCCTCTGATCTGGAGGACTCACTAAACAGAGAACATCCCTGGTCATCCCTACTGCCTCTGATCTGGAGGACTCACTAAACAGAGAACATCCCTGGTCATCCCTACAGCCTCTGATCTGGAGGACTCACTAAACAGAGAACGTCCCTGGTCATCCCTACAGCCTCTGATCTGGAGGACTCACTAAACAGAGAACATCCCTGGTCATCTCTACTGCCTCTGATCTGGAGGACTCACTAAACAGAGAACATCCCTGGTCATCCCTACTGCCTCTGATCTGGAGGACTCACTAAACAGAGAACATCCCTAGTCATCCCTACTGCCTCTGATCTGGAGGACTCACTAAACAGAGAACATCCCTGGTCATCCCTACTGCCTCTGATCTGGAGGACTCACTGAACACAAATGCTTTTTTCTGCTTGTTATAGTGTGCTCCTGGTTATCCGTTAAAAAAAATGTACTGTCTGATTTTCTTTTTTTTTATAAGCTACTTGAAGTTATTTAGACTTTTACTTTTCATACTGAATTATATTTAAAAACATATACTTTTAGACTTCTCCTCAAGTAGTATTTTTCTGGGTGAATTTCACTTTGACTCTAGTCATTTTCTATTCATAAAGGCCATTTATTTTTACTCAAGTGGGTACTTTTCTCACCACTGCTCGTGAGTTCCCGCTCAGCCCAGTCAAAACTGTTCGCTGCTCTGGCCCCCCAATGGTGGAACAAACTCCCTCACGACGCCAGGACAGCGGAGTCAATCACCACCTTCCGGAGACACCTGAAACCCCACCTCTTTAAGGAATACCTAGGATAGGATAAAGTAATCCTTCTCACCCCCCACCTTAAAAGATTTAGATGCACTATTGTAAAGTGGCTGTTCCACTGGATGTCATAAGGTGAATGCACCAATTTGTAAGTCGCTCTGGATAAGAGCGTCTGCTAAATGACTTAAAGTCTTAAATGTGAGCTGGTTCATATGTGACGGACCGGCTTGATTCAGGCAAAATGTAGCAACATTTGAAATGTTTTTTTTTTTTTTTGCAAATGGATGAAAGTAGAGACTCAGAGCTAGAAAATGATATATCATACACTACAGTTGCGGAACAATGGGTAAGTAAGTCAGCTTTGAAAGTTCAACATCACGTTTGAGAAAATGGCTCTTGAATGTTTTGGTACATGTACTGGAGAGCTCTTCTTTGTCTACACCCATTCAACATCGTTCACACCCTCTTAAGCCTTAGCCCCGCCCATCTCTTGAATTAAGGATTCACATGTAAGGCCGTGTACTAAACAACCAAAGATTTCAAGACTAAAGGCTGGTTTATTGTATGTGTGTGTTCGTCAATTTATTCTGGAGTGCCAGAGTGTGCTCTGGGCGTTGGTTAACTCAGAGCGTTGTCAGATTGTCTGTTCGTAAATTCAGAGAGCTTCGCTCTCGGAGCGTTCAGAGCGCACACTGGACGCTCTGGCCGAGGAGTAGGATTGATCTGAGCGTTCTGACCAAACAGCAATAGTCACGCACCCACGCTAACTGGCTAACCTTGGCTAGCTTGCTAGCTACTTCCAGACACAAATGAGAGAACACCTCACTCTGAACATTTTACTCCCCCT
Source organism: Oncorhynchus keta (assembly GCF_023373465.1). NCBI lineage: Eukaryota > Metazoa > Chordata > Actinopteri > Salmoniformes > Salmonidae > Oncorhynchus > Oncorhynchus keta. The sequence goes on from NC_068438.1 coordinate 50,140,682, forward strand.
AGCAGAGCTGGTTAGGGTGTTTTTATGTTATCCATGGCGTTGGTGACTGCAACTGCTGGCACCAATTTAATTGCAGGTTTTTTCCAACGTTTACTGGCACCGGTCATATTCAACGGGTTTTGAGCACTAGCACAGTCAGACGAGAGTGCTCTGAAATCGGATAGCCAGAGCGAATTTACCAGCGACATCTATCAACAGTTGCCGCAGTGACATCATAAACATTCTGTTGAAATGGTTCTTGCGTGGTGGAGTCTTTTGTTAAGACATGGAGCTAGGTACCTACCACTGAACCATAATCCCAATTTATGACGTTACCACTCTGAATGAATCTGCCGTAAACTAACCATTCAGGTTCAATGTTAGCTAGATAACATGATGCAATAAACTAGAAAATGCAAATGGCTCTGAGACAAATAAAATTACTACACAGATCATACACGTAATGTTAGCTAGCGTACAGTACACTTGAAATGGAAACAACTTTCTGACAAAATTAAAAATGTGTTATATCTCAAAATGTAGCTAGCTAGAATATCTTACCTGTATACATGGATGGACACTTCTCCCTCTCTGTTATGGTAACGGTTACCCGTTACCCGTTAGTTTGAAGATGTAATCCGGAGAAAGGTGTTTTATACAACAGCTTTCTGTGTGTTCTCTATTTGACATAATCCATTGTTTGCAAATCTCGGTCGTCCAGAGAGTGAAGAGCAACACTTATGCAGGTCTGCTACGTGACATCTTTCAGACAAGCAGCGGTAGAAAACATTACCAACACCTACTGAGCAGCTCACATAGACAGAAGCATGCTACATTACAGGACCTGTCCCTTCAGAGAGTAATGAATATTAAAGGACCTGTCCCTTCAGACAGTAATGAATATTACAGGACCTGTCCCTTCAGACAGTAATGAATATAATATTACAGGACCTGTCCCATCAGACAGTAATGAATATTACAGGACCTGTCCCTTCAGACAGTAATGAATATTATATTACAGGATCTGTCCCTTCAGACAGTAATGAATATTACAGGACCTGTCCCTTCAGACAGTAATGAATATTATATTACAGGATCTGTCCCTTCAGACAGTAATGAATATTATATTACAGGATCTGTCCCTTCAGACAGTAATGAATATTACAGGACCTGTCCCTTCAGACAGTAATGAATATTATATTACAGGACCTGTCCCTTCAGACAGTAATGAATATTACAGGACCTGTCCCTTCAGACAATAATGAATATTATATTACAGGACCTGTCCCTTCAGACAGTAATGAATATTACAGGACCTGTCCCTTCAGACAATAATGAATATTATATTACAGGACCTGTCCCTTCAGACAGTAATGAATATTACAGGACCTGTCCTTTCAGACAGTAATGAATATTATATTACAGGACCTGTCCCTTCAGACAGTAATGAATATTACAGGACCTGTCCCTTCAGACAGTAATGAATATTATATTACAGGACCTGTCCCTTCAGAGAGTAATGAATATTATATTACAGGACCTGTCCATTCAGACAGTAATGTATATTACAGAACCTGTCCCTTCAGAAAGTAATGAATATTACAGGACCTGTCCCTTCAGACAGTAATGAATATTACAGGACCTGCCCCTTCAGACAGTAATGAATATTACAGGACCTGTCCCTTCAGACAGTAATGAATATTATATTACAGGACCTGTCCCTTCAGAGAGTAATGAATATTATATTACAGGACCTGTCACTTCAGACAGTAATGAATATTATATTACAGGACCTGTCACTTCAGACAGTAATGAATATTACAGGACCTGTCCCGTCAGAGAGTAATGAATATTATACTACAGGACCTGTCCATTCAGACAGTAATGCATATTACAGGACCTGTCCCTTCAGACAGTAATGAATATTATATTACAGGACCTGTCCCTTCAGACAGTAATGAATATTATATTACAGGACCTGTCACTTCAGACAGTAATGAATATTACAGGACCTGTCCCTTCAGACAGTAATGAATATTACACTACAGGACCTGTCCCTTCAGACAGTAATGAATATTACAGGACCTGTCCCTTCAGACAGTAATGAATATTACAGGACCTGTCCCTTCAGACAGTAATACATATTACAGCACCTGTCCCTTCAGACAGTAATGAATATTATATTACAGGACCTGTCCCTTCAGACAGTAATGAATATTATATTACAGGACCTGTCACTTCAGACAGTAATGAATATTATATTACAGGACCTGTCCCTTCAGACAGTAATGAATATTACAGGACCTGTCCCTTCAGACAGTAATGAATATTACAGGACCTGTCCCTTCAGACAGTAATGAATATTATATTACAGGACCTGTCCCTTCAGAGAGTAATGAATATTATATTACAGGACCTGTCACTTCAGACAGTAATGAATATTATATTACAGGACCTGTCACTTCAGACAGTAATGAATATTACAGGACCTGTCCCGTCAGAGAGTAATGAATATTATACTACAGGACCTGTCCATTCAGACAGTAATGCATATTACAGGACCTGTCCCTTCAGACAGTAATGAATATTATATTACAGGACCTGTCCCTTCAGACAGTAATGAATATTATATTACAGGACCTGTCACTTCAGACAGTAATGAATATTACAGGACCTGTCCCTTCAGACAGTAATGAATATTACACTACAGGACCTGTCCCTTCAGACAGTAATGAATATTACAGGACCTGTCCCTTCAGACAGTAATGAATATTACAGGACCTGTCCCTTCAGACAGTAATACATATTACAGCACCTGTCCCTTCAGACAGTAATGAATATTATATTACAGGACCTGTCCCTTCAGACAGTAATGAATATTATATTACAGGACCTGTCACTTCAGACAGTAATGAATATTATATTACAGGACCTGTCCCTTCAGAGAGTAATGAATATTACAGGACCTGTCCCTTCAGACAGTAATGAATATTACAGGACCTGTCCCTTCCGACAGAAATGAATATTACAGCACCTGTCCCTTCAAACAGTAATGAATATTACAGGACCTGTCCCTTCAGACAGTAATGAATATTACAGTACCTGTCCCTTCAGACAGTAATGCATATTATATTACAGGACCTGTCCCTTCAGAGAGTAATGAATATTACAGGACCTGTCCCTTCAGACAGTAATGAATATTATATTACTGGACCTGTCCCTTCAGACAGTAATGAATATTACAGGACCTGTCCCTTCAGACAGTAATTAATATTATATTACAGGACCTGTCCCTTCAGACAGTAATGAATATTATATTACAGGACCTGTCCCTTCAGACAGTAATTAATATTACAGGACCTGTCCCTTCAGACAGTAATGAATATTATATTACAGGACCTGTCCCTTCAGAGAGTAATGAATATTATATTACAGGACCTGTCCATTCAGACAGTAATGAATATTACAGAACCTGTCCCTTCAGAAAGTAATGAATATTACAGGACCTGTCCCTTCAGACGGTAATGAATATTACAGGACCTTTCCCTTCAGACAGTAATGAATATTACAGGACCTGTCCCTTCAGACAGTAATGAATATTATATTACAGGACCTGTCTCTTCAGAGAGTAATGAATATTATATTACAGGACCTGTCACTTCAGACAGTAATGAATATTATATTACAGGACCTGTCACTTCAGACAGTAATGAATATTATATTACAGGACCTGTCACTTCAGACAGTAATGAATATTACAGGACCTGTCCCGTCAGAGAGTAATGAATATTATACTACAGGACCTGTCCATTCAGACAGTAATGCATATTACAGGACCTGTCCCTTCAGACAGTAATGAATATTATATTACAGGACCTGTCCCTTCAGACAGTAATGAATATTATATTACAGGACCTGTCACTTCAGACAGTAATGAATATTACAGGACCTGTCCCTTCAGACAGTAATGAATATTACACTACAGGACCTGTCCCTTCAGACAGTAATGAATATTACAGGACCTGTCCCTTCAGACAGTAATGAATATTACAGGACCTGTCCCTTCAGACAGTAATACATATTACAGCACCTGTCCCTTCAGACAGTAATGAATATTATATTACAGGACCTGTCCCTTCAGACAGTAATGAATATTATATTACAGGACCTGTCACTTCAGGCAGTAATGAATATTATATTACAGGACCTGTCCCTTCAGAGAGTAATGAATATTACAGGACCTGTCCCTTCAGACAGTAATGAATATTACAGGACCTGTCCCTTCCGACAGAAATGAATATTACAGCACCTGTCCCTTCAAACAGTAATGAATATTACAGGACCTGTCCCTTCAGACAGTAATGAATATTACAGTACCTGTCCCTTCAGACAGTAATGCATATTATATTACAGGACCTGTCCCTTCAGAGAGTAATGAATATTACAGGACCTGTCCCTTCAGACAGTAATGAATATTATATTACTGGACCTGTCCCTTCAGACAGTAATGAATATTACAGGACCTGTCCCTTCAGATAGTAATTAATATTATATTACAGGACCTGTCCCTTCAGACAGTAATGAATATTATATTACAGGACCTGTCCCTTCAGACAGTAATTAATATTACAGGACCTGTCCCTTCAGACAGTAATGAATATTATATTACAGGACCTGTCCCTTCAGAGAGTAATGAATATTATATTACAGGACCTGTCCATTCAGACAGTAATGAATATTACAGAACCTGTCCCTTCAGAAAGTAATGAATATTACAGGACCTGTCCCTTCAGACAGTAATGAATATTACAGTAATAATGAATATTACAGGACCTTTCCCTTCAGACAGTAATGAATATTACAGGACCTGTCCCTTCAGACAGTAATGAATATTATATTACAGGACCTGTCTCTTCAGAGAGTAATGAATATTATATTACAGGACCTGTCACTTCAGACAGTAATGAATATTATATTACAGGACCTGTCACTTCAGACAGTAATGAATATTACAGGACCTGTCCCGTCAGAGAGTAATGAATATTATACTACAGGACCTGTCCCTTCAGACAGTAATGCATATTACAGGACCTGTCCCTTCAGACAGTAATGAATATTATATTACAGGACCTGTCCCTTCAGACAGTAATGAATATTATATTACAGGACCTGTCACTTCAGACAGTAATGAATATTACACTACAGGACCTGTCCCTTCAGACAGTAATGAATATTACAGGACCTGTCCCTTCAGACAGTAATGAATATTACACTACAGGACCTGTCCCTTCAGACAGTAATGAATATTACAGGACCTGTCCCTTCAGACAGTAATGAATATTACAGGACCTGTCCCTTCAGACAGTAATACATATTACAGCACCTGTCCCTTCAGACAGTAATGAATATTATATTACAGGACCTGTCCCTTCAGACAGTAATGAATATTATATTACAGGACCTGTCACTTCAGACAGTAATGAATATTATATTACAGGACCTGTCCCTTCAGAGAGTAATGAATATTACAGGACCTGTCCCTTCAGACAGTAATGAATATTACAGGACCTGTCCCTTCCGACAGAAATGAATATTACAGCACCTGTCCCTTCAAACAGTAATGAATATTACAGTACCTGTCCCTTCAGACAGTAATGAATATTACAGTACCTGTCCCTTCAGACAGTAATGCATATTATATTACAGGACCTGTCCCTTCAGAGAGTAATGAATATTACAGGACCTGTCCCTTCAGACAGTAATGAATATTATATTACAGGACCTGTCCCTTCAGACAGTAATGAATATTACAGGACCTGTCCCTTCAGACAGTAATTAATATTATATTACAGGACCTGTCCCTTCAGACAGTAATGAATATTATATTACAGGACCTGTCCCTTCAGACAGTAATTAATATTACAGGACCTGTCCCTTCAGACAGTAATGAATATTACAGGACCTGTCCCTTCAGACAGTAATGAATATTACAGGACCTGTCCCTTCAGACAGTAATTAATATTATATTACAGGACCTGTCCCTTCAGACAGTAATGAATATTATATTACAGGACCTGTCCCTTCAGACAGTAATGAATATTATATTACAGGACCTGTCACTTCAGACAGTAATGAATATTACAGGACCTGTCCCTTCAGACAGTAATGAATATTATATTACAGGACCTGTCCCTTCAGACAGTAATGAATATTATACTACAGGACCTGTCCCTTCAGACAGTAATGAATATTACAGGACCTGTCCCTTCAGACAGTAATGAATATTACAGGACCTGTCCCTTCAGACAGTAATAAATATTACAGCACCTGTCCCTTCAGACAGTAATGAATATTATATTACAGGACCTGTCCCTTCAGAGAGTAATGAATATTACAGGACCTGTCACTTCAGACAGTAATGAATATTATATTACAGGACCTGTCCCTTCAGACAGTAATGAATATTATATTACAGGAACCTGTCACTTCAGACAGTAATGAATATTATATTACAGGACCTGTCCCTTCAGAGAGTAATGAATATTACAGGACCTGTCACTTCAGACAGTAATGAATATTATATTACAGGACCTGTCCCTTCAGACAGTAATGAATATTACAGGACCTGTCCTTTCAGACAGTAATGAATATTATATTACAGGACCTGTCCCTTCAGACAGTAATGCATATTACAGCACCTGTCCCTTCAAACAGTAATGAATATTACAGGACCTGTCCCTTCAGACAGTAATGAATATTACAGGACCTGTCCCTTCAGACAGTAATGAATATTATATTACAGGACCTGTCCCTTCAGACAGTAATGAATATTATATTACAGGACCTGTCCCTTCAGACAGTAATGAATATTATATTACAGGACCTGTCCCTTCAGACAGTAATGAATATTATATTACAGGACCTGTCCCTTCAGAGAGTAATGAATATTACAGGACCTGTCCCTTCAGACAGTAATGAATATTATATTACAGGACCTGTCCCTTCAGAGAGTAATGAATATTACAGGACCTGTCCCTTCAGACAGTAATGAATATTACAGGACCTGTCCCTTCAGACAGTAATGAATATTACAGGACCTGTCCCTTCAGACAGTAATGAATATTATATTACAGGACCTGTCCCTTCAGACAGTAATGAATATTACAGGACCTGTCCCTTCAGACAGTAATTAATATTATATTACAGGACCTGTCCCTTCAGACAGTAATGAATATTATATTACAGGACCTGTCCCTTCAGACAGTAATGAATATTACAGGACCTGTCCCTTCAGACAGTAATGCATATTACAGGACCTGTCCCTTCAGACAGTAATGAATATTACAGGACCTGTCCCTTCAGACAGTAATGAATATTACAGGACCTGTCCCTTCAGAGAGTAATGAATATTACAGGACCTGTCACTTCAGACAGTAATGAATATTACAGGACCTGTCCCTTCAGACAGTAATGAATATTATATTACAGGACCTGTCCCTTCAGACAGTAATGCATATTATATTACAGGACCTGTCCCTTCAGACAGTAATGAATATTACAGGACCTGTCCCTTCAGACAGTAATGAATATTACAGGACCTGTCCCTTCAGACAGTAATGAATATTATATTACAGGACCTGTCCCTTCGGACAGTAATGAATATTACAGGACCTGTCCCTTCAGACAGTAATTAATATTACAGGACCTGTCCCTTCAGACAGTAATGAATATTACAGGACCTGTCCCTTCAGACAGTAATGAATATTACAGGACCTGTCCCTTCAGACAGTAATGAATATTACAGGACCTGTCCCTTCAGACAGTAATGAATATTATATTACAGGACCTGTCCCTTCAGACAGTAAAGAATATTATATTACAGGACCTGTCCCTTCAGACAGTAATGAATATTACAGGACCTGTCCCTTCAGACAGTAATGAATATTACAGGACCTGTCCCTTCAGACAGTAATGAATATTACAGGACCTGTCCCTTCAGACAGTAATGAATATTACAGGACCTGTCCCTTCAGACAGTAATGAATATTACAGGACCTGTCCCTTCAGACAGTAATGAATATTACAGGACCTGTCCCTTCAGACAATAATGAATATTACAGGACCTGTCCCTTCAGACAGTAATGAATATTACAGGACCTGTCCCTTCAGACAGTAATGAATATTACAGGACCTGTCCCTTCAGACAGTAATGAATATTATATTACAGGACCTGTCCCTTCAGACAGTAATGAATATTACAGGACCTGTCCCTTCAGAGAGTAATGAATATTACAGGACCTGTCCCTTCAGACAGTAATGATATTATATTACAGGACCTGTCCCTTCAGACAGTAATGAATATTACAGGACCTGTCCCTTCAGACAGTAATGAATATTACAGGACCTGTCCCTTCAGACAGTAATGAATATTACAGGACCTGTCCCTTCAGACAGTAATGAATATTACAGGACCTGTCCCTTCAGACAGTAATGAATATTACAGGACCTGTCCCTTCAGACAGTAATGAATATTACAGGACCTGTCCCTTCAGACAGTAATGAATATTACAGGACCTGTCCCTTCAGACAGTAATGAATATTACAGGACCTGTCACTTCAGACAGTAATGAATATTACAGGACCTGTCCCTTCAGACAGTAATGAATATTACAGGACCTGTCCCTTCAGACAGTAATGAATATTACAGGACCTGTCCCTTCAGACAGTAATGAATATTACAGGACCTGTCCCTTCAGACAGTAATTAATATTATATTACAGGACCTGTCCCTTCAGACAGTAATGAATATTATATTACAGGACCTGTCCCATCAGACAGTAATGAATATTACAGGACCTGTCCCTTCAGACAGTAATGAATATTACAGGACCTGTCCCTTCAGACAGTAATGAATATTACATGACAGGACCTGTCTGAGAAGTGTTCTCTGCTCTTAGGAGAAAAGAAACATCATGTTGTCTAGCCGCAGACTCTCTAACACACTCTCTCTCTCTCTCTCTCTCTCTCTCTCTCTCTCTCTCTCTCTCTCTGTCTGCCTGTAAACATGGTCTCCTGTCAGAGAAGGGAGCCCGTGGGGATTGTCTGAGGACTGCCCATTCCTGTCAGACAAACCGGGTATACACTCCTTGCTGTCCCCTGGCAGCTGTCCCTTCAGCTTTGAATAACACTTCAACCACAAGTAAAGCTTTCAGACTTCTCTTCATCTCTGTCTGTCTGTCTGTCTGTCTGTCTGTCTGTCTGGCTGGCTGGCTGTATGTCCGGCTGTATGTCTGGCTGTATGTCTGTTTTTCTGTGTTTGTGCGGCTGTGTGGTTCTGTGGCTGTGTGGATGTGTGGTTCTGTGGCTCTGTGGTTGTGTGGTTCTGTGGCCGTCTGGCTCTGTAGCTATCTGGCTGTGTGGTTATATGGCTGTGTGGTTCTGTGGTTGTCTGTGTGGCTGTGTGGTTCTGTGGTTGTGTGGTTCTGTTGCTGTGTGTTTCTGTGGCTGTGTGGGCTGTGTGGTCCTGTGAATGTGTGGCTGTGTGGTTCTGTGGCTGTTTTGTTCTGTGGCTGTGTGGCTATGTGATTCTGTGGCTGTGTGGCTATGGTTCTGTCGCTGTGTGATTCTGTGACTTTGTGGCTGTGTGGCTGTGTGGTTCTGTTGATGTGTGGCTGTGTGGTTCTGTTGATGTGTGGCTGTGTGGTTCTGTGGCTGTCTGGCTGTGTGGTTCTGTGGCTGTCTGGCTGTGTGACTGTGTGGTTCTGTGGCTGTCTGGCTGTGTGACTGTGTGGTTATGTGATTCTGTGACTATGTGGTTTGTTGGATGTGTGGCTGCGTATTTCTGTGGTTCTGTGGCTGTGTGGTTCTGTGGTTCTGTGACTATGTGGCTCTGTGGCTTTGTGGTTCTGTGGCTGTGTGGTTCTGTGGCTGTGTGGTTCTGTGGCTGTGTGGTTCTGTGGTTCTGTGGCTGTGTGGTTCTGTGGCTGTGTGGTTCTGTGGCTTTGTGACTGTGTGGTTCTGTGATTGTGTGGTTCTGTGGCTTTGTGACTGTGTGGTTCTGTGATTGTGTGGTTCTGTGGCTTTGTAGTTCTTTGGCTGTGTGGCTGTGTTGTTCTGTGGCTTTGTGTCTGTGTGGTTCTGTGGCTTTGTGGTTCTGTGGCTGTGTAGCTGTTTTTATCTGTGGCTGTTTGGTTCTGTGGCTTTGTGGCTGTTTGGTTCTGTGGCTTTGTGGCTGTGTGGTTCTGTGGATTTGTGGTTCCGTGGCTGTGTGGTTCTGTCGCTGTGTGGTTCTGTGGCTTTGTGACTGTGTGGTTCTGTGGCTTTGTGACTGTGTGGTTCTGTGGCTTTGTGACTGTGTGGTTCTGTGGCTTTGTGGCTGTGTGGTTCTGTGGCTTTGTGACTGTGTGGTTCTGTGGCTTTGTGGGTGTGTGGTTCTGTGGCTTTGTGACTCTCACTGTCTCAGTGTCTCAGTGTCTCTTGTTGTCTCAGTGTCTCAGTGTCTCTTGTTGTCTCTTGTTGTCTCTCAGTGTCTCTTGTTGTCTCTCAGTGTCTCTTGTTGTCTCTGTGTCTCAGTGTCTCTTGTTGTCTCTCAGTGTCTCTTGTTGTCTCTCAGTGTCTCTTGTTGTCTCTGTGTTTTGTTTTCTCAGTGTGTCTTGTTGTCTCTCAGTGTCTCTTGTTGTCTCAGTGTGTCTTGTTGTCTCTCAGTGTCTCTTGTTATCTCAGTGTCTCTTGTTGTCTCTGTGTGTCTTGTTGTCTCAGTGTGTCTTGTTGTCTCTCAGTGTCTCTTGTTGTGTCTTGTTGTCTCAGTGTGTCTTGTTGTCTCTCCGTTTCTCTTGTTGTCTCAGTGTCTCAGTGTCTCTTGTTGTCTCTGTGTTTTGTTTTCTCAGTGTGTCTTGTTGTCTCTCAGTGTTTCTTGTTGTCTCTCAGTGTCTCTTGTTGTCTGTCAGTGTCTCTTGTTGTCTCGGTGTCTCTGTGTCTCTTGTTGTCTCAGTGTCTCTCAGTGTCTCTTGTTGTCTCTCAGTGTCTCTTGTTGTTTCTTGTTGTCTCTGTGTCTCTCAGTGTCTCTTGTTGTCTCTTGTTGTCTCAGTTTCTCAGTGTCTCTTGTTGTGTCTCTGGTTGTCTCAGTGACTTTTGTTGTCTCAGTGTCTCTTGTTGTCTCCCAGTGTTTCTTGTAGTCTCAGTGTCTCTTGTTGTCTCTGTGTTTCTTGTTGTCTCAGTGTCTCTTGTTGTCTATGTGTCTCTTGTTGTCTGTCAGTGTCTCTTGTTGTCTCAGTGTCTCTTGTTGTCTATCAGTGTATCTTGTTGTCTCTTGTTGTCTCTCAGTGTCTCTTGTTGCATAGTGTCTCGTGTTGTCTCATTGTATCTTGTTGTCTCAGTGTCTCTTGTTGTCTCAGTGTCTCTTGTTGTCTCAGTGTCTCTTGCTGTCTCAGTGTCTCTCAGTGTCTCTTGTTGTCTCAGTGTCTCTTGTTGTCTCATTGTATCTTGTTGTCTCAGTGTCTCTTGTTGTCTCAGTGTCTCTTGCTGTCTCAGTGTCTCTCAGTGTCTCTTGTTGTCTCAGTGTCTCTCAGTGTCTATTGTTGTCTCTCAGTGTCTCTGGTTGTCTCTTGTTGTCTCTTAGTGTCTCTTGTTGTCTCTCAGTGTCTCTTGTTGTCTCAGTGTCTCTGTGTCTCTTGTTGTCTCTCAGAGACTCTTGTTGTCTCAGTGTCTCTCAGTGTCTCTTGTTGTCTCAGTGTGTCTTGTTTTCTCTCAGTGTCTCTTGTTGTGTCTTGTTGTCTCAGTGTCTCTTGTTGTCTATGTGTCTCTTGTTGTCTCTCAGTGTCTCTTCTTGTCTGTCAGTGTCTCTTGTTGTGTCTTGTTGTCTGTCAGTGTCTCTTGTTGTCTCAGTGTCTCTCAGTGTCTCTTGTTGTCTCTCAGTGTCTCTGGTTGTCTCTTGTTGTCTCTCAGTGTCTCTTGTTGTCTCTCAGTGTCTCTTGTTGTCTCTCAGTGTCTCTTGTTGTCTCAGTGTCTCTGTGTCTCTTGTTGTCTCTCAGAGACTCTTGTTGTCTCAGTGTCTCTCAGTGTCTCTTGTTGTCTCAGTGTGTCTTGTTTTCTCTCAGTGTCTCTTGTTGTCTATGTGTCTCTTGTTGTCTCTCAGTGTCTCTTCTTGTCTGTCAGTGTCTCTTGTTGTCTCTTGTTGTCTCAGTGTCTCTCAGTGTCTCTTGTTGTCTCAGTGTCTCTTGTTGTCTCAGTGTCTCTCAGTGTCTCTTGTTGTCTCAGTGTCTCTCAGTGTCTCTTCTTGTCTGTCAGTGTCTCTTGTTGTCTCTTGTTGTCTCAGTGTCTCTTCTTGTCTGTCAGTGTCTCTTGTTGTCTCTTGTTGTCTCAGTGTCTCTCAGTGTCTCTTGTTGTCTCAGTGTCTCTTGCTGTCTCAGTGTCTCTCAGTGTCTCTTGTTGTCTCTTGTTGTCTCAGTGTCTCTCAGTGTCTCTTGCTGTCTCAGTGTCTCTTGTTGTCTGTCAGTGTCTCTTGTTGTCTCTTGTTGTCTCAGTGTCTCTTGCTGTCTCAGTGTCTCTTCTTGTCTGTCAGTGTCTCTTGTTGTCTCTTGTTGTCTCAGTGTCTCTCAGTGTCTCTTGTTGTCTCAGTGTCTCTTGCTGTCTCAGTGTCTCTCAGTGTCTCTTGCTGTCTCAGTGTCTCGTGTTGCTCAGTGTCTCTTGCTGTCTCAGTGTCTCTTGTTGTCTCTTGTTGTCTCAGTGTCTCTCAGTGTCTCTCAGTGTCTCTCAGTGTCTCTTGTTGTCTCAGTGTCTCTTGCTGTCTCAGTGTCTCTCAGTGTCTCTTGTTGCTCAGTGTCTCTTGTTGCTCAGTGTCTCGTGTTGCTCAGTGTATCTTGTTGTCTCTGTGTCTCTCAGTGTCTCTTGTTGTCTCAGTGTCTCTTGTTGTCTCAGTTTCTCAGTGTCTCTTGTTGTCTCTCAGTGTTTCTGGTTGTCTCAGTGACTTTTGTTGTCTCGTGTCTCTTGTTGTCTCTCAGTGTTTCTTGTAGTCTCAGTGTCTCTTGTTGTCTCTCATTGTTTCTTGTAGTCTCAGTGTCTCTTGTTGTCTCAGTGTCTCTTGTTGTCTCAGTGTCTCTTGTTGTCTCAGTGTCTATTGTTGTCTCAGTGTCTCTTGTCGTCTCAGTGTCTCTTGTTGTCTTAGTGTCTCTTGTCATCTCAGTGTCTCTTGTTGTCTTAGTGTCTCAGTGTCTCTTGTTGCTCAGTGTCTCTTGTTGTCTCAGTGTCTCCCATTGTCTCTTCTTGTCTCAGTGCCTCTTGTTGTCTCAGTGTCTCTTGCTGTCTCAGTGTCTCCTGTTGTCTCATTGTATCTTGTTGTCTCAGTGTCTCTTGTTGTCTCTGTGTCTCTTGTTGTCACAGTGTCTCTCAGTATCTCTTGTTGTCTCAGTGTCTCTTGTTGTCTCTCAGTGTCTCTTGTTGTCTCAGTGTCTCTCATTGTCTCTTGTTGTCTCAGTGCCTTTTGTTGTCTCAGTGTCTCTTGTTGTCTCGGTGTCTCTCAGTATCTCTTGTTGTCTCAGTGTCTCTTGTTGTCTTAGTGTCTCTCAGTGTCTCGTGCTGTCTCAGTTTCTCTTGTTGTCTCAGTGTCTCTTGTTGTCTTAGTGTCTCTCAGTGTCTCGTGCTGTCTCAGTTTCTCTTGTTGTCTCTCAGTGTCTCTTGTTGTCTCAGTGTCTCTCATTGTCTCTTGTTGTCTCAGTGCCTTTTGTTGTCTCAGTGTCTCTTATTGTCTCGGTGTCTCTCAGTATCTCTTGTTGTCTCAGTGTCTCTTGTTGTCTTAGTGTCTCTCAGTGTCTCGTGCTGTCTCAGTTTCTCTTGTTGTCTCAGTGTCTCAGTGTCTCTTGTTGCTCAGTGTCTCTTGTTGTCTCAGTGTCTCTCATTGTCTCTTGTTGTCTCAGTGCCTCTTGTTGTCTCAGTGTCTATTGTTGTCTCGGTGTCTCTCGGTGTGTCTCAGTGTCTCTTGTTGTCTCCGTGTCTCTTGTTGCCTCTCAGTATCTCTTGTTGCCTCTCAGTATCTCTTGTTGTCTCTCAGTGTGTCTTGTTGTCTCTGTGTCTCTTGTTGCCTCTCAGTATCTCTTGTTGTCTCAGTGTCTCTCAGTATCTCTTGTTGTGTCAGTGTCTCTTGTTGTCTCTCAGTGTCTCTTGTTGTCTCAGTGTCTCTTGTTGTCTCTCAGTGTCTCTTGTTGTCTCAGTGTGTCTTGTTGTCTCTGTGTCTCTCAGTGTCTCTTATTGTCTCTGTGTCTCTTGTTGTCTCTGTGTCTCTCAGTGTGTCTTGTTGTCTCTGTGTCTCTTGTTGTCTCTCAGTGTGTCTTGTTGTCTCTCAGTGTGTCTTGTTGTCTCTGTGTCTCTCAGTGTGTCTTGTTGTCTCTGTGTCTCTTGTTGTCTCTTGTTGTCTCTCAGTGTCTCTTGTTGTCTCTCAGTCTCTGTGTCTCGGTATTGGTTTTCTCTGAATTGATTGGCCGGCTGTTTAACATCTGATATTTGTATCTTATGACCTGTCCATAGTGTCGTGATGCTTTTAGGCTTGTTGTCTCGGTGTCTCTTGTTGTCTCTGTGTCTCTTGTTGTCACAGTGTCTCTCAGTATCTCTTGTTGTCACAGTGTATCTTGTTGTCTCTCAGTGTCTCTTGTTGTCTCAGTGTCTCTTGTTGTCTCTTGTTGTCTCTCTGTCTCTGTGTCTCGGTATTTGTTTTCTCTAAATTGATTGGCCGGCTGTTTAACATCTGATATTTGTATCTTATGACCTGTCCATAGTGTCGTGATGCTCATAGGCTTGTTGTTGAAGCATGAGGGTAGTGGTTTCCATACTAAGACCACTGGTACTGAACATGTTTGTAAGCAGGACTGTAAAGTCACTTTGGATAATAGCATCTGCTAAATGGAATATATTATACATGATTTGATCATTCATTCCTGTGTACAGATTAATAACAGTAGACTATAAGGCTAACAGCTTTCAAATTTAGAACATCTTTTCAAGTTCTAAAATAGCCCAGGATTCAGGAAGGACCCATAGCTATACTTGACTTTAGGGGTAAAAATGACAAGTCCCCATGTTTTTCTCCACATAGTTGCAGTCAGAACAGAAATTAAATTAACATACTTGTGAGGATTGCATTGCAACAGGGGGAACCGTAACTCCAGGCTGTACAGTTTTGATAGAATATTTATAGATATGCAGCGTAATGAGAACCCGTAAGACTGCTGACTCTAACGTTCTGTGTTTGGAAACAGGAAACTCATTATTAAATGTAGTCGTGTACCAACCAGCGTTTTTTTCTTTCTTTCTTTATGGTACACTATTCCCTATATAGGGCACTACTTTTCGGGCTCAGGTCATAGGGCTCTGGTTAAAAGTAGTGTACTATATAGACCAGGGATGGGCAACTTTCATGGGTGTACAAAACAAAACACTGAACTCATGACGAGGGACAGCAGTGCCTGGTGGGTCTGTGTACCCACATCCATACCCACGCATACAGTCAGTGTCGCCAAAGTATTTTTTTTGGTGGGGGGGGCTAAGCTAAATGTTAGCTGACATGGGTAATTGTCTGTCAGTCGTTAGGTTTCCATCCAATTTGAGACATATTTTCATGCAAATATTCTGAAATATGCTATTTTTTTTTTTTTTTTTTTACCCCCGAGAGAGTGTGTTTCCAGCCAATTGACTTGTTGCATCGAAATAAACTTCTGCGGTTATATTTCCAATGTACTGAATTAAACACACACGTTTATTGGGTTTCCGGTCGCATTTCACAACGCTACTGATGGTTTTCTCACTAAAATTGCTTTTGCAATAGTCGTTTTCCTCTTGTTATGTAAGCCAGTAATCAGGACCCAAACAACCTTTTTATGAATAAAGTACAGTACTTGTCAG